>NC_081175.1:6367500-6721250 GCF_012432095.1 Onychostoma macrolepis | reverse complement strand
GGACTGCCTGGTGGTGGAGTTGGTGGACTGCCTGGTGGAGGAGCTGGTGGACTGCCTGGTGGTGGAGTTGGTGGACTGCCTGGTGGTGGAGTTGGTGGACTGCCTGGTGGTGGAGTTGGTGGACTGCCTGGTGGTGGATTTGGTGGACTGCCTGGTGGTGGATTTGGTGGACTGCCTGGTGGTGGATTTGGTGGACTGCCTGGTGGTGGATTTGGTGGTCTTCCTAGCGGTGGTGCTGGAGGACTCCCCGGCTCTGGAACTGGTACCAAATCATACCATAATATTGTACAACATACATTTTCAATAAAGATTTGAGGTCATATTTAATATTAAATATTCTTATGCTTTGCAGGATATGCGGAGGCAAAAGCTCGTAAATATGGTAAAACAACCATTAATTCAATGCTTCAACATACTGCACTGTGAAATGAATTATGTTGGTTTTATTTATAGCATTATTATCCAAACTTTACTTAGCTTAAAACCTTAAATATTATTTTATTTTTCTAGGTCTACTTGGTGGAGGTGCTGGTTTAGGTACAGGCACTGGATTAGCTGCAGGTGTTCCAGGTGGATTACCAGGCACTGGTGTCAGACCATTTGGGGCAGGGATTATACCAGGAACTGGGGCTGGACAAGGAGGTGTCCCTGGTGTGGGTTTTGGTCCAGGAGGTGTACCCGGTGGTGGGCTTGGACCTGGTAGTGTTGCTGGAAGTGCATTTGGACCTGGAGGTAAATCAGTGTTTCTAAAGATTTCAAACACTGGGCTATAAAACTATGGCACTGTTGTCTCCTGCTATATAGCTAAATCAAATTTGTTCAAAATTGATGAATATTGCAACACTGACACTATTGTTTACACTATTATTGAACCAAACTGAAAAAACATTGACCTGACTTGAACTGAATATCGATACCACCGTCTTCAGTAGAGATGCTTATAGCTGAAATTAACTTGTTTCATAATGAATTAACTTTACACAGTTACCAACACTGAACTGACTGGCGCTGAATAATAACATGAATACTGACTGGCAGTGAATAATAATAATAATAACGTTGAATAATTGTCTTGCTATAGCTGCTTTACAGCAGAATTTGGATTTGCCTAATTTTGAAGTTTGCATCATTGATTCTGCTACTTTCCTGTTTAATACTGTAAAGCTGCTTTGAACAATTATATAAAGCGCTAAAAAAATTAAGGTAACTTGACTTGTGACCTATTTTTACAGACTTTTCTTAGAGTGTAGTTTACTCTCATGTACTGTTGTAGTATATTTTTAAAGAAGAGAAGGAGAAAGGGAAGCAGGGTTGCTAACCACCAGACTTGATAGCCCATACTCATTACTGTATTTGCCCTCAACAATGTTACACATAATATTCTTCATATTCTTAAGTGCAAGCCACCACAGAGACTAGAGTCTTTACCCTGACTGTTCACTGTAGAGATATGTGAATGGATTTGGCACAACTCTTTTTTTTAAAGCTAAGATCTTCTCTATGCAACCACATATTGAGTTTCTTCTAGACAGTGTAGAAATAATGTACAAGATACGTAATTTGTTTTGCACAAACGCAGGGACAGACAGGCACAAAGCATCACTAATAACTCACCAACCATAGTAATGCAATGTCATAAGAAAATGATAGCTTCAACCTTTTTTGGAGTTTAATTAAACCCTGGCCAAACTGGAAACCTAAGTAGCATGTCTAGCCAAGTATATCCCCAGATGACCTTTGTTTTGGTTGACTAAATTTAGCCACTGCATTCTTGAGCACATTCTAATGTCTCATCAGTGTTATCCAAGTGGATAACTGTATCATTCAAGCATACAGTAATGTAGGTTTAGTGTGGTTAGAGCACAATGTTGATTATCGACCGGATGTTGATTTTAAGCATAAGCAGTATTTCGATACTCTGCTCTTCTTTCTCTGTAGCTCACCATTGTGCAGTTATGCCTCATAACACCTGGCCAAGGTTTTTTGAGGTGACATCTTGAAGTTGTTAGAGAGTATTTTTATTAGCAGGTAAAGAGAGGTAAAGACTGGATCATTGGAGGTTCCCATAGAAGTACAAGCTATAAAGATCTTGTTGTGCTCATATTTGAACGTTTTGTAGAAATATGACGTTTAAAGTTTCATAACAAGAACTGTACATAGCTTTAACCACTGCTAAATCATATTTCTCTAATATTGACTTCTTATATTCTAGGATATGCTGGGGCCAAAGCTCGCAAATATGGTATGGCGAAGTTAAATAATCTCCAAAGTTTAGTATCCATGTAGAAAAATACAAATTATAAACGACATTTTATTTTTGCATTTTGCAAAAAGGGCTTACTGGTGGAGCTGGTGGAACGGGATTGCCTGGAGGTTTAGGAGGGTCTCTTGGTAGTGGAACAGTGTCAGGTGTTGGAGCTGCTGGAGGAACACCAGGTGGAGGACTTGGACCTGGGGGGGCACCAATTGGCGGTTATGGACCAGGAGGAGCACCAGTCGGTGGTTACGGACCTGGAGGGGCACCCTTAGGTGGTTATGGGCCAAGAGGAGTACCTGCTGGAGGATATGGGCCTGGCTCTGGAGGTATTCTGACAAACATTATATTACATAAACGCAGTTTAGGCGTTCTGTTTGTTTCCATATTTATACTTTGTATCTAATGCAGCATATCCAGGTGGACCAAAGGCCCTAAAATATGGTAGGATATTTTAAATTCATTATGCCATCATGTTTTTTTTCCTACATTTTGGTATTAACACTTTTAATACTTGTGTAGGTCCTGGTGCTAGTGGAGGAGCTCCAGGACTTGGTCTGCAGGGTCAGGTAGGAACCGGTCCAGCAGGAGGATTTGGCATGGGGGCAGGGCCAGTTGGTGGTTATGGTCCAGGGACTGTAGGAGGTCCCGGGTCTGGATTTGCTGGAGCAGGACTTCCTGGTAGTGCTGTCGGAGCAGGAAGCAGAGGAGGGCTTGGGCCTGGGTATGGAACAGGTGCTGGAGGTAATTTAAACCTGTCAGAGTAAGTCATTTATACAGGAATTAGAAAATCTGTATTATTAAAACTGTACCTGATCAACTTATCTTTCTAATTAATTACATGTGATGTCTTATAGGATATGGACCTGGATCAAAAGCAGCTAAATATGGCAAGTTGAAACACACTACATTCACTTACATGTACAGGTGCATCTCAATAAATTAGAATGTCGTGGAAAAGTTCATTTATTTCAGTAATTCAACTCAAATTGTGAAACTCGTGTATTAAATAAATTAAATGCACACAGACTGAAGTAGTTTAAGTCTTTGGTTCTTTTAATTGTGATGATTTTGGCTCACATTTAACAAAAACCCACCAATTCACGATCTCAACAAATTAGAATATCGTGACATGCCAATCAGCTAATCAACTCAAAACACCTGCAAAGGTTTCTTGAGCCTTCAAAATGGTCTCTCAGTTTGGTTCACTAGGCTACACAATCATGGGGAAGACTGCTGATCTGACAGTTGTCCAGAAGACAATCATTGACACCCTTCACAAGGAGGGTAAGCCACAAACATTCATTGCCAAAGAAGCTGGCTGTTCACAGAGTGCTGTATCCAAGCATGTTAACAGAAAGTTGAGTGGAAGGAAAAAGTGTGGAAGAAAAAGATGCACAACCAACCGAGAGAACCGCAGCCTTATGAGGATTGTCAAGCAAAATCGATTCAAGAATTTGGGTGAACTTCACAAGGAATGGACTGAGGCTGGGGTTAAGGCATCAAGAGCCACCACACACAGACGTGTCAAGGAATTTGGCTACAGTTGTCGTATTCCTCTTGTTAAGCCACTCCTGAACCACAGACAACGTCAGAGGCGTCTTACCTGGGCTAAGGAGAAGAAGAACTGGACTGTTGCCTAGTGGTCCAAAGTCCTCTTTTCAGATGAGAGCAAGTTTTGTATTTCATTTGGAAACCAAGGTCCTAGAGTCTGGAGGAAGGGTGGAGAAGCTCATAGCCCAAGTTGCTTGAAGTCCAGTGTTAAGTTTCCACAGTCTGTGATGATTTGGGGTGCAATGTCATCTGCTGGTGTTGGTCCATTGTGTTTTTTGAAAACCAAAGTCACTGCACCCGTTTACCAAGAAATTTTGGAGCACTTCATGCTTCTTTCTGCTGACCAGCTTTTTAAAGATGTTGATTTCATTTTCCAGCAGGATTTGGCACCTGCCCACACTGCTAAAAGCACCAAAAGTTGGTTAAATGACCATGGTGTTGGTGTGCTTGACTGGCCAGCAAACTCACCAGACCTGTCAAGAGGAAAATGAGAAACAAGAGACCAAAAAATGCAGATGAGCTGAAGGCCACTGTCAAAGAAACCTGGGCTTCCATACCACCTCAGCAGTGCCACAAACTGATCACCTCCATGCCACGCCGAATTGAGGCAGTAATTAAAGCAATTACTGAAATAAATGAACTTTTCCACGACATTCTAATTTATTGAGATGCACCTGTATATTGCAAGTGGCTCTTGAACATTGATTAATATACAGTACATTCAAATTGTCAAAAATGTTACCAAATATTTTATGAATATAATGATGAAACATAATTTAATATTAATTTATGTATTTTTTCAAACACATATTTATGTTTAATGCACATTACAAATATTTATTAAGGGTAAATATAAAATGCTTGCCTTTGGAATGATACAACATTAACAGAGTCTAAACCCATGCATATTTTGACAGGTTTACCTGGAACTGGAGGTGTCTTGGGAGCAGGAGGTGTACCAGGAACTGGAACAGGATTGGCAGGAGGTCCTGGCGGTATGTGAAGCAATTTGACATGCAACTGTTTTTTTGTTTTTTTTGGTCGTTGTTGGTTTTTGGTTAAAGGGACACTTTATCAAAAAAATCTGTACTTACTTATATTTACTTGTTCCAAAACTACATGACTTTCTTTCTTCAGTGGAACATAAATCAATTCGAGAAATGTCTCAGTATTTTTTGTCCATACAATTCAAACAAATAAATAAATACATACTTGTCTTTTTTTTTAGTTCTGCCTGGATGGCTTGGATATGGAGGTAAAGTTTGAAAAACTAATTACTAAAATTTAAATAATTATGTCATCTAAGCATTGGTGGGTGAACCTGCTGTTTTGTTCATTTCATTCTAAAGGGTATGGAGGAGCACAAAAACCACCTAAATATGGTAAACCACTTCTGGTACTTAATTTTGTTACAATTAAAATATCACATGTATACAGACTAAGATTTGACCACATGCACTCCATCTAGGACAACCAGCTGGTGGGGCTGGAAGTGTGGGTGGGTCGGTACCAGCAACTGGTGGAACTGGGGCCACAGGAACTGGAATTGGAACTGGTGATGATAACTGCTAAAAGAGGACTAAATAACAGTTAATAGATACAGATAGGAATTTGTTTACATGCTCAGCGTTACATCACAGGTGGTGTAGGTGGGGCTGGAGGCACACCAGTTTCAGGAACCAAGCCAGACAAATATGGTGAGTTGGCAATCTATGGTTATACTGTATCATCTAACCATCCATTTCTCCAGTAAAATATTGCTATTCCAATTTTCAATTTAAATACGGGGTACCAGGCATCATAGGAGGAACAGCAATTCCAGGAAGTACAGCTGCTACCGGCACAGATCGTGGAGCAGGACCTAAACCTGGAGTTGATGGAGGTAATGCAGTTCATTTGAAATGTACATTAAGATACACATATGTAACGTCCATAATAGAAGACCATAATAACTATCAGTCTTACCTGTTCCATGTTAGTGATTGGCATTCCTGATGGTGCAACCCGTGGTGCTGGAGAAGGTCAAGGTTATTACCTTTTTTTCTTTTACTCTATTGTAGATATTTATTGTATATATTATTTGTTATTTAGCTTTTAATTTGTTTGTTCCTGCATTGTAATTTTAACCTTTTGTTGAACACACAGGTGGAACAAAAGCTCCCAAGACTGGTAAGAAAAGTTTCTTTTTTTCATTTCTATTTTTTTTTTTTTTTTTTTTTTTTTACATCCCATCTGATCCCATCAACTAGGATAAAACAATTGTCCTTTTGACAACGTAAGAAAAATGAACAGGCGTTTTCACCTTTTAGCCACCAGTTTTATTTTGTGATTATTTCAGAATCTGGCGGACCAATAGAGGGATCAGGTGGGTCTATTGGAGGTGGTATTTTAAGTTGGATTTCCAACTTTTTAAAAGGATAGAAACTGAGCAGCATGTAATCTTTTTCAGGTGTTACTGGTGGGTCCATTGATGCTGATGGACTTGATGGGGTTGCTGGGACAGGAATACCCATTTTAGCTGGAGAAAAACCAGGTAGACCCTTCCTCTTCAGTGAGCTTGTAGACATCATCCTTTTGCAGTTTGTCATCTATTTTTCGTAGATGTGTTTTCTTTTTGTAGCTCACATTTAATTTACATAGAATAAAAACCATACACTGCATCTTCTGTGACATAGTCAAAAACCCAGACAAGTCTACAGACATAAAAAGTTCACCAGATTATTTTTGTTCAGACACAATCTCTGGCCAACTGCACTATTCATAGAGTGCTTAAGTATACTATTTTGGGTTATAGAGATTTGTTTCAAGTTTGAAGCATGGCTTAAATTGCACCATAAAATCATGTGGATAGGGGGAAAGAGGAGGTACTTGATGGATTTTAAGGTGCCTGGTCCTGCCACTCGTACCTTCTTTTCCACCTTTCACTTTTATGATACTTGTATGTTTTGCCAGAATATTCTATAAAAATTGTGTTTTTTGTCCACAGAACGAAGGTCATACAGATTTTGGAGTAAATTGTGTCAGAACTTTTACTATTACTATTACTATTAGTAGTAGTAGTAGTAGTGGTGGTAGTAGTATTGACAAAATTATTCTTAAAAGAAGCTATTCATATTTATAGTTGAATTAATATTATTGCCATCAGTGCACTATGTACAGTGCTGCTGACTAATATTGGCACCCTTGATAAATATGAGCAAAGGCTATGAAAATAAATCTGCATCATTTATCTTTTTGATCTTTCATTCAAAAAATCCACAAAATTCTAAACTTTCATTGAAGTAAAACAATGGAAAGTGGGGAGGAAACTCACATTATGAAATAAATGTTTTTCTCCAATACATGTTGGCTACCATTATTGGCACCCCTAGAAATTCTTATGAGTAAAATATCTCAGAAGTATATTTCTATTCATATTTACATTTTTTAGCACACCAGGGTGATTATGAACATGAAATTATCCAGCCATGACTTCCTGTTCCACACACACAGGCCAAATTCCCTTAATCATCCATCACAAGGAGTAAAACCAAATAATATAGTTTTGATGTACAGAACAAGATTGTTGAGATGATAGAAAGTGGCTGTAAGAAAATAGCTAAAGCATTGAAAATCCCCATTTCCACCATCAGGGCAATAATTAAGAAGTTCCAATCAACTAAAGATGTTACGAAACTGTTTTACTGTTAGTAATTGTTTTACTTCAATGAAAGGTTAGAATTTTGTACATTTTTTGAATGAAAGACCAAAAGGACAAACAATGCAGATTTATTTTCACAGCCACCTTTGCTCATATTTACCAAGGGTGCCAATATTAGTGAGCAGCACTGTAACATCTGGTTATTCATGAAGACCATAATATAGTCTAGCAAAACCACATAACACAAAAAATAAACATAAATACATATCAAAATGCATTGCATGTTCAGAATGATTTGTAATTGCTTATTAAGTGTTGAAAATGGGATTTGAAGAGATACATGTCATGTTTTTTTTTTTTTTTTATGTTTTAGGCATCTCTGGAACTGTACCAGGTTTGTATTTAGCTTTTATTTGTACCATACTGTATGAACAGTCATTTATTAAGTCTGACAATTCCTTTTTACCTTACTGACGTTCTCCTTTTTTAGGTGGAACCGGAGTGCCACGACCCGAGAGTAAGATCTGTCTTTGTAACCTGAAAATAGACACTGAAATTATCCACCTACATCATATTCAAAAATTGCTAATGTTACGGCTCCCTCTAGTGGTGGAGAAGTTTCTTGCATGTGGCCGTAGTAGCTTATAAAACGAATTATTTTAAAATTTATTGAGCTTGTGAATACTTTTTATTTTATTTTATTTTTTTATGCAAATGTATTTTGCATTGAAAATTCACAACATAATTTGTATAAGACACAACGACAACTTTTATAACTTTTTTTTTTCCAGAGGCTCAAGGTTAGTCAGTCATATGAATGCTCAAGAATTAATATTTTTATTGGTTCCCTTGAAAAGTTCCTATTTTAGGCTTTTAGAATGGTGATTTTTGACTGATTTTCAGTTTATATGAAAATAAGGTTTGTGGTTAACATTGCTTAAAGAGGCTTTAATGCTTTTATGTCCCAGTATGACTGAATCACTTAAATAATGTTGTTCTTCCTTAGGAGTTGGCGATAGTGGAACACTACCAGGAGCCAAACCACTAAAGCCCCCAGGTACTTTATGCCATTCACTGTACTCTTACTGTCTCGAAATATTTGGGCAAGAAAAGCAGGTGCTTTTTCATTTGCAAAAAGATTTATTTTATTTTTCTTACTGTAGGCATTGGAGGTGGAGCCATTGCTGGACGTGGAGATACCCCAGGCACTATTGAAGGAGGACTGGGAAGTGTAGGCGGTGGTCCAGGTGGGGTTGGTGGAGGACTGGGAGGAGTTGGTGGAGTTCCAGGAGGAGTAGGTGGAGTTCCAGGGGGAGTTGGTGGAGTTCCTGGTGGAGTTGGTGGAGTTCCAGGTGGTGTTCCAGGAGGAGTTGGTGGTGTTCCAGGTGGAGTTCCAGGAGGAGTTGGTGGTGTTCCAGGTGGAGTTGGTGGAGTTCCTGGTGGAGTTGGTGGAGTTCCAGGAGGAATTGGAGGAGTTCCTGGTGGAGTTGGTGGAGTTCCAGGAGGAATTGGAGGAGGAGTTAAACCCCCTAAAGGTGATTTAGCATTAAAATCTTCATCTGTAAGATGTCTATTAGCTGTGTTTGCAAAACGAGGACTATAATACAATCAATGTGTTTCTTCTAGTTTACAGCGGTACAGGTGTAATTGGAGCTCTTGGAGTTGGAGGTGTAGGTGGAACGGGTCCAGCTGGAACAGGAGGAACTGGACTTCTACCTGGAGGTGGTGGTTTACTACCAGGAGGTGGAGATGAATAAAGTGTACTTAACATTTACATAAGACTGTAATTAGCTTGTGCCTTAGCTTGTGGGTTTGTAAATCTATTGTAGGTTATGGAGGAGCTGGAGGTTTAGGAGCCGGTGGGATCCAACCAGGGACCGGTAAATATTTTTCAGATTAAAATAAAACACCACATTCCTGATATTTTATGTACCAGTTATGACAGTTATTGTTTTGCTGAGAATTGTACATTTAATTTTTTTTGCAGGCCTCAGGTTCCCCAGTGGGGCTGCAGTGGGCAGCAAACAAGGAAAAGGTACCAGAAAACATTTTTGCTAATCCACAATTTTTATGATGAAAATGTAGTTTGGTTGTATTTTACACACTGAACTGGAAAGACTGTTAAATAACTCATTTATCACTCTGATGACAGTTTATGGGGCAGCAGGCACACTTGGTGGGCTTGGAGGCCCAGGCGGATATGGAACAGGACCCGGTGGCTATGGAGGTGGTCCAGGTGGTTATGGTGGTGGCCCGGGTGGTTATGGTGGTGGCCCGGGTGGTTATGGTGGTGGCCCAGGTGGTTATGGTGGTGGCCCGGGCAGTGCTGGAGGACTTGGAGGGCCTGGAGTTGGTGGTAAGTTTCTGAAGTGTTATTTGGGTGTTTACACATCTCATATCCCTCCCACAATTTTAAAAAGGCTTAATTAGGGTAATCTGGAACATTGGGAAATGTGGGACACCCAAGCAGTTGATGTGTCTATTTCTTGTTAACAATCCCAGAGAGAAATTGCAATAATCACCCAAATTCTTAGCTGAAATTTCAGTTTTTCGATAGTGTGATCAAAGAACTACAAGAAAAGGAACAACAGAAATACAATTTTTACTTCTGAAATTTAGACTACTGACACTTTTTTTTTTTTTTACATTTTAATAATTATTATTATTATAATTTTTTTAGGGCTTGGTTATGGTCCTGGCGCAGTAAAACCACCTAAAAGTATGTAAAACCAATCAGCAGTTTAATACTACAATAACCTGTCCTTTGCAGGTTAGATAAAATTTATAATCACAAATTTTTGTTTCTGTTTTTTTTTTTTTCATTGTGTTATCAGGCTATGGAGGAGCTGGAACATTGGGTGGAGCTGGAAGAGGAGGAATTGGTGGAGGTCCTGGAGGTCTTGGAGGTGGTCTAGGAGTAGGACCAGGAGGGGCTGGAGGTCTTGGAGGTGGTCTAGGAGTAGGACCAGGAGGGGCTGGAGGTCTTGGAGGTGGTCTAGGAGTAGGACCAAGAGGTGTTGGTGGAGGTCCTGGAGGAGTTGGAGGACTGGGTGGAGGTATCATGTGCTTTAATATACATTAAACATAAGTTTGACAGAAATGCTATAAAATTTGATGAAATTTGTTCACGTGGTTAGAATAGATGAGTAGTATATAAACAACAAGATCTATTGCAAATGCCACAATGCATTAAATACTAAAATATCCATGTGCATCGTAAATTACATTAACTACACATCTGTGCCATAAATAATTGATATTAAAAGTTTTTTGTTTGTTTGTTTGTTTTTTTTAGGTTTAGGTGCCAGATATCCAGGTGGTGGCCTGGGAGCTGTGAAACCTGGGAAATCAGGTTCTTGTGTTTTAAAATATCAGTATAATTATGACTTACTAATACTATCATTACATTAGCTTGTAATGGTAAACTACTAGTCTGGCTTGTATGATGGTAGAGAGAATTGTTAATTGTATCGAATATGCACTTGCAGTGTTCTTCACATCTTAAAAGAACAGTATATTAAAAAGCTGTTCTTGGAGATATGATGTTAATGAAATAACTGGCCACTTAGGTGTACTTAAAGATAGTATGCTTTCTTGACATTGTTTCTTAACACACTTTTAAAAAGTGCACTTTGTAATAATGTAGTTCAAATTACATTTTAAATCATGTTTTATAATTTTTTTTAATAATCTTTTAATAATCTCAAATAAGTACAATTAATTTTAACTGTAGTGTTACGTTGCATTAATTTACAAAGTTAATATATTTTACCTGTACTAAATTGCACCTTCATCATTGCAAATGTGTAATTAGAAATATTTGTAAATATGTGACATACAATTTTCAATAGAAATGACATTCAAGTATAGTGTAGTTTACCATGAATACTTGTCAGTACTTTCCACAATACAGTGAACTTATATATATATATATATATATATATATATATATATAAAGGTGTACTCAATTCCTACTTAAATGGGTCAAAAAAGTACTCTAAAGTTGCATTTAATATATACTTAAAATATAATACATTTTAATTTAATTGTAAATTAAATGCATTTAAGTTTTTGAAAAAATTACATTCAGTTTGCACTTTACTATATTCTTTTAAAGTGTGTTATTTCCATAATAAGTATTATTTTAGAAGTAAAGTAAAGTGTTTTTCACAAGGGAGTATAAGTACTAAATTTGTACAGAATTGCTCACCTCAGTTAATACCTCTAGCAGATGCTCGGCAATCAGATATGGCTGTGGCGACATTAAATTGAACCACTACTGACATCTTTGCCTTCATATGTTGACATATTGTTTTTATTGTAGGGTATGGAGGTTTAGGTGCAGCTGGAGGCGTGGGAGGTCTAGGAGGAGGTGCTGGAAGCCGAGTTGGAACCGGTAAAGTTGTTGCATTGCCATTTAAGATTATTTCTAATAAGGCAAATTCACTAAACTTAGTGCATGGTTTTTGTCAAATTCTTTTCATTTGTCTCACCAACCTAATGAGCATACTGGATGTAAACTTTGGACGGATTATGTATTTACTTGCCTTTGTTTCAATGTCCTGAAGGCTTTGGCACAGGTGCACTGGGTGGTCAAGGCTATCAGCCAGGTGAGCTATTATATCCTTTCTCAATTCTCCTTGTACCTGTTGGGGAAATGGGCTCATCCACACCTATTTTTCTCTCAGTTGAATTTATAAAAGAGCAGAGATCAGGATACAGAGTTACATTGGATCTTATTCTTTTCATCCATCCATTGAAACTCCATGTGACCAAAACCTACATGTGTTAAAAAAGCACATATAGACATCGTACAAGTAAATCGTATGATTATATGAGTCTCTTTTGATGAGAGATGATCGCTTTTTTTGATCAACAGATTTCATGTCAGGCTTTTATTCACATGTAAACATTGATCAATGCACATACATAGAGCACATCAAAAATGGTGTGAGGCTTAGGTCAAACCTCACTGGTTCTTTTGAAGGCTTGATTGTGCTTGCATGACACACAAGAACAAACCTCATCTGTTCTAGTGCATTAAGTAAACACGTTTGAGCATTCACTGGCCATATCTGATGTGCTCTTTGTGTTTCATTTGTATTTTCAAAGATGAACAACATGAGAACTTATTAAGAATTTTTATTTTTGGGTGAACTTTTGGGCTACTCTAGGTATTTAAATGAGAATAAAGAGAGAGGGACAAATTTAAAAGCATTTTCCATTATAGTTCTGAATGAATTACATGAATTTATATGATTGTTCTGTACACAACAAGATTGCATACAAATGGACATATTGCAATGCATTTGTGTGAAAGAAAGCTAACACAAGAGATACTATGCAATGGAAGTCAGTTTACTTTAATGTTTTGGATTTCTCACAAATAATCCAACCAAATCATGAGAAAAGTCACAGCCGACAAAACATTCTGGATCAAAACATTACTACAGCAACATTTTGGTAGTGTGTAAATAAACATTGAATGATGTTTTACTGTACCAGTGTGTTACAATGATCAATGTTATAGGTTATTAGAGTGATTAATGAAGAGTTGTGAATATATTGCATTGTATGGTATTGTAGGTTATGGTGGCACTGGTGCAGGGGGACCTGGAAGTGCTCCACTTACACCTCAGCAATGTAAGACGTGTTGCTATTTCAGCACACTCATTGTTAGCTAAAATGCAGCCCATGATAAAATTAGTTTGGTCTAGACTTTTACATTATCCACAGTCAATCACAAGTATTTATTGCATGTGTTTTGTATGATTCTTTATAGCAAAAGCAGCCAAATATGCAGCTCTTCAAGGCTTTCTAGGTGCTGGAGGCTACAGAGGTACATAAGCAGACATAAATGCACTTCTCTCAGTTTTTTATTTTTATTGTCCATACAACAGAAACCTGAAATAATGAAGTTCATGTTTTAATAAACCAAAAGAAATCAAACCACAGAACACAAAGAATCAACTTTAAAATCAAAATGAAATTGACACCAGTTTCTTTCATAATATGCATGCCTGGTCTTATAAATGGCTTTTCAGTGCATGTTATTCCATGTAAATTTAAAAAAAGTTTTATATTGACCATAAAGCTAAAATGCCAAAATACCACAGTAGTTCATTATATATGTATTGTGGTTATTGTAGTGGACTAAATCCAAACACCATTTTGTTAAATTAAATAAAATTAACTTTAACTGAAACATTATAAAATATGAAAATATAATAAAATATAAAAAAATGTTTAAAAAAAATTAAATAATAAAAAAAAGCAACATTTATTTCGTTTAGTTTAACCTGATATACTAAGTAACCAATAAATAAATAAATATTAAAAAACAAAAACAAAAAAACAATGGCAAATAGAGATGAAAAGGAAAATAGAAAGTATAGAAATAAACCTAATTCTAAATATTAATAAAAATACAATAGGCATATTAAAAAAACAAACAAACAAAAAAATGGCAAATAGAGCTAAAATGAAAATATAAAGTATAGAAATATAAATAATTCAAAATATAAAAAAAAAAAATACAAGTACAATAGTTTCTCAATGATTCTAAGATAACACTGTTTGTAGTTTGAATAAACATGGTGTACTGTTATCAGCAGTGGTGGTAGTGACAGTGTGTTTTCCTGTAGGGGGTGCAGGATGCCAAGGCAAATACTGCGGAAGAAGGAGGAAGTGAGAAACCAGCTGATAAAAGTGACCTCATAAACAAGTGGTGCTACTGCCTGATCTCAAATGCACTTTTTTTTACAGTTTAAAAGTGCCTCATGTAATATGTGAGAGATTTGGACTTACACTAAAGAATTTTTCAGCCATATGATTAGATGCGATGTGAACCTCACAAGGCACTCTTTGCACTGCCTAAACTCCCTTTACTTTACTTATGTCACTATACATACAACATGATTGCTTGATTTTAAAACAATAAATAAATAAAAAAATATTTTCAGCCATTTTACCATTTAATGTTCCATTTTAAAATTCTGCAGTTCCAGATGTACATCTCTTATGGTCTTATGGTTTTGCTGCAGTTGCTCACTTACACTTAGTTTGTATTTAGACACATGCAATCTAGGGACGTGTCGCTGCTATTTCAGGATCAACTGTGACGGTAGGGGAAGCAGCGTCATTAGGCTTCATGTTTTGGCCACCTATCATAAAGTAAAGGGAGCCTGTTTTCTTTCTAGCTGTATGCATATGAGTTCATGAACCCATATTTTGTCATTTCCAGCATCTTCAGTCATTCAGAGCGTAGTCACATGAAGGAACGAGATCTAGGCTTACCAATTTTAGTCTTATAAGAACAAAGTGCTTGTCATAACTGCAGTAGACAGCATCTAAGTACTGAGGATTATAAGCTGTCTTCAACGATACCTCAGGAACTTGAAGCAGTTTCTTTTCTAGTATCCTGACCCTAGTAAAACCTTGTTTTTGTTTGTTTGTTTTAACGTAACTCTTATTAAATTAAAATGTTGAGTTTTTAAGGCTATCTATGCTTTTAACCTAACTCGTTTTGGGTTTTTTAAGCATTGTGTGTTGTGAATGTTGTATCTGTGTTTGTATAAGTGCAACTATTCAAATGTGACATGAAAGTATGATAAAGGCAATTCATCTAGTGAATCTTCTCGCATTGTTTACCTTTGTTCTTCACGTTTATGCACTTGTTACTTTGTGAAACTCCAACACATTTTTGTATGACCTTTGATTTTATTTGGGCCTTTTATCTATCGTACATTTTTGAAAATAAATAGTAAAATCTAAATCATGTATTATTTCTTTATTTTTTGAAAAGGAAATTGTTTTAAAATTATATATATATATGTGTGTGTGTGTGTGTGTGTGTGTGTGTGTGTGACTCTGGCCACAAAACCAGTCTTAAGTGTCAATTTTTCGAAATTGAGTTTCATACATCATCTGGAAGCTGAATAAATAAGCTTTCCATTGATGTATTTTGATTGGTTTGTTATGATAGGACAATATTTGGCCGGGATACAACTATTTGAAAATCTGGAATCTGAGGGTGCAAAAAAATCTTAGCAATGCATATTACTAATCAAAAATTAAGTTTTGATATATTTACCGTAAGAAATGTACAAAATATCTTCATGGAACATGATCTTTACTTAATATCCTAATGATTTTTGGCATAAAAGAAAAATCGATAATTTTGACCCATACAATGTATTTTTGGCTGTTGCTACAAATATACCCCACGACTTAAGACTTTTTTTGTGGTCCAGGGTCAAACATATATAAATATATATATATATATATATATATATATACACATACAGTAATGGCCAAAAATATCGGCACCCTTGGTAAATATGATCAAAGAAGGCTGTGAAAATTAATCTGCATTGAGCACTCCAGGGTGATTATGAACATGAAATTATCCAGCCATGGCTTCCTGTTTCACAGAAATATAAATAGGAGGGAAACAAAGCCCAAATTCCCTTAATCATCCATCACAATGAGAAAAACCAAAGAATATATTTCTGATGTGCAGAAAAAGATCATTGAGCTTCACAAATTAGTGAAGTGGCTCTAAAGGCATAGTTCACCCAAAAATGAAAATGTGATGTTTATCTGCTTACCCCCAGGGCATCCAAGATGTAGGTGACTTTGTTTCTTCAGTGGAACACAAACGAAGATTTTTAAAAAATGATATAAATGCTGTTCAGTTTCTCGCACAAAACCGATCGTTTCGAGCATAGGCGTAAATCCCGGGGGGGGACGGGGGGGGACAGGACCCCCCCTATCTGAGGATTGTCCCCCCTAAAAATATCATTACAAGCGACTCTGTGTATTAAAAATAATATAATGGACATATACTTAAAATAATTGTGTGAGTAGTAAAACAAAATAAACGTAAAAAAAAAAAACGTTATAAGTTCAGAAATGTTTTGATTCCCCCCTCCCTTACCTCACAGTTTCCACTGCCTGCTTTCCTCTTTTACTGATACATACATACATACATACACACACACACACACACACGCACATGAGTCCGGTGAGAGAGAGCAAGTTCCTCAGTAACAGTTAGTTATGTGTAAGTAACTTAGTCTGTCAAGGCTATTTTATTATCTTTAAACATCGGGTGAAATGATTCTCTCTCTTTAATACAGATGATGCTGGATCATTAATAAATTAGTCATGACAAAAAAATTATGATATCCGATGTTTTTTCTATGAGCGATTATAAGGTTAACAAGCTTAATAGCTTGTCACCCACTACAACTAACACGGCGATAAGCCTGTGTGTGAACTGATATTAGGCTAATATTGTAGACCCACCGATGTGTTGTGTTTTGCTCAATATGATGTTAAGTGGCAGATCAGTGGGCTTAATGCGGTTGAATATCTAAAGAGACGTACTCTGTTTCAGACGAAACCTAAAATACTATGGATGACGCAAAATAATAAGAGAGAAGGCGATTAGTCACCAGAAGAGACGGACGG
This sequence comes from Onychostoma macrolepis, assembly GCF_012432095.1. Taxonomy (NCBI): domain Eukaryota; kingdom Metazoa; phylum Chordata; class Actinopteri; order Cypriniformes; family Cyprinidae; genus Onychostoma; species Onychostoma macrolepis. The sequence goes on along the minus strand of NC_081175.1, from coordinate 6,704,328 downwards.
CAGCGCGTAAGTGTTTTAATACTTATTCTTAGCTCTGTTGTTTAAATTAATTACTGGCTGCTAGGAAAGAATAGTTAGTTTCCTACCTATTTCTATTCTGCTTTTTCGTTGTGGTTTATATTTTTGATTGCACTTACTGGTCATTATAAATTACTGCCCTTTAGCTGAAACTCCTTTCCTGCACTTAAGTGCGAAGTGTTAGTTTCGATTTGAGCCATTGCCCTGCGATTGGCTGGTGGTTGTGCTAATTAGTTCCTCACACACTCTGCTTTCCTATCCTCTTTCCTTCTACCTCTATCATGTGTCTCCAAAACATTCCGGTTCTCTCTCAGCCACGCTCTAACATCACTCGCAGACGGCAACGTAATCCTGCTAACCTACGCCCTATCTCTACATCTTCCACTACACCTCTGGCTTTCTCTGTGGGTCTCTGGAATTGTCAGTCAGCCGTCAACAAAGCTGACTTCATTTCTGCCTTTTCTTTAAAATCCACTCTCAGCATCTTGGGCTTGACTGAGACCTGGATTCGTCCAGAAGACTCAGCAACCCCAGCTGCTCTCTCTACTAATTTCTCTTTCTCTCATACTTGCATCAAGTTGGTCGGGTGGGGTACTGGCCTGCTCGTTTCACACAATTGGAAATACTCAACCCACTCTACCCTTTGCAATTACAACTCATTTGAATGTCATGCCATTACTGTATCAGCTCCGATAAAACTCCAGATTGTGGTAATCTACCGTCCCCCTGGACAAATTCTAGCCACCTTCCTAGAGGAGCTGGACGGGTTGTTGTCCTCTTTTGTGGAGGATGGCACTCCACTCTTAGTCTTTGGTGATTTCAACATTCACCTAGACAAGCCTTATGCTACAGACTTCCACTCACTCCTAGCTTCATTTGATCTCAATCGCCTTACCACTACTAGCACGCACAAATCAGGCAACCAACTTGATTTAATTTACACACGCAATTGTACTGCAGATAACATTCTGGTACAACCGCTACATATCTCGGACCATTTCTTCATTACATTTACACTACATTTTGCTACCCGTGTGCCACCAACCCCCCTACCGGTTACTTTTTAGACGAAACCTGCGCTCCCTTTCTCCTTCCCATCTTTCCTCTGTAGTATCCTGCTCTCTTCCCTCATCTACCCATTTCTCATCTCTGGATGTAAACGCAGCTACTGAAACTTTATGCTCTACCTTAACTTCTTGTCTAGACGACATTTGTCCTCTCTCCTCTAGGTCAGCACGGACTGCCCCTTCTAAACCCTGGTTATCTGATGTTCTTCGTGAACATCGGACTAAACTCAGAGCGGCAGAGAGAAAATGGCACAAATCAAACAACCCGTCGGATCTGAGTAGGTATCAGTCTCTGCTCTCATCTTTCTCTGCTGATGTCCACACTGCCAAATCCTCACATTTCCACAACAAGATCAACAGCGCTCCAGACATGCGTAATCTCTTCAGAACATTTAATTCTCTCCTCTGTCCCCCTCCACCACCTCCCACCACTTCTATTACAGCTGATGACTTTGCTACTTTTTTTACAGACAAAACTAGATCAATCAGTGATCAGTTCTCACCTCCACGCACACAGGACCCCCAACCAACCACATCCACTGCTAAACCTCCCATCTTCTCCTTCTGTCCCCTGACGGAGGCTGAAGTATCCAAACTTCTCCTCTCCAACCATCCTACAACATGTCCTCTTGACCCAATCCCCTCGCACCTTCTGCAAGCAATCTCTCCCACGCTCTTACCGACACTCACACACATCATCAACACATCCCTCCTCACAGGCATCTTCCCCACTGCGTTCAAGCAGGCTCGGGTAACCCCACTGCTCAAAAAACCTACATTAAACACTTCTCTTATAGAAAACTATAGACCTGTCTCTCTCCTTCCATTCATAGTGAAAACACTTGAACGTGTTGTCTTCAACCAGGTCTCATTGTTTCTTTCACAGAACAACAAACTGGACGCTAAACAGTCAGGTTTCAGGAGTGGCCATTGTTACGTGCCTGGCTCAAAGCAAGCAACAGAGTAAGGGAAAGACCACACGCGGAATTGCAACATATAAATATCTTTGATTTATTAAATAAATAGAATTTAACAGAATAGATTTTATACAGTCAGTAAATGAAGTTAGCTTTGAAAAATAAAAAGGTAAGCAATCTTGTAATAAAGGTGTAATGAATAAACAAAACAAAATCCTAAACGGTGCGGGAGAAATGGAACAACGGCGGAGCTCTCTCTTCCCGGTCTCATCTGAAGCGTCTTTAAAGGACCAGGAACCGATTAGCACAATTCCAAACACCTGCGCCCAGCTCACCTGTAGGAGACAGACACAGCACACAGACAAGAGGAGGAGCCAAGCAAAACCGTGACACCATTCAACTGAGACTGCGCTTCTCTCGGTCACTGAAGCCCTGCGAATTGCAAAAGCCCATTCCAAATCATCAGTCCTCATTCTGCTGGATCTATCTGCCGCGTTTGACACTGTCAATCATCAGATACTCCTCTCCACTCTCTCATCACTGGGCATCGCTGGAATTCCACTTCGCTGGTTTGAATCCTATCTCACTGGTAGGTCTTTCAGGGTGGCCTGGGGAGGGGAGGTATCCAAAGTTCCTCAGGGATCGGTTCTTGGACCCCTCCTCTTCTCCACATACACTACATCACTGGGTCCCATCATACAGGCACATGGATTCTCCTACCACTGCTATGCTGATGACACACAGCTCTATCTCTCTTTTCAACCAGATGATCCAACGGTAGCTGCAAGGATCTCAGGTTGCCTGGCGGACATCTCGGCATGGATGAAAGAACATCACCTCCAGCTCAACCTGGCAAAGACTGAGCTTCTTGTCTTTCCTGCCACTCCAACTCTACAGCATGACATCATGATCCAGTTAGGTTCATCAACAATTACCCCATCAACTTCGGTCAGAAATCTTGGTGTAATCTTTGATGACCAGCTGACCTTCAAAGACCACATTGCAATGACTGCTTGATCTTGCAGGTTTGCACTACACAACATCAGAAAGATCTGACGGAGCATGCTGCACAACTTCTTGTCCAGGCCCTTGTCATTTCTAGGCTGGACTACTGCAATGCTCTTCTGGCTGGACTTCCATCAAACACAGTCAAACCTCTACAAATGATTCAGAATGCGGCACGACTGGTCTTCAAGGAACCCAAAAGAGCCCATGTTACACCTCTCTTTATCTCATTGCATTGGCTACCAATCGCAGCTCGCATCAAGGTCAAGACACTGATGCTTGCTCATAGAACAACCACAGGCTCAGCACCCACCTACATGCACTCACTATTAAGAATCTACATCCCCTCCAGAAGTCTGAGATCTGCTAGTGAGCGACGCCTCGTGGTAGGCACGTGGTACCATCACAAAGAGGCTCAAAATCACTCTCCAGAACATTCTCGTTCACCATTCCTGGCTGGTGGAATGATCTTCCCACCCATATTCGGAGTACTGGATCCCTGGCAATTAAAAAAAAAATTGTCAAACAGCACCTACATCACCACATGTTGTTTGGGAGGGTTTCAAGAAAAATTGTCCTCGCTCATCCAAAAACAAACTCCAACATATTCAGTTATCAGACATGACTGGATCTTCAAATGAGACTGGCTTCTATGGTCAGATGAAACTAAAAAATGTGCTTTTTAGCAGCAAACACTCAAGATGGGTTTGGTGAACACAGGGATAAAAAGTACCCCATGTGTACAATGAAATATACTGCTGTATTTTTGATGTTGTGGGCCTATATTTCTGCTGGAGGTCCTGGACATCTTGTTTAGACACATGGCATCATGGATTCTATCAAATACCAACAGATAAAAAAATCAATAAGTGACTGACTCTGTTAGAAATCTTATAATGGGCCATGTTTGGATCTTCCAACCAGACAATAATCCAAACACAAACCTCAAAAACAACACAAAAATGGGTCACTGAGCACAAAACCAAGCTTCTGCTGGCCATTCCAGTCCTCTGACCTGAACCCTGTAGAAAATGAGTGAACTGAAGAGAAGAAGCACCAACATGGAGCTGGGAATCTAAAGGGTCTGGAGTGATTCTGGATGAAGGAATGGTCTCTGATCTCTTGTCAGGTGTTCTCTAACCTCATCAGGCTAGAGAACTCAGAGCTGTTAAACTGGCAAATGAAGGTTTCAAAAAGTATTGAATAAAAGGGTGCTGTTAATTGTGGCCAATGTGTATTAGAGAAAAACATTTATTTCATAATGATATCCCCCCCCCCCCCCCCCATTTTAAATTCTTATTGTCCAATGAAAGGTTAGATTTTTGTGATTTTTTAAAATAAAAGATCAAAAGGATTAACAATGCAGATTAATTTTCACAGCCTTCTTTGATCATATTTACCAAGGGTGCCAATATTTTTGGCCATGACTGTATATACTGTGTATATATATATATATATATATATATGTGTGTGTGTGTGTGTGTGTGTGTGTGTGTGAGTATATATACATATATATAAAATGCATTTTATGTAATAAAATATATTTTATTTAATATAATACAATTTTATTGGTTTAAAAACAAAATGATTATTTTAAAACCAGAATATTTAAGCATAAATTTAAGATATTTGAATTCCATATAAAATTTCCATCCATTTGATTTACACAGTTTTAACAAACTAATAAACTAACTTAATGTGATGCACAATTTTTATCATATTTTAACCGTTCATGCTTTTTAACTGAATGTGTTTATTTGCTTACACAATGAACAGATTTATGCTGATTCTAAGAAATTTGAATACATTTTGAAAATATGATTTATTAATGCAAAGTTAAACTAAACTAACACGTTTGTGTGTTTTGAGCGCAGAAATCGTAGTTGTTTTATGTATGACTGTCAAATATGTATAAAAAGTGTATTAGTTTGTTAAAACTGTAATCCAAATGGACAGAATTTTTAAAATTTATAATCAATTCATGATTAACTTATTACAATTCAATTACATAAATCTTAAATTTAGGCCTAACTATTTTTTGAGTATATCATCCAAAATAAAATTCTAATATTGTATCTTTATTTATATCTTTTATTTACTATATAATGAAAGCATATTTTAAATGAAAGGTTGACATATTTTTTTTTTTCAGGTCACATGTCGTCACAAGTTGTTGTCACGGTGCACACAGCAGGGAGGAACGAGGAACACGCAGATGAGGAGATAACTCAAAATAATAGTCTTTAATTAATCCAAACAAGGTAGGGCAAGACAAGGCTAGGCTGAGACAGACAGGAACAGGAAAACTAACTAAACAGGCAGGAACTAAATACAAATGACAATCACAGATAATTAGACACACCTGAACAGAATAAACTAATAATCACACAGAACAAGGATGGGAACATGACCAAATATGGAAACAAGAGATGGGAACACGACACACACAAAAGAGGACTGACAGTTGTCACATTAATTTTAATTAATTAATTCATTTTTTACCTTTTATATTTTTCATGTTTAATGGCTTGTTATAATTGTTTTACTTTTTTTCAGTATAGCCTCCACACCAGATATAATTCTGATAGCAAACCTTCTTTACAATATAACATCAAAATGATTTCTCCAGTTCCACTCTACTTAAAACAACCAAATACGTGGTGAGCAGTTCCAAAGCAAGATCCTTTCATAATTTCTCTTGCATGAATGCACTTACACAAACCCTCCCTTCATGAAGGAGTGGGATTTAAATGCACGTCTCTGCCCGGTCATGTAGTTCATGAGGGCTATCAGCAGGTGACACTGGTCGGGTAACTCTATATCCTCTGACAGTATGCATTCTTTCTGCTGCAGACTAAAGCAGAAGAAGATGGGCTAAAGTTAGGAGGAGTGGGAGGGATTTGTGTCTCTCTTCAGACACTTGGCAGGAAGCAGCCTAGTGAAGCTCAGTACTGCATATGCTGATATGAAAGAAAAACTATTTGAGTGTGTTTGTAAGTTTTTTCTGCTCCTCCCACTTCACTCCACCCCTGAAATGAGTGGGGGACAGTAAGAAAACTAGCAGAGCTTTACTACTGCTGCTATGCACAAGTCTTGTCAGGACCTGTATTGCCGGAGAGGAGGGAAGGCAAGGTAAGTCAAATTGAACTTGTTTTGTTAACTAGTTTAGGTTTTCTCTTAAGTTTCAATGTCTTATTTCTTTCTTTCCCTTCATTTCTTGGAAAAAGGATCACAGTTGTGGTTTTTAGTAATGCCCTGCAGTACATTTCTTGTAAAACAAAAACAGGAACTTCTTTGTCAACAGTCTACTTTCAGATTGTCATGAGATAACGTAATTCTGGAACTTTGTTAAATTCTAATTTATACTGTGTTACTATATCCTCTCGATATGTGGAAATTTGTGGTCTTGTGAGCTGGTTTGAGACCCCTTTGGCATAGTCAACATAAGCAGAATAGTGTTTGTGTTCACGTAAACACAGAAAGTGAATTCAGACTTTGTTTGTTTCACATCAGTTCTGTCCACTAGCTCCCACTTCTCTACTGAGAATCTGGTTTACCAAAGTGATGCAGGACTATGATTACATTGGCATTTAGATAGGCTTTTGCATGTGTTCATTACAATAACAGGCAAACTTGTACAAAGAATGATATATGAGTTTGTACTGAATCCTGTCTGTAATAGTGTTTTTATCAGACTAGTGGATGAAATGTGCAAAAGCGTATTTAATCTGGCCTATAGGCATATAAAATATACATCTTAATTTATTCATATTAAATTCTGAAGTATCTAGACAAAACACTGTTAAATTAAAGCAAAAGAGCTTCACATTCAGCTGAACATGACATAATAAATGAAAAAGTATTATAATAGTTGTATTATTATAGTAATGAAGTCCTGCGAAAGGACTATAGAAGGTCTATTTGTTGCAAGTATTCAGTTTCAATAACACTCAAGTAAAGCTCGGATTCTCCAAAATAATACTGAATTATAGTAATGAAGTAAAAATACTGTACTTTACATCCCTGTCAACCACAGCATTAAACAACACTTTCTTGTTATTCTGCTTTTCTGCTCTTTGTTTGCTAGTGTTTAAAACTGTGGTGTGTTTGCTTACGTGTGTGTGTGTGTGTGTGTGTGTGTGTGTACATGAGTGTGTTTGTGTGTATAATGTGCATGTGTTTCCGCGAAACGGCTGTGTTTTATTGAATGAAAGCATAGGAATGAAAGGAAAAGAGCAGATAACCGCCAGCTGTGGAACACATGACAGGCATCCTGCTCAGATGCAGCACGAAAGAAAACGCCCCTGGCTCTAGCATTTTATATTCACTTCAGCTGAAACTTACTCTAACAGTAATTGATAATCTGATCTGATACATGACATTATAGATACAGTACATTTATTCAAGTGACCAAATTAAGCACAAAACTTTAATGTAACATCCCTTCAAGTTTTGTGAAATATGTAATAAGTACATAAATATACACTTTTTTTTTTTCTCTCTCTCTCTTTGTTAGGTGTTGTGTATGTAATTCGGTTCTTTCTCAATGGTACTATGAAAGAGATGGACAATTCTTCTGTAAAAAAGATTACTGGTCACGATTTGGGGAGCAATGCCACGGCTGCTCAGAGTCTATCACCACCGGTCTCATTATGGTAAGAACACAACATTGACAAATCAATTCATAAACATTAGAAATGTGTAATTACAGGTGCAGTTATGTTATGTTAACACATTGAATTTAACATGACATTTTGAAGGTGAAAGACTGAAATAGAAGTTTCCAGAAAAACATGCTCCAATAATGTGTTGTATTTACGTAAAATTCTTACATAACTTCTTTTTTTTTATAGTTTAGCCTTCATTATATTTTTTTATCTGCATTGGCCAATATTGGATATTTATACTGTATGTGCATGCTCATTTCTTCTGTTTTTACATTTCTGTTTACTTTTGTTGTCATTTACTGCTCAATTAAACTTAAACTTTAAAAACATTAATAATTGAATAACACTGTTATAAATTTAATCTTCAGAAAATCTCAAAAAGAATATGCCTTTTTCATACTACATGTTGTGATGCTTAAATTGACTTATAGCATTTAAAATGACCGTTTTTAGTTTTATATTTAAAATTTTTATTAGTTAAAATTGTATAGAATTATCAATTCAATTCAATTCAAGTTTATTTGTATAGCGCTTTTTACGATACAATCGTTGCAAAGCAGCTTTACAGGAAATTAAGTTTCTACTATATATATATATATATATATATATATATGCATACACATATGCACACATGCACATATATATACACACAGTGGCGGTTCTACATTGAATTACTCCCCAGGCGAGACCCCCCTCTGAGCGCACAGTTTTTTGCACAGTTTTACTATAACAATATAAGTGTAAGACAAGCTTATATTTCTCAATTGCACAAATCCTTCAACATGAAAAACACAATTCTATACAAAACAGTATAAGTTATCAGAACTTAAATAAATATACTCTGTATACATAATAAACACTCTGTGTTTATTTGGCACTCGACAATCAACAGATTTCCCATCCCCCAACACTGTCACTCACGACCAGAAGTCAAGACTAAACCACAAAGTGAAAATAGCAGTATTCTTTAGTGATATGTTATTTACACAGTGCAAATAGCTTTAGATTCTATTTATTCTATGTTAAAATAAAATAAAAACATGGCGAAAAACATTGTTAGAGAAAAACATTACTTATTGCAAAAATAGTGGTAATTATGTGCACTTCTGCATTGTAATACATTATAAAATAGTATGCAATAACTTATTGAGTGTAATTTTTTTATTTTATTTCTAATTATTAAATGGATGCCACCTTATTGGGACAAAAGCCCTCTCTACACCTACCCTAACCCTACCCGATACTTTATGTTCAACTCTTTGATTATTTCCTTCATTTTTATTAAAAAATAAATGCTTTTCTGATGTGATGTGATTTGAAATTTAAAAAGGGAGAAAAAAAGTTCGCCAAAAGGCAGATTCGAACCCCGGTCGATCGTGTCGAAAGAAGTGTAACGCAAATTTTACCACTGAATCTGACAGCTAGTAACCGTCTTTTGCATATTTGACTATCCCAATCATACATTTGTGGGTGGAGTTAATGTAAATAGCCTCTGCCAGCAACATAGCTATTTGCACTTAAATAGACACTCCCGATTTTTTTTTTTATATTCCCAACAATTAAACAGTTACCCACATGAAAAAACCACTTCCCGCGCCCCTGGGTGTGACTGACTTTAGCCCACTTGTCCCACTAATTTGGGAGAGGTCAACTGTCCCCCGCGGCCGCACCCCCCTCCCCTTTCCACTTCTCACACAGCTTCTGTGCTCGGTACCTTCTCAACAAGCAGAGGCGCCAATTTGCCAATTCCCCGCACAGTTATATGATAGATAATATGATAGATAATAGAAAACCGCTTAGCGGCGCAGATGATTTTTTTTTTTCCCAAGTGCTTGTGCCGCCCCCCACGTGTCATGAAAAAATGCCGCCCCGGGCGGCTGCCCCGTTCGCCCATACCTAAAACCGCCACTGTATACACATACATATGTGAAGAAGAAACTCAATATGTTTAAGTTATGACAGACTTAACTTGGTAATTGTGTATGTTGTCTGAGTGTTGGCATCCTCCGTGGTCCTCTGAGGTGTTGCCATCATCTCTTCTCAGGTGTTTGGTCATCCCGGATCTTTTTAAGGGTTGGATCCAGACTGTCGCTTCAGTAATTCCTAGTTACATCCCGTGGCAGAATCAGAGAAACAGATAGAGACATAATTATCGTAGCTGCTGTTCTATTCAAGCAAAAATGATTTGTTCAACCCAATCTAAAGAATTATAATGTACATTTGACCAGATATAAATGCAGTACAAGATTATTATGTGAATGCTTGGCTAAAGAGATGTGTCTTTAATCTAGATTTAAACAGAGAGAGTGTGTCTGAACCCCGAACGTTATCAGGAAGGCTATTCCAGAGTTTGGGTGCCAAATGTGAAAAAGCTCTACCTGCTTTAGTGGATTTTGCTATCCTATTATTATCAGCTGTTGTAAATAAAGCATAGAAAGCAGCATGGCCATCTGAGTGCCGCAAAGCACTCACACTAACAAGACTTTTGTGAAGAATGTGTTGTCCTGAAAGCAACAGAGCATTTACTACAACAACATGTGACATTTTTTTTAATACTGGCTAAAACACTGAGCGAGAACCTAGTGGATCCATGAATACATGCATTCCTTTAGCGGAATGCACAATCAGACAACAATTCACTCACTAAATGGTTACAGTAATTTGATCTCTCTTATCTCAAAAAGGTTAACTTGGAGGTTTTTGTGGTTTGTTACCATTTCCTGCTGTGACCTGAGGGCAGGCGACCCCACCCACTCACAATCTCGCTTCCTTCCATTGTGCTGCTTCACTTCTGTAGAATGATGTCATCCACCCTGTCCCACCTCAGTTCCTCCCTTATACTGTTTCAGCTGAATTCAAGATAAACTGTACTAGAAAATAACTTTGCCTCTTCCTTCCATCTCTGCAGGTGGCTGGGAAGCATAAATACCATCCCGAGTGTTTTCTCTGTGAAAGCTGTGGCATGGTTATTGGAGATGGTGATTCTTTCACTCTAGTGGATTATGCCAATTTATACTGGTTGGTTTTGTCAAAACACAGTCACTGCTTGCTAATTGCTAAGCATTTTGATGGTAAAGTAGCTCAGTTAATGAGTTTTCTTCTTCTCTCATAGCGGACAATGTGGACACCAGAAGGTGTCAGACCAGCACTTGGCAGCAAAATGTTCACGGCTTTGTCATACGGTGACATCGATGTCATTTCCTCCTTCTGCAGAAAGCAGGCGAAGCTTATCCTTCACAGCGGAGCAGAAGGACGCAGGCCCTTTGATCATTGTATCTCAGTAAGTTGTCAGTTTAGACACAGTTACACCTGAGCAAAAATATAGGGCCACTAAATATGATTTTATCAAATTGTTAAATTAATGATAGCATTCAATTAATATTGATATAAAAAAAAATTCACAGGCTGGACATGCACAGCCTGAGCCCTGATGTTAAGCCTTTGATCCATGTTGGAGACAGGATTCTTGAGATCAATGGAATTTCTGTCCAGAACATTCCATTCAATGAGGTCAGTCCTTTACCTCAGATAAGATAGCAATAATCTGGACGAGACAGCTCATTTCACCATTACGCCTTATATTTCGTTTTTTTAAACAGATTGATCTGATGATTCATGATACAGAGCACTGGTTACAAATCACAATTGAACATGATCCTAAAGAACCCACAAAACAAGAAGACTTATCTGGCCTACTGGGAGAAGAACTGGACCATCCTGGAAAACTAGGTTTCTTTCCCCTTCCTAGCAGCAGTCGAATAAGCCCTAGATCCAGAAATATTCTGTAAGAATTATGGCACTATCAGATTTTATTACATGTAATACTACACTGCTAACAAAATATTTTTTTCTTGTTTTAGGTAAAACAATATCTAAACATCTAAGCACCATTCATTTTCTGAGAGGCAAAAAAGGCAGATTTTTTTTTTTAGAGAATACACATTAAATAAATTAATTTATTATTTCCTGTGGTAATTTGTTTTAAAGATCTATACTTAAAACAAGAAAAAAATTTGCCAATAAACCATAAACATTTGTGACCCTGGACCACAAAACCAGTCATAAGGGTCAGTTTTTTTAAATTGAGATTTATACATCACCTGAAAGCTGATAAAAGCTTTCCATTGATGTATGGTTTGTTAGGATCGTACAATATTTAGCCGAGACACAACTATTTGAAAATCTGGAGTCTGAGGGTGTAAAAAAATCTAAATATTGAGAAAATTGCCTTAAAGCTGTCCAAATGAAGTCCTTAGCAAAAATTAAGTTTTCATATATGTACGGTAGGAAATGTACAAAATATTTTCATAGAACATGATCTTTACTTAATATCCTAATGATTTTTCGCATAAAAGAAAAATCGATAATTTTGACCCGTACAATGTATTGCTGGCTATTGCTGCGAATATACCCCAGCGACTTAAGACTGGTTTTGTGGTCCAGGGTCACATATATTAATTCAAGAATGTTCTTTGGAAACAAGTCTTGAAATCTTAAAGTAATCTCGGCTTTTCATGAAAGCTGATTTTTAGAGGTTTTTACTGGATAACAGGACTAAAGTTAAGAAAATGTACAAAATGTAATTTGATAAAAAGTCAGAAAGTCATTTTTAAGAACCTGCATACAGGTTTGTTGTAGGTGTCAAATGCTATGCATAAACATTTTCCCTATGAAGATAAAACTGGTTTAGTTTTACTTACTGGTTTAGTAAGAATTTTTTGGATAATATAAAAGCACCAAATAATTAAAAAGGTCATATTTCTGTCATGCTCTTACTAACATTATTCATTTCTATTTGTCTGCCTCTGTAGGCGCAGCTGTAGTATTGATAAAGCTCCGTGCTCGCAACGGCACGCTGCACTTCTTTCTCATAGAAGAGACATTAATCGATCAGAGTCTCTGCGTTTTGACCCCACTGACAAAACACAACGTATCTTCCGACCCTCCGACCTAATATACGGGGAAGTTTTAGGAAAAGGTTGTTTTGGACGAGCCATAAAGGTAAAGCAATATGTCTGAATGATCACATTGAGTATCACTGAGATCACAGACTGACAGAATGAAGGAATTAACTGCTTGCTTTGGGTTGTCAGGTGACGCATTCAGAAACAGGTGAGGTCATGGTGATTAAGGAACTTCTTCAGTTTGATGAAGAGACTCAGAAGACATTCCTGAAAGAGGTTTGTTGTAGTTTTTTTCTTTCTAAGGAGCAAAAGGATTGTTTGCTAATCGAAACTTTTTTGTCTCCAGGTCAAAGTAATGAGATGCCTAGAACATCCTAATGTTTTAAGGTTTATCGGCATTCTCTACAAAGACAAACGACTGAACCTGATCTCTGAATATGTGCAAGGAGGAACACTGAGGGACACCATCCAGAAAATGGTTTGTTTTTTCCTTACTGGATATAATTTCATCACATGAAGTCCATAGATTCTTGCTGAAAAGCATGCTGTTATGGTTCTGTGTGAATAAACTCATTTTTTGTCATGATTTATGACAAGGATCACCCTTGGAAACTTAGAGTGAGCTATGCCAAGGACATTGCCACTGGAATGGTACGTAATGAAGAGCAATCCAACAATGCAAGAAAAGATGGCAATCTTTACATCAGATCTCCACTCTCTTGCCGAATTCCTTAAAGCAAAGACATGTTTTGATAGAAAATAAGAATCTGAAGCTATAGTTAGCATCCAAATACATTTATTTTCTCTGTCCAACCCAGGCTTACCTTCATTCAATGAATGTCATTCATCGGGATCTGAACTCGCACAACTGCTTTGTCCGAGAGGTCAGAATACATCTCAATACACATAAACATAGAGCATGTCTCCAACTGAACTGAACTGTGTGACAGTACTGGTTTTCCTCACAGAACCAAACAGTGGTAGTTGCAGACTTTGGTTTGGCCCAGCTTGTGAAGGAAGAAAAGAGCTGCTCTCCTGGACAAGTGTCCAAACTGAACAAGCTTGGTCGTAAAAAACGGTATACCGTGGTGGGCAACCCCTATTGGATGGCACCAGAAATGATCCAAGGTGAGCCATATGAATTAACAATCAAAGGATTGACCATTTTTAGGGCCCGAGCACTGAGGTGCGAGGACCCTCTTGGAATTTCTCAGTTTATTATTATTCAGTTTTGTGATTTTAATTTTACTTTTTTTTTTTTTACATGTTATTTTTCACCTGCAGGAAAAATCTACGATGAACATGTTGACATTTTCTCATTCGGGATTGTCGTTTGTGAGGTGAACTTACATATTTCTCTACTTTTGGTGCAAATTTTGATAAAAATATAATTGAACATACAGTATACTGTATGTATATTCCATCCTCATGGCAGATTATCGGAAGAGTATATGCCGATCCGGATTACCTCCCTCGCACACAGGAGTTTGGTCTGAATGTGAATGAATTTTTGGAGCGCTGCTGCTCCAAAGATTGCCCTCCGGCTTTCTTTCCCATTGCGGTTCTTTGTTGTGGCTTGGAGGCTGAAAAACGGTGATTGTCATTTACATTTGTCATTTACATAACCTTACCACAAACAAAAGCTCATATGCTGAAACGTGGCCTTTTCTCCCTATTTTTTCTATAGTCCCAGTTTTGCTAAATTAGAGGAGTGGCTGGAGAACCTAATGATGCACATGGAAATTGGACTTCCTCTGATGTCAGAACTAGATAAAATCCGCCAAGCGTTTTGGGAGAACCACAGCCAGTCAAAACAAACTTATGGGATTCCTTCAAAACAGACGGAGAATTCAGCTTTAGGCAGAAGCTGAGACTTCATGTGATCTGTGGGCGGTTGCATAAAAGACTAGTCTGACTGGTAAATTTTTTTTTTTTTTTAAAGTCTGTTACATGAAAACCTTTTTTTTTTTTTTTTTTTGAATCAGAAAAATAAGACTCATTACCCTTTGCTAACTGCTAGTTGGTCAGACTAGTTCTTAAGACACAACCTTAACACAGAGGCTAAGGTTATGCAACTGATCCCAGGTCATCAAATCCTCAGACTATTACAGTGACCCCACTTAAAAATGTATGAATGTAGTTAAATACTTTTCTGAGCTATTTTTGCAGTGACCCTTACTTTTTTTTCTTAATTTTTAATGTTAATTGAGTTCATGTTTTGCTAAGTAAATCAGAGACATTATGTAGGCTACATTTTTAAGTGTCCATATACATTTTGGGGTCACTGTATTTTTTTTTTTTTTTTTTTACAAGGTTTCGGTCGTACAATCTGCTGCAATCATTTTGGACTATTTGTACTGGTCTCAGATACAAAGGTGCTAAAAGATTGTTCAAGAGAATAGTACCGGTATTATAAATGTAAGCTAAAAATTCTTTATAAAATTTATGAGTAGTGTAATATTTCTAGCGGCTCTGTTATCTGTTTTAATTGTCTTTTTGTTTATGTCTCTGTACGATTGTAGACTTTTTTTGTTATTAGTAATATTATTATTATTTTACATTCATGTAGCCTATGCGTAATTTTGTGTTACATGTATCAGAAACTGTGAAATTCAGGAGAAATTAAAGTCCGTGTAAAGAGAATTCTGAGAATTGTTTCTAAACACATTACAAAATGTATTGCTGAAACACATTACAAAGACTCTGAACTATGTAGTACTGAATTGTGGAGTTAAACCGTTAAACAGTTTTTCACCAATTCTGTGTTCAGGATTTATTGGGCGGGGCTAAAACGGTGGCTCGATGACGCAATGGAGCCACCGAGCGTGGCCCCGCCCCTAACACTATAATAACTATGTTGAGAGATCAAGTTCTTAGTTCGTCTTTTTGAATGTCTTTGATGTTAGATATACAGATTCTAGGCAGGGACGGGTGAATGGATACCTGGGTCTTAGCCCAGAGACATCAATATGTGGCAGAATACATACAATTTAAAAACATGGAGCGTTCACAATTCGCATCTAAAAACGCATGGAAACGCGAGCTGTACCGCTTTCTCTTCTTTCAAAGCGCACCGGAGCTTGTGCTCTCCTGGTGTTTGCCATTGCTAAGCAACCATGAGCCGCGCTCGCCTTGAAGACCATGTTGAAGACCAGACAGTGGCGGCGCCAGGGCGGGGCTTGACGGGGCTATAGCCCCATCAGAAACGTGCTTAGCCCCGGCGCAGCCCCTCCAAGGATTTCCAAATGATTTTCCTGTTTTTTAACTCTCGGTGTCACTCTCATTAACATTGAAAAATAAACATTAAAAACCTAAAAAAAAGTGCCTAATATGTGGTGTATAAACAATTGATCTTACGGGGGAGGGGTCAAACAACTCAAGCAAGCAATGCGCAAACTTTGCGCATAGAGAAAGTGAAAGTAAAAAAACTGACGGCTAACGCTGCATTAACAGCGCATGTTCTCTCTGAGACAACGTGAGACAAATCTACTCTAACATATGCTTATAAGTTATAACGGTCAGTGATAACGATATAGTCTTAAATTATTCCCTTAATATTTTTCTATTGGCTTGTATAGTGAAAAACATGAGAAGAAGCGTATTTCGTGTCAAACAGGTTGTTTTTGAAAATCAGTTCCTGAAATAAAGCTACTCTGAATTTTCATTGATGACTGCAGTGTTAATAATTTTAATTATAGGCCTATAATTCATTGTATAAATTAATAGACCTGTTTAAAAAAAAAAAATACTTTTTAAAAACATTTTCAATGAGGAGTAAGCTAATAGCCTAATCTTTTATTATCCTCACAGCTGCATCATGCGGTGATGCGCTATGAAATTATTGCGGGGCAATAATTTCATGTAATTTAATAATAAAAGTAATCTAATAATAATAACAGGCCTAATAATAAGAAGAATGAATCAGGCCTGCATTAATTGGACATGTTAAATCCTCTTAATATTGCCAATTTTTGATGCTTATTTCTGGCTATCATGGACACATGATACCATGTAAATCAGAACGGGGAGGTTATCACCCGCAATGTGTGCCCCTGTGGAAATAGTTTTATGAATTTTATTGTATTGAAAAAAGAAAAAAATCCCAGCTTTCTCTCTTTTCTATATTCGTTCATAAATTATATTACTTTGTAAGTGTCATATTTGGCAGTTGGCATTAGTATATAATAACAGGGGCATATGAGAAGTTTAATACCTCAAAAAAATAATTATTAATAATAAAATAAAATATACCTTTTTCAAAGCTGCTGTATATAAAAAAACTGATAGCTAAAGTTTAGGCGTTCATTACTTTCTCTAAATGTAATTATTTTTTTTAGCTCCCCCTCTGAACTGTTAAGCCCCCCCTTAGCACCCCCAACAAAAAAATCCTGGAGCCGCCACTGAGACCAGACGAGAAGGTTTCAACGAATAACGAACGAGCACGCTCAAACATGTATGGCTGTATAAATCCAGTTAAACTACTAGAGGTAGAATCAGTAGCCAGTACCGTTTCTAGGCATAGGCAAGCTAGGCGGTCGCCAAGAGCGCCACCAGCGCCAATGAGCGCATACTGCCGCTACATTTTAACAGGGTTGTGATCAAGAGTGGCACGGACACCCTGAAATATGATTGCCGTCCCCACTGTATCCCCCAACATCACTGGGCTAGAGGACTGTCATTCTGACGATGCCTGTATGCCATTGGATCAGAGCGCTGTCAATTGCTGCCTCTGATTGTTGCATGCAAAGTTGGGTTCAGTTGAATGTTGAATGGGTTCAGTCAGTGTTTTGGCAAGGTAAGGCTTTTTTTGTTTGTTTGTTTTGCCATGCAAGTTCAAAGGCCAATTTAAAATATTTGTACATAAAAAAGTGCACAAAACCAGTATTTTGTTTAGGCAGTAGCCTATTTGTGGCAGTCGTGAAATCATGTTTCATAGTTTTATAGGTTTGACTGAACAACTGACACAACAACAAAACAATTGAACAAAAAACAGATAAAGTCAAAAAGTAGCCATTGATAATATCTAAACATGTATCCAAATGTAATAAAATTAATTTATGTGTGATGACAATTTCTTAGCAAGTAGGGATTTTTACATAGAGCTATACAGGCATCCATTGGCTAATGGTATCACAGATAATAAATTGTGAAAAATGTTTTATCTTAACAGTCAATTTACAAATAGGCCTAATGCGTTCAGATTTGTGGAACTTACAATGTGCTGAATTTCCACAAATTAATGGCAAGAAACGGCCCAGTAGCATCCATTCAGGTTGTAGCGGTATTTGACAGTTGAGAGAGACGGCCGCTTTCCAGCGAGTGGGCGTGGTTTCAGTGCCAACAGCTGACACGCCCCCAGCGTCTGAGAGTACGTTACTTGGCGTTTTTTTTTTTTTATCATTCAAATTTGTCTGGGTGGTTAATAACACATTTTTCTGTTGTGCGACAAACTCAGAACACATATTTTAATACCACTTTACACGGACTTTAAGCTCCATCTGACGGAACGAATAAATGTCATGTTTTCATTTGATTTCATTTGAGCCAGTTTAACGGTTTAGTTCAGTCACCGAAACAGATCCTCTTTAACAAGTAGGAAATAATTCTATTTACAAAGATTTACCATTATTTTACAGTCGATAAACTCTTGTTGATTTTTTTCAATCGTAATTGTAACGATGAATGTGCAGGTTGACGAAAAGTCATCGCTTTACTCATTTGTCTAGGCAAAACTAGCATTTGCTCAACAGTTGAGGAGCATAATGGATTCGCGCAGTGAGTAGCCTATTTATTGATATCAATAAACTTACGCTATGTAATAACTGTTAGTTTCGCTCATTTAACCAAGGACCCAGGACATTTTCATAGCTCAAAGCGACAACGTAGCCTATATGGATATCTAAATGAACAAACATTTGGATATCGGGTTGAAACTTAATCACCTTAACTAATCATAAGAGTAATTACTATATTTAAATAACCACCTTACGGTTCCCAGAAGTCCCAGAAATGAAGTCAAATAGGAATATGGAATTTTATATTAGCCTGAACACTAAAGTCCAACAGCATCTATTAAATATTTACAATGTCTAACATCCACTATAGGTTTACAGATTGAGGACATTGACTTTCAGGGTAACATATCTGTCAATTTTTATATTTGTGAACAATTTTCTTCTTAGCAGTCAATTGCTGTTATAGAGAAATATCATATATGTGTGCTGTCAAGGAAATAGTTTTCTAAAATTGATTATTATTCTTTTTTTGTCTGTTTCCCTCGCCACATCATATTTTCATGAATATCTGCCATAGTTGGGGAGGTAGGTTTTATATTCCATACATTGTTTTAGATTAGAAAAAAGTACAAATTCAGTTGCACAAGTTGCTAATCATCACATTCAGTCACATTATGCCTTTTTTGCTAGTTTTCCATAGCTCTGAATGACTCTGGAACGGAGAGTCTCCTCAGGGATCCTGACACTTCTCTTTGTGACTCCACTGAAGCAGAGGACAAAGGTGAAAGTATCCGTTTGTCTCACATATTCGGCTCATCCTCTTCTCTGGCTGAAGAGACTCATCCTGCTGATGACAAATCACCTCTTAGACCCAAGAGTCCAGGGGGCAGCTTTGACCCTCATGGCTTTTTAGAGGTATTGTGACATGCTGCACACCTGGACCTTCAGTGGCCAAAGTTTGATGAAGTCTCTCATGTTTACACAGGATGCATTTATTTGATCAAAAATACAGTAAAAACAGTAATATTATTAAGCTTTAAAAAGATGTATGATGTGATATACTGTACACAAACCAGATTATTTTTCACTGTCGCTCCCAGAAATATGTTGGCATTGTGACATTGCCAAACCAAGTCCAACAGAAAGCAGTAAAAAAGGGATTTGTGTTCAATCTGATGGTTGTTGGTAAGAAACATGTAACGTAAACACACATACACACTGACATTTTTTAAAAGAAGTCTCTTATGCCCATTGGCTGCAGTTATTTTAAAAATAAAATAAATGAATAACAGTAACATTGTGAAATAATATTACAATTTAAAACAACTGTTTTCTGCTTTAATACATTTAAAAATGTATTTTTTCCTGTGATGGCAAAGCTGAATTTCCAGCAGCCATTACTCCATTTTTCATTGTCACATGATTCTTGTATCATATACAGTCTTTTAAGATATATATATATATATATATATATAATCTTAAAAGACTGTTTATAATCTTAAAATATATCATTTGCATGTTTAGGTGAGTCTGGCTTAGGCAAATCCACTCTTGTCAACAGCCTTTTCCTCACACACCTCTATATGGACAGATGCATGCCTGATGTTTCAGGTAAACCTATTTGTATACTACTTATAAAAGTAGTATACTGAACTGCAGAGAAGATTAGATTGTGAAATGTATTAATATCTTTTTCACAGAGAAGATAGCTCGGACAGTATCAGTAACGAAAAGCACTGTAGACATTGTTGAAGAGGGAGTAAATCTAAGACTCACTGTTATCGACACCCCTGGTTTTGGAGATGCCCTTAATAATCATGAAAGGTACTTTAAGTTTTAAATGTGTATTCAGTCATTTTTTGTTCATATTCCACTCATTCATATGACTGTCTTGAATTTATACTGACGTAGTGGTCAAGAAAAAAAGGTGGTTTTGTGATATTTTTGTGAAGTACAGCTCATCATGTGCTCCCAGCCAAGCACCCCATGAGGCAACCACTCCATTTAAAATAAAACAGTAACACACTAAAATTAGTTTATTACTCTAAAAGTGCCATTAATGTTAATGTTAATAAAAATATATGTACAAAAATAAATGAGGAAGCAGTTACTACAAATTGTAGTCCATTACTGATTACAGATTACATAATGAAAACTAGTCAGTAACGTAATCTGTTACTCATTTTAGGTCATGTATTCTGACTATTTTTTAGATGACTTTTTTAATCAAACTTGGGTAACACTTTATAATAAGGTGTCATTTGTTAACATTAGTAAATGTATTAACTAACATGAACAAACAATGAACAATGCATTTATTGCAACACTATTTATTAATCTTTGTTAATGTTAGTTAATGAAAATACAGTTGTTTATTCATGTGCATTAACTAATGTTAACAAACAGAACTTGTGATTTTAATAATGCATTAGTAAATGCTGAAATGAACATTAACTAAGATTAATAAATGCTGTAGAAGTATTGTTCATTCTTAGTTCATGTTTACTAATGTTGTTAACTAATGAACCTTATTGTAAAGTGTTACCCAAACTTGTTTTAAACTTGCCATTAAATGTGCCGTACTGACAGAAAACCAGCAAAGAGGAAGAAAATATGTGACCCTGGACCACAAAACCAGTCTTAAGTCGCGGGGTATATTTGTAGCAATAGCCAAAAATACACTGTATGGGTCAAAATTATCCATTTTTATTTTATGTCAAAAATCATTAGGATATTAAGTAAAGATCATGTTCCATGAAGATATTTTGTAAATTTCTTACCGTAAATATATCAAAACTTAATTTTTGATTAGTAATATGCATTGCTAGGAACTTCATTTGGACAACTTTAAAGGCGATTTTCTCAATATTTTGATTTTTTTGCACCCTCAGATTCCAGATTTTCAAATAGTTGTATCTCAGCCAAATATTGTCCTATCCTAACAAACCACACATCAATGGAAAGCTTATTTATTCAGATTTCAGATGATGTATAAATCTCAATTTCGAAAAATTGACACTTAAGACTGGTTTTGTGGTCCAGGGTCACATATATATATATATATATATATATATATATATATATATACACATATATATATATATATATAAAAACGTAAAATACAAATCACTTAAGCACTTGAACACTAAAAATATAAATATATTATTGGTTTACCGGCATTTCAATGTGACCATTAAGTGACATGAGAGAACTGAAAAACATGCGAATGTGTTGTTAAATTATTGACATATTAATTTCCTCAGATATATTTAAAGTAAAAGTATTTTATTTTAAGGGTTTGGCTGACAAAAATGTTTGGGAACCCCTGCATTATATGAATAAACATGAAAACAACAATGAAATTACATACTTTCATATTTTTGTCCAGACTTCCAGAATCAATACTGGATATGATGACGACATAATGATTCACAGCTATACATCACCAGTTTAGTAACTTGCATAGTTATTTGTTTCATACATTGTCTAGTTGCTTGAGAGGTGGCTTGCAAGTATGGTTTGCAAATTTATTTACATGACATGTGTGAAAATTAAAATAGAAAAAAGAAGAATTAGAGAGAATTAATGAATTCTGAATATTTTACTGCCAGTTTGTGAATAATTTGTAACTGCAATCTCACTATGAGCAGTTTAAAAAGTACGTAATCTGAGTATGTAATTCAGATTACATGTAAATAATTACTACCCAGCACTGATTATTGAGCGCTTCTTTAAATATTTTGACATGTTTAAAAAACATTTTATAATTGTCAAATTTAATCACATAACTTGGGTGACCGCTTGTTAATAGGCAAAAAGGTATTTACACATGGTTTTTCTTGCAGCTGGAAGGCCGCAGTTCATTATGTAGATCAGGAGATGGAGAAGTACCGCAGAAATGAGATCGGGCTGAACCGTAAAAACATAACAGACAACAGAGTGCACTGCTGTCTGTACTTCATTTCGCCTCATGGCCATGGGTAAGACCTCTTCTCGGCACAGGTGTTTTTGTGTTTATTTCTATCCCAGGATTTTAGTAACCATGAAAACAGAGACCATATTCAATTAACGAATTTCCTTTGTGCCGTCTCAGTCTCAAACCAATTGATGTGAACTTTATGAAAGCCCTGGATCAGAAGGTCAACATTGTGCCTGTGCTGGCTAAAGCAGACAGCCTCACTCCAAAAGAGACCCGCAATATGAAGGCAAAGGTGAGAAGGCGCGTGTACTGAAAGTCTGAGAAAGCTCACATACAGTGATAGATGTTTCTAAAGTGTATCGTGTAGATATTTTTGAGAACATGGGACTGTCAATAAAATCCACCAGGTGAGCTATCTAAACAAATTGCATTTTTTCTCCATAGATTTTGACTGAAATTGACAAATTCAAAATCAGGATCTTCCAGGTCCCAGAGTGTGACCCGGATAATGAAGATCTGTTCAAGCAGCAGACTCTAGAGTTAAAGGTCAGGACTACAGGTCACAAAGTAGTGAAACTTGTATGTCATTAAACATATTTGTAATTACACATTTGTAATGATGAAAAGTAGTAAATTTAATATATAAAATATATAGTAAACACACAGTTCCACTCAATCTCATTTTAATCTTGAGTACCTATAGAGTAGTACTGCATCCTTCATATCTCCAGAGAGTCTTTAGTTTTATCATATTTATAAAAGAAAGATACAGATTTACTATTCTCTGAAAACAGCCGAGCTCCTGAAGGCACGCTGTGGGCGGAGCTAAAGAGTCAAGAGCAATTGTGCGCCGATTGCCAACAAAATACAGAAATTTTATTCAGTTTTACTTACCACCTGCAGTTCCAAATCATGACCGGGATCTTTTTATCGAGTATCTTTACTCCATCTTTCAGTATCAAACCATGTGTAAATCCAGTGTCGAACTGGGCCTTGTTCATAAAACATTCGTCACCCCTCCTTTAACTTTTCATTTCATATCAAATTACACACTACAGTTAAAATAATCAATACATCATGTGCTTTAGTATGTTAGTCTACATTAAAATTATTGTACTTTAAAGCACAATCATGAAAGTGTGCTATCCTTTTATTTAATTGGTATTTTTAGTTTTTATAAATATACTTTTAAAATTTTAAGTAGAGTACAAGTGCACATTCAATGTAAATAAGTGCACTTTTTATTTACTCATTAATTTTTATTTTATTTATTTTATTTTTTACAAGGATTTATCTTGTTGCCCATTTGTTAATATTTATAAAACTTCTGTGACAACTCTATAATGTTTCCATGTCCTCTTATAGAGAAGTATACCCTTTGCTGTTATTGGGAGTAATACAGTAGAAGAGAGAAACGGCAGGAGAGTTGCAGCCCGTGTCTATCCGTGGGGTACCGTTGAAGGTATGTTTCCTTACACCATGAGATGTTACATTTATACTTAAGGGAACATTTAAGATGTTAAAATATAAAGAGCTTAACTATTTTTTAACAAGAATAGGTGAAAATGAAAATTATGTCATTGTGTCTGTCGTCATCATGTTGTTTCCAATCTGTATGACTTTCTTCTGTCAAACACAAAATGAGAAGTTACATTGCTCTTTCCCATACAGAGAGAGAGAGACCAATTTTTAGCTTTCTATTAATTGAATATAGCACAGAGGTCGTATATGATGGGTATACTGTATGTAAAGAGCTCTTTAAACATCACTGTTCTTCTCTCCAACAGTTGAGAATCCATCTCACAGCGATTTTGTGCATCTGAGGAACATGTTGATCCGCACACACATGCAGGACCTGATACATACAACCCACTATGTGTTGTATGAGAACTATCGTATAAATTGCCTGTGCAGCAAACCATTCTTGGTATAAAAAGGCAACTTATTTATCCTTTAGCACTGAGAAAATTTCATGACCTTGTTAATAATAATAATTCTTCTTCTTTTTTTTGTTACCAATAGGAGAATGTGTAAGGATTTTTCAGCTAGATGACAGATGAGGACAATGTGTCTCACTGAAATGTTAAAATGGAAGAGGCAATGAATGGGTTTACTGAAGAAAAGGAAAAAATTAAAAAAGTACAATTTTAAAAAGTTAACTTGAATACAGAGCCACGACCCTATCAAATGTTTGAATTATTTAAATTGCTTTGAGGTGTCTAACAATATGTTCTATATTTAGGCCCATACATTTATTTGGGGTAAGACTCAAAAATAAAAATAGAAACTATGTAATTAAAGTACAATCAGCCTCTTTTCACTGCTTAACTTTAAATGAGGATACTCATATTTTTACTTAAGAAAAAAATCTATGCTTTACTGTGAAATGCACATGTATTGTCATTTATTGTCTCTGAAAAGACGAAATAACACTTTTCAATCATTTTCTTGATTCAAAATAGAGAAAAAACTATCAAATTTATCCAGTAATAATATATTGACAGGTGAGCAGAACACAGACACGATAAGTATATTTTGGCGTTTGGGTGTTTCTTAAAATAAGATATGATGCGCTTAGGTAAGGTTAAGGTCAAGATAAGGTTAGTTAAATGTCACATAATGACTCCTCAAAAACTTCATATTTATGAATGAATGATAATATACATTTTATCAAGATCTCACCTTGTGACAAGCCATCTTTGAATTGCCTTGATTTGCAAGAATTTGCAGAGTGACCTCCAGTGGACGTGGTTTAGAAAAACCATCCTAGAAGACAGTTATGATGGCTAGATTTAAACCAGTTTTTTGTATTGAAAAAAATAAGTTATAGTCTATGATTAATGTTAATATGAGATGTTTGGAATCAGATTTGACTTCCCAAGGTTAATTGTGTAAATATTGCCGTGTAACAATACACATTGGCACGTTTGAAATGCGAATGTTGCCCGGCGCATGAAAATCTGTGCCACATCCTCTTCAGCGGTCACTGTTTGCCACAGGACAAACCATTTTAACTCCTTACACATCACGGGCTGCTGTGGTAATGTAGTGGTCAGGATCTCTGTCAGTCATGAAGCTGGATAAGTTCAGGAACTTTGGCCTGGGGTCTTGATTTGCAAGAATTGAGAGAGCGACCTCAAGTGAAAGTGGTTTGGAATAACCATCATAAAATCAAAACAAAACCAGATTTAAAAAAAAAGGATTTAAACCAGTTCTGGACAAACTGTTAAAAATGGCAGTTGTCTATTGAAAAATCATATACTGTCTATGATTAATGTTGATACGAGATGTTTGAAATTAAAACAGTGACTGAGAGGAGAAACAGAGCGCACAGCCTACGTACAATGCTGATGAAGTACTCTTAATAGTTAACAGGCTATATAATACACTAAGAGTGCTTGCAAAGGTAAGAGAGAGAAAAGTATAATAATTATTATTATAATAGGACAAAATTATTAGAGAAATAGACAAAAAATGATTAGCTTGATAAACATTGTAATGCAAATTAATACCTGAAGGCCATCTTCTAAATGAGTCGCTGCATAAACACTTCCAAAGCCTGCTTCACACAAGCTGAATGCTGATTTCATAAGATTTTTTCAAAAGATGAGAGGTGTTGACATTAATTATCAATTGGTTTTTACTTAAAAAATTTAAAAAAAAAAAAAAACTTTTCTGATTTATATATTAATTGAGATACTACACTGCTTTTAAAAATCCATGTCACACTACAGAACTATTTATGTGAACTGTAGTAGTAATACATTTTTTAGTGCAAAATATATAACTTTCCTTCATGAATACAAATTTAAATGAGATTTTGCTGAATGTTAAATACGTTTTTTTATGTTAGTTATCAACTACCCTTAAACAAAGTGCAAATTAAAGTCATTTTAAAGCAGAAACCATAGAACTGCCATCACAGAACCATCATCACAATCATACGAGGCACAGAATAAAGCTGGAGGAATGTGATTTTGGACGTCTCGGGGGACATCAACACTACAGTCAGGTGCAACATGGACTAAAGTTTGGAGGGAGTCTAAATTAAATTTGCACCATGCAAGAGTATGGAGGACAACAAATCACCAACTAAAGCTTGCAAGACACTGTCACTCCAGCCATCATCAGCTTGAGAGTGACTGGTGATTGGTTCCTCCAGTGATAGGTCTTCGCTCCAGCATTTAATAACCATATTAATGGATAATCATATTACTGCATGTGAGCTTGCTGTAAACCCCAAAATTTAAATTCTGTCATTAATTACTCACCCTCATGTCGTTCCAAACTCGTAAGACCTTCGTTCAGCTTAGGAACACAAACTGGCAACTATGGAGAGCTTTCTGACCCTTCACAGACAACAACGCTACTACCACATTCAAGGCCCAGAAAGGTAGTAAGGACATCATTGAAATAGTCCATGTGACATCAGTGGTTCAACCGTAATTTTATGAAGCTATATAATTTTTTTGTGTAAAGAAAACAAAAATAATGTCTTTGTTCAACAATTTCTTCTCTTTCGTGTCTTCAATGCGCATTCACGAAGAGTAGCATGACGTGTGCGTGGTGCTGCTAACGCAGGACATATATGAAAATGATGCCATGAATGTGCCATTGCACTTACAGTCATTAGAATGGCACACACTTTATGAAAGTCCTAGATCATATAATTTTTTTGCCAAATCTCAACTTTAAAAACTATTCTACTGTGTTTTTGTCAACTGAAGTTTTTTTTTCCAGAAAGATGTTTTGTCAACTGAATAATTGTTATTGTTAAACCACTGTACAATCCATTGAACGGCCTTTACTCCTATTCCTCACAGCTTCAATTTCATGCCTGTCAAACACTAAATACGATGCAATCCCGACTGAGGTCTATCAGAATTTAAAAGCAGTTGTCCGCCACGTTCAGAAGTGATGCCATTGACCAAATCTATATAAAAAGTCAAAAATAAAATAAAAAAATGTCTAGCAAAAAGGCACTTATCTTGTCAGAGGTCAAAAGGGCAGCTGCTTGGGGTCTATATGGGCAAGTGCCTATTTTCTTATTAAATATTATATTTCACATGAAATTCTATAATTTATTCATATAATTCATAGCACAATTCATAATTCTTGTTGTTTTTTCACATTGAATGTAGGCCTATATTATTTTATATGACATGATATTATATAATACAGCTGAGTTTACATGCTTTTTTAATGAATTACATACATTTTACAGTGTAGCCTTTATCTTTAACTGATCATTTGAAATGTAAAAAATATCCTCAATTAATTTACAGAAAGTTTTTTTTCTTTTTAGTTGATGTACATTTACCCTGTTTCCATTCTATAATGAAAGAAATCATGTCTTTTCCTGGTTATGGCCATTTATTCACAGTTAAAGGCATATTATTTTACTTAGCCTATTAATATGTTAGGTTTTTCATTTGTATTCATATTTTAAACGCAACATAATTATACTGACATACGAACACAATGACTCTAACAAACGCAACGCGTCTTTAGGCTGGCGTTGGCACCTACCGACCAATCAAAGATCTGTTTATAAGCGCGACGCTACTATATAATGCTCCCGGACACCGCAAGTGAACGCCACGCGCAGCTCTCACTGATTGCACTGAGCCGTGGTCAAACTGGACAGTTAGCCGCGTACTGCCTGCTAACATTTTGAGGGTCAGGGAAGTTGCGTTAATTTTAGTGCGGAGATTAACTCCACAGATAAACTCCGCATAGAGAAGAAGATATTTAGAAAAACACCCAACGCATTGACAAGTGGATGTGAACTCCGTCTGGGAACATGGAGCACCTGTCGTCGACCACCAACCGGTTCGTGAATGCGATGTACAGGCAGCGCGGTAAGGGTTCCCCAGATAAACACAATACATTTTTAAATGATGGTGGATTTGTATATGTGGGTCATTAACGCAGCTGACTAATTCTATATCAATTTTGAAACTTTAATAATGTTTTTTTTCTCTCTCTGTTTACACACTTTCATTGGCACCAGATTCTGAGGTATGGACGCTTAACAATTCGTTTCCTTATTTAAGATAGAAATGTAGTAAGAGTTGTAACGAAACGATCAAACTGTGCCAGCAGTCACGACCCCCACTTCTCCAGCATCTTACTGGAGATCAGAGCATTAGTGTGAGGTATTAATGTGTCTGGACTAATGAGCAGTGACAGGCTGAATGCAGGTCACGTTGTTTGCATTAGAGACTGAGCGACTTCCTGTAGTGAATCTGTACTGTGGGTCATTCTGGCAAATGAGAGGCAGAATTGTTTGTTTTTTCTATTAAAATATATTGCTATGCATTTAAAATTAGTTTAATATGCTATATCCATTCAAATGATTTTGATTTTTAAATCATTTCAATCAAACACTGGTGACACAGCCACTTATGTCTATGTCATTTTGAAGTAACACCACAGACTTTATATTGCAAGTTACTATAGGCTCTGTGGTGTTAAAAGACCGTAACACCACAGACAAATCAGCTTAAATCCAGACTTTTCTAAAATGGAGGCTGCCATCATGATGATTTCAAGATCAGGGGACATTTTGGAAATATTAATAAGTTTGTAGGCCTATTTATCAAAATTTTGATTAAAATATGTCAGATCTCCAAGTTATCAACATAACACCACAGACACTAATAAAGTGTGACACATGAAATTGTCAGAAATTTAGCTAACTTTAAGAAAATTAATAAGAAAGAATGTACTCCCCATGATTCAACCAGCACCTGCAGTGACCTTTACACACAGGAAGTAGTCCAAATAGAATTCTCCCATTCTCCCAATGGCGACATCCATTGTTGTAACACCACAGACATGAATTTTGGGGACACTACTTTTTTCTTAAATATAACAAAATATGTATTTTTTAAATAATTTAATACAATTGTACATGTTAAATAAAATCTATATTCACAATATAACCACTTTATTTGTGTTAAAAATGTTATATTGTTGCAGTTCCATTCCATGGTACCTCTCTGAGGTATGGCGGGAACATCCATATTTTATTACAAATGCAATCTCTAAAACTCAATTAAATATGTATTTTGAAACAGAAAATGTAACTATTAACAGTGCACAAATTGTGTTTACCCTACAGAATGCAAACATTTTACGATTGATTGGTATTTAAAATTCATTTCAACTGTTGTAAAGTAAAGGCACACCACTTGCCACCACAAATGACAAATGACCCCTGTAATGAACGTTTGTCGCTCAAACCTGTTGAGTGCATTCTGTTCTGTTCTTTTCTCTTTTGTTGTGATACAGCATGCAATTCAGAAAAAAAAATGGTTTGTTAAAGAAATAGTTTGCTCATGAATGAAAATTGGAGCTGGATAGGCCCAGTCCCCATTCACTTTAATTGTATGGAAATAAGTAGTCGGTACATTCTGCTTGGCCTACAACTCTTTTTTTTTTTTTTATGAACTGGTCTGGGGCAACATGAAGGTGAATTGAGTGAAGTGACAATAAATTAAAATTGTGTATGATTAAACGCCACTTATGATTTTCTGGCTACTCTTAAAATAATTACAAAACATTTCCATATAGCTAATGAAAGTAAATGGTGACTTGGTCTGTCAAGCTTTGAAATTATTAGAAAGATTATCAATGAATGCTTATATAAATTTCAGTCTTTTTCCCACACACAAATGCTTTCGTCATTCACTGTCAACCTGAATAAATGGGTAAAACTAGCCAATTCAGTAACTTGCTATTCTCAAACCAAGATCATTTCTCCACTCATCGTCATGATGGTAACCCCCCAAAACAATCTGTCAAATAGAAATCCCAGTCCAGTTTAGTTTATCTAGTCAAGTTTATCTACTGTTCATTAAAACCAAAACAATAGAACAGTTTAGATTACTAAGAGGTGTCAGTTTCATGAACTTGAAAAAGAAAATTCTGAATACTCATAAAAGTTCATTTGTTTGAAATAATTTGCTTAATTTAAGATTGCCCTACTCAAACCAGTGAATTATTTTGAAGGTTTATAGTGTTTGTCTATTGTTGTCTATTATCGACATTACTGTAGCTATAGATGGTTAATGGTTAGATGGAAGAAAGAACAGGTCGATCACAATTCAGTATATAAACAAATACAAAAAAAAGACACAATACAGTAAAGATCTGTAGCTTACTTCTGTTACATTGCAACCTTAACTATTCAAGCTGATTATTTTATATAGTTTATATATAGTGCTATTAAGTTTATATTTGTGTCCCATATCTGCAGTTGTCTAGTTTAGCCATAGAAGACTGTGAGGATGCTGAATTGGCCTATACCATGAGAGACCTGCCCCCTAGAGCCGGTCACACCTTCCCTGGATGTGAGCTGCCCATGATGGACAGGGAGCCGGATGGCAGCACCCGCCCTCATACACCAGGGACACCCACTTTCACCCGGCCAATGAACAGAAGTTTCCTGGGCTCCGAGCCGGAGTTACCCCGCCGTGGACAGCTCAGCTCCATGAGCTCTCTGGATTCTCCCCTGAGCCCCTCTCGCTCGAAAAGTCCTTGGGGCAGATTTGACCCCTATGACTCTGCTGAGGTAATGCCAGTCCTGTGTATGATGCATAATGTTGACTCAGCCTATTTGATTGCATGCGCAGGACCTGATTTTGAAAATACTTATTTTGAAATCACATCACCATCTGAGACTTTTAGGATCAAGATAAGGAGTATGTTGGCTTTGCTACGCTGCCTAACCAAGTGCACAGGAAATCTGTGAAAAAGGGGTTCGCCTTTACTCTTATGGTGGCAGGTGAGATCATCAAATGCTGTATGTCACAGGCAGCACAAAATAAAAATTGAATTTGATGTCCAATAAAACTTTCTTTTGATCCATCCAGGGGAGTCGGGTTTAGGAAAATCTACACTAGTCAACAGCCTCTTCCTCACAGACATTTACAAAGACAGGAAGATGCTGAATGCTGAAGGTAAGAGCCAGGATATCATTAACTTAAACAAAAACAATAAAAAAAAATTACTCAAACATTTACTGAAATAAAATATTATTCATTTCAGCTAGTTTTCAATGCAACAAGTCGAAATACTAAAATGAACTTAAACTAAATAAACTAAAAAATTGTCAAAATATTTAAAAATCGAAACGTAACAAAAATGACAAACCACAACACAATTACTAAAACTGTAACTATTAAAATGAAAACAGAAAATACACAAATAAAAATTTAATTAAAAATATTACGGAAAACTGTAATAGCATTTTAATTATACTAAAATGACATTGGTAAGAGCAATATTCTTCTGTAAAACAACCTTTGTATAATACACTTACAAGCATTATGTAGTTTAGTCAATCACAACACATTTTTGTTTGTAAAATCTAATTTATTCAAGAATATAACTGCAATTCATAAATACAGTGACATAAATACACCATCAAACATATTTTTAAATTTCTGAATTAAAATTTAAAAAATACTAAAAATATTATCAGGCAATTTGACTTAATGACAAGGCAAAGTTCAGGTTGTAAAATGTCATGTGGTATACCCCCCAATAACTGTAATAATATTTGTTAATTAATGAATTCATGATATTTGTTAAAACAATTGATTTACCTTTAAAAATATATATTTTAATAATGATTAAGATATGAACATGTATTCAAGGTGTAAGGAAAATATGTTATTAATATTACTTGGTTACACCACATGACATTGTTGTTTTTTTGAAAATGGCATACATTACTACTAAATTTTGTTTTCTTTTCTTTATCTGTATTGTTCTTCACTGACCCATTGCAGAGCGGATCTCACAGACAGTGGAAATCACGAAACACACTGTGGCTATAGAGGAGAAAGGAGTCAAACTAAAACTCACCATTGTGGATACACCAGGATTCGGGGATGCTGTCAACAACACAGAGAGGTGAAACTGCAATATGAGTTATTAGAAAATGAAGTAATTTCTCTCAAAATACGTTTTTGTTGATACAAATACATTTGCTCATTTTCAGTTTTGTAACCTCAATTTTATGTTAATTGTAATAGCTGGGGGGCAGTTGTGGACTACATTGACCAGCAGTTTGAGCAATACTTTCGTGACGAAAGTGGCCTCAACCGTAAAAACATTCAGGACAACCGTGTGCACTGCTGCCTCTATTTCATCTCACCTTATGGCCACGGGTAACACTTCCGGACTACTAGCAACTAGCATTTGGTATTTTTAGGTTATCAGCATCATCTGAAGAAAAAAAGTGTTTAGTTACTATTAAGTCAGTCCCAGAATCATGTATTATATTGAATTTGTGAATTTTTGTTGCTTTCTTCCCAAAATATTGGCATCAGCATGTTGTAAAACCCATATCGATCAACCACTATTTAAGATTAAATCAGTTTAATGATAATATAAATCTAGAGGTTTTACTCAAAAACGGAATGACAGTGGCATTTGATTTGGAAATGTACTTCAGGAATTTTGGGAGTGACTCTTTTTTCCCCCTCTCTCCTCAGTCTCAGACCAGTGGATGTGGAGTTCATGAAGATGTTACATGAGAAGGTCAACATAGTGCCTGTGCTGGCCAAAGCAGATAGTCTAACTCCAATGGAAGTCAGAAAAATGAAAATGAAGGTGTGTATAAAAAGTGTGTATGTGTATGTGTGTATATATATATATATATATATATATATATATATATATATATATATATATATATATATATATATATATATAATATCACAGTCATCATGGGTTTGTTTTTTTCTCTAGATTCGTGAGGAGATTGAGAGATTCGACATCAACATCTATCAGTTCCCTGAATGTGATTCAGATGAAGATGAGGAGTTCAAACTGCAGCACCAGGAACTGAAGGTGACCTGCCCTGCTCTATATTTACATCAAACTTACCATAACACAGAATAAACTGACATGTGGGTTTGCTTCTTTGTTACAGGACAGCATTCCCTTTGCAGTAATTGGCAGTAATGTCCAAGTTGAAAGCCAAGGCAGGCGCTTCAGAGGCCGTCAGTACCCCTGGGGTGTGGTGGAAGGTACTTAGACTCTATCGTAGACTATTATGTACTATTGTACATAATCTTTTATTTGTTCACAGATGATGAATTAAGTGTCCCTGCAAAAACAGTAACAATCTGTACTGTATGCTCTTACCTGGATACATACAGTCCATTCATGTTGAGTAATATGTACTAAATAGCAAATCCCAATTACTTGATTACAATATTGGTGAAAAGTGTAAACTATATTATCAGCCAGTGATATATTCATACTTCACCTGCAAACATTCAGTATGTAACGATACAAACATCCACATATTTGGACATTTTTTAAATTTGAATAAAATGAAAACTAAAAGACTTTCAAATCACATGAACCAATATTTTATTCACTATAGAACATAGAGAACATAAATGTTTAAACGGAGAAATTTTACACTTTTATCCACTAAATGAGCTCATTTCAAATTTGATGCCTGCTACAGGTCTCAAAAAAGTTGGCACGGGGGCAACAAAGAGCTGAAAAAGCAAGAAATTTAGAAAAGATTCAGCTGGAAGAACATCTAGCGACTAATTAAGTTAATTGACATCAGGTCTGTAACATGATTAGCTATAAAAGGGATGTCTTAGAGAGGCAGAGTCTCTCAGAAGTAAAGATGGGCAGAGGCTCTCCAATCTGTGAAAGAGTGCGTAAAAAGATTGTGGAATACTTTAAAAACAATGTTCCTCAACGTCAAATTGCAAAGGCTTTGCAAATCTCATCATCTACAGTGCATAACATCATCAAATGATTCAGAGAAACTGTAGAAATCTCTGTGCGTAAGGGACAAGGCTGAAGACCTTTGTTGGATGCCCGTGGTCTTCGGGACCTCAGACAATACTGCATCACTCATCGGCATGATTCTGTCATTGACATTATTAAATGGGCCCAGGAATACTTCCAGAAACCACTGTCAGTAAACACAATCCACCGTGCCATCTGCAGATGCCAACTAAAGCTCTATCATGCAAAAAGGAAGCCATATGTGAACATGGTCCAGAAGCGCCGTTGTGTCCTGTGGGCCAAGGCTCATTTAAAATGGACTGTTTCAAAGTGGAAAAGTGTCCTATGGTCAGACGAGTCCAAATTTGACATTCTTGTTGGAAATAATGGACACCTTCCGTCAAAGACGACCACAAAATCTTCGGCAGCTGGAAACCTATATCAGGCAAGAATGGGACCAAATTCCAACACCAAAACTCCAGAAACTCATAACCTCGATGCCCAGACGTCTTCAAACTGTTTTGAAGAGAAGAGGAGATGCTACACCATGGTAAACATGCCCCCGTCCCAACTATTTTGAGACCTGTAGAAGGCATCAAATTTGAAATGAGCTCATTTTGTGCATAAAATTGTACAAAAATTTAAGTTTGAACATTTATGCTGTCTATGTTCTATTGTGAATAAAATATTGGCTCATGTGATTTGAAAATCTTTTAGTTTTCATTTTATTCAAATTTAAAAAACGTCCCAACATTTCTGGAATTCGGGTTGTAAAGCGATATATTTCATATAGTAAATCTCAGCTGCATGATTATGTAAAATGCAAAATGTAAACTGTATTAAATTTTTTACTTAATCTGCATACATTACACTCGTTTTTTTTATTTGAAACAAAAATTAATTATCGTTGGATATATAGAGATTTGCATATAAAGTTCCATTTAGATACATCCCGCTTTATCAGCATACATACTGTACAGTAGTGATGAAAGAATCAAAGCTTTGAATGAACTGAACCAATTACTAAGCAAAATGATTCATTATTTTAAAGCGTTGGAAAACACACACTGGTGACACCTGCTGGCCAAAACTGTGTAATTGCAGCAAAAACTCAGGCCATATTTGCATAAAAACAGCTTTTACAAACCCATTGCAAGCGTTTTATTGAAAGCAAAGCAAATTAACTAACCATCCATTAAATTACCATTAAATATTAAGTCTGTATGTGTTCTTTTATCTAGTTTCAGGGCTTGTTTTGGTTATTCAATGAATGACTCGGCTAAACGGGCCTGTAAAGCTGTTTTGAAACAATGTGTATTGTGTAAAGAACTATTCAAATAATTGAGTCGACTCTATTCTTGCAGTGGAGAACCCTGCTCACTCCGACTTCCTGAAGCTGAGGAACATGTTGGTGCGCACGCACATGCAAGACCTGAAGGATGTGACACGGGAAACGCATTACGAGAATTACCGCGCTCAGTGCATCCAGAATATGACCCGCATGGTGGTCAGGGAGAGGAAACGCAGGTCAGAGGATGAACTGACATCAGATGACCACATCAGACTATATTCTGCATTGCAAATTAATGGTGTGCTTATTCATGGTCATTACATTTCATCACTGACTTTCCTGTGTGCTTACTGTTTATTTCATCCAGTCTGTGTAACCGGCTAAGAGAGAGCGCCTCAGACCTTCCTGTGCCTCTGATGCCTGTGGACGGTGAGACGGAGCGCCTTATTTGGGAGAAAGATGAAGAGGTAATACAGTTTTGTTTTTTATCTAGATCATTTTAATTAGATCCATACAATGTCTTCATTCTCTTCAGAATAGATTCAGTGCATGTTTGGAATGGATACTATATTACCATTCACACCATACTAACTATTATTTTTTTAAAACATTAAGTGAAAGAGTAGGTATTTACCACATAGTTGTCACATGACCTGGCCCTTACTAGAATACTACTAGAATATTACTATGCCTGCCATATTAAAATTAGTATATTAAGATTAGTATGTTAGCATATTTCAACAAAGCCAATGTTTAAGTCTCTCCTTCATTAAAGCTCTTTGATAGTTGTAATTAATCTTGTGTATTTTTTGTTACTTTTTCTTTCTGCAGTTGCGCCGAATGCAGGAAGTTCTGGAGAGGATTCAGGAACAGATGCGTCATGGACATTAAGACAGACTAATCAATTAATTTAAATGTTTACACGATAGAAATATGGCTTGAGATGGCAAAGGTTTAAGCTGCAGGAAACTGCAGTGAATATTAACTGTAAAATGTGTGCATCTTGTGAACGTAGGTGTCCTAAATTAGCCGTCTGAATACATCTACATAAATACATTTAATATTTTAGACTGAATGTAAATATGACTCTTGTGATACACAAGAAATAAAACCAATACAACTTGACTTGTAAATGTCATAAGATTTATTATGAATCGTCAATGTTTTTTTTTTTTTTTTTTGTAGTAATCTAGCATATTTTAATAAGTTTTATTACTATTTTAGTTAAACATGGTGGACAATTCGATCTTAATGCAGCCCAAAATGTACAGGCGATATATAACTTAAACTTTCTCCATAGGGAAAATGCACAGTTTTTCATATATTCATATATAATATCAATGTAGAATGAGGTCTAACGGTCCCGCCCACATCATACAGTATGATACATGGTCCCAAAAATGAAATAAAGGGAGGGATTAACATTTAAACAAACAAACAAAAACTGCAATCTACATGCAAAACCAGGCATCAGTATAATCCTAAAATACATACACATATATGTGAATGCGTGCATATACCTCACATATATACATACATCCATACACATATATAAAAAAATAAAAATAACAACAACAACAACAAAAAAACACTAATAAATTTCACAAAAGTTAGGCTATTTTTTTTGTTTGTTTGTCTTTTTTAACTGAATGTGAAGCACAGCATGTATTACTCCATCTTCACATCCCCAAAAAAAGAAAAAGGAAGTCAAACAGAAAATCCAATCCTCAATTTTGGGGGGTTTGCAGCAGGAAGAGGATGTTAAGAGCAGGAATCACAGTGTTCCGTTTGAAAGTGACAGTATAAAGCAACAACGTGGTGTACCTAACCATCGACAGCAAACCATTAAGTTTACATAGGGAAACGGTCAGATGGCTAACTTTGTGCAGGTTCAACCAAGCGAGTGCATTGAGTATGGCAGGCCGACTTTAAGAGAAGCACTGCTAATTGGCAAAGGGGCTTTTTTTTCCTGATGTCAATGAAACGGAAAACAGCAATTTTTAACCTCCTAAAATGCTTATTAACAAGCGCCTACTTCACGACAATTTACACAATCACGCGTAGTAATGAAAAATGGCTGTGCGCCGATTAACGTAGAATGGACACACAACAGCACCGATTTACACTGGACAAGCGCGCGCGGCGCGCGATAGACGCCTATGAACGTGCGCGCGGCGTGACTCGAGATTCATTTAGGTTAACGTATTTTCTAAGACTTCATTCTACGTTTTTCATCGTGTTTGCTACAAGCACGAGAACATTGGTAACTGCTGATTTGAAGAAATGGAAATGCCCGACTATCACACGCCGTAAGTAACGTTTTTAATAATTTCAAACGTTAATCAAGTATTATTAAGTTAAATAGCTGAGCACTTGCTGTAAGCTATAAATGCTTTAATGTACTTTCAAATACATGTCTTTCTCAGATGTTGAGTTGTATATTAGTTGAGTTTCATTACAACCCATTCGCCTCGACACTTTTTTTTTTTAAGACTTTGATTGCCAACAGATGTCTGTGACTGTAGGTCAGGTCATGGCAGACTATTGCGCTTGCGCTTCATATACAGCAATGTTGTTGTTGCATTGCGTAGGCAGCAGGTGGCGCCACTGGGCTTGAATTGGGGCTTAGGCACTTATATTTGCTCGCAAGTACAAAGACACTTTGAGAAACCTGATCTGAGTCAGAATGTACCTGTTTTTTTTTTTTTAGTCAAAAGCCCCGTTTGAAGAGTTTTAAAAGCCCCCAAAATATAGTTACACAGTAAACGTTTTTCTGCATGCTTTCAGTACTGACCCTTAAGCACTCGTTTTTTATTAAAGTGGAGATTTGTTTTGGTGAATGAATGTAAAGCGTGAGATAATTTGCATACAGAAAAAAGGACATGAGGGAAAGAGAAGAAAGAATTGATTTGTTTTAGCACTCCACTCTCACAATACTAAAGACCAACCAACGTCTTTGAATTTAGTTAAGCAAGTGCATTACATGAATTTCATTCCAACGCTGCATGGCAAAAGACACGCAAGCCCCTTCTACAAGCAAAGGAGGACACGCTCCGATCCTGACGAGATCCTGGCATGTAGAAGCGACAGTAGTGAATTTCTGAACGGGATCTAGTCGTCCTTTTAGCGATTAGCTCTTCGTCTTTAGTCTCTCTTGCTCTCGCTTTGTGAGACCTCCATTCATGGAAGTCGTTCTGTGCAGCCTCTCTTTTCTTCAGGCCAGCTTTAGTGTGCTGACGGGAAAAGGAGGAACAGTTACCATAGTCACCGGATTGAGCACCGTTTGGCTCACCAGCCCGGTGTGATGGTGAGCGACCACGGCCGTTGGCTTTCCCACCATTGTGGCCTGTTGGCCTGTGACCGGGGTGCCGTTAACTTGGGCGTGAGTGTGCGGGTGGTGCGCCAACGTGTGCGTGATGTGCCCCACCATCGCCGACTGCGAGACGGCCACCGACTGCGGGTAAATGGCCGCGGGGAGGTGGGCCACAGGATGCACGGTGATGTGTCCGATAGGCTGGCCGCCACTAGAGGGCGCAATGTGCGCCAGATGTTTAGGCCCAGCTGGGATGACGTGGTTGACAGCTTGGATGACGGACGCATGGGATACGGAGGCATGGGTGATGACTGTTGGCTGAGGAGAGGAAACGACGTGGGAAGGGGGCGCAGGGGCGATGGCTTGAGGGGTGACCATTGTGGGCTGGGGTTGATTGGGTGGAGCGGAGGGTGGTGTGGTGGGTTTGTGTTGTATGGAGATATGCGTAGGGAGAATGGAGGGTGGAGGCATGGCAGCACGGGGCTCTGATGGCGCTGGTGCAGACGGTTTGGCCGCAGAAGACGAGGGCGGGGAGGAGAGGATGTCATCATCTACGTCTTGGTCAAAGTTGTCTTCACCCTCTGAAAAGAGCGGAAATGATTCATGGCAATTAGATCTTACTTTGTCTCTTAGCCCTGATACAAATTACAATTAATCATATCAGGGGGAAAAATTGATGTTTGATGTAGTATGAAATCAATGTATATTTGGGAAGGAAAATGGCCTGTTTAATTGTACGCACCAAGAAAAACTAAGAAAAACTGTTTCTGGTGCAAGAAACCTCAACATGGGGGACCTCAAGGGGAAAAAAATAAATAATAAAAAAAAGGTAAATAAATAAAATAATAATACCAGATCTATTTCTTGTATAAAAAAAAAAAAAAAAACTAACAATTTGTAAAAAATAAAGTGATTAAAATAAACAAACATTCTATTTTTTTTTAATCAAATACTTAAAAAAAAAAAAGATTGTGAAATATTATTAGAACTTAAAATAATGGTTCTCTTTTTTAGTATTTTTTTAAATACAACATTTCTGTCATGGAAAAGCTACATTTCCAGCAGCAATTACTTCAGTCTTTCATGTCACATGATCATTCAGAAATAATTCTAATATGCTGATTTGCTGCTTACGAAATATTTCTTTTTACGAATACTTGAATAGCTGTGCTGCTTAATATTTTTGTGGAAACTGTGATTTTAAGCGGTAGGCTATATATACAGTCATGGCCAAAAATATTGGCACCCTTGGTAAATATGATCAAAGGCAGCTGTGAAACTTAATCTGCATTGTTAATCCTTTTGATCTTTTATTTAAAAAAAAAAAAAAAAATTCACAAAAATCTAACCTTTCATTGGATAATAAGAATTTAAAATGGGGGGAAATATCATTATGAAATAAATGTTTTTCTCTAATACACATTGGCCACAATTAACGGCACCCTTTTATTCAATACTTTTTGAAACCTTCATTTGCCAGTTTAACAGCTCTAAATTTTCTCCAATAATGCCTGATGAGGTTAGAGAACACCTGACAAGAGATCAGAGACCAGTCCTTCATCCAGAATCACTCCAGACCCTTTAGATTCACAGCTCCATGTTGGTGCTTCCTCTCTTCAGTTCACTCATTTTTTGTAGGGTTCAGGTCAGAGGACTGGAATGGCCAGCAGAAGCTTGGTTTTGTGCTCAGTGACCCATTTTTGTGTTGTTTTTGAGGTTTGTGTTTGGATTATTGTATGGTTGGAAGATCCAAACATGGCCCATTATAAGATTTCTAACAGAGTCAGTCACTTATTGATTTTTTTATCTGTTGGTATTTGATAGAATCCATGATGCCATGTGTCTAAACAAGATGTCCAGGGCCTCCAGCAGAAATATAGGCCCACAACATCAAAAATACAGCAGTATATTTCATTGTACACATGGGGTACTTTTTATCCCCGTGTTCACCAAACCCATCTTGAGTGTTTGCTGCTAAAAAGCTCATTTTTTAGTTTCATCTGACCATAGAAGCCAGTCCCATTTGAAGATCCAGTCGTGTCTGATAACTGAATATGCTGGAGTTTGTTTTTGGATGAGCGAGGAGAATTTTTCTTGAAACCCTCCCAAACAACATGTGGTGATGTAGGTGCTGTTTGACAATTTTTTTTTTTCTGCAATTCTCCAGCTGTGATCCTTGGAGAGTCTTTAGCCACTAAACTCTCCTGCTCACTGTGCATTAGGACGATATAGACACACGTCCTCTTCCAGGCATTTCGTAACATTTTATGTTGATTGGAAATTCTTAATTATTGCCCTGATGGTGGAAATGGGAATTTTCACTCATCTAGCTCTTTTCTTAAAGCCACTTCACTAATTTGTGAAGCTCAATTATCTTTTGCTGCACATCAGAAATATATTCTTTGGTTTTTCTCATTGTGATGGATGATTAAGGGAATTTGGGCTTTGTCTTCCCTCCTATTTATATTTCTGTGAAACAGGAAGCCATGGCTGGACAATTTCATGTTCATAATCACCCTGGAGTGCTCAGAATTGTGAATATGAATGGGAATATACTTCAGAGATATTTTACTCATAAGAATTTCTAGGGGTGCCAATAATTGTGTCCATTGTGTATTTGAGAAAAACATTTATTTCATAATGATATTTCCCTCCATTTTAAATTCTTATTATCCAATGAAAGATTAGATTTTTGTGAATTTAAAAAAAATAAAAGATCAAAAGGTTTAACAATGCAGATTAATTTTCACAGCCTTCTTTGATCATATTTACCAAGGGTGCCGATATTTTTGGCCATGACTGATGTGTGTGTGTGTTGTACCTGATGCTGTTGATGTGGAGGCCTGATCATCTTCGGGTTGGACAGTTTGTCGAAGTATCCTGTCGATTTCAATGATGTCTATACACTGGCTCAACTCATTCTTCAGCTCTGCGAGTCTTTGCTGAGTTGCGATCTTCTCCCGTGCTAAGCGCTCCATCTCGTGCTCGTACTCCTTTTCTTTCCGCTTCAAAGTCTGCAAGAAACATGACACATAACTCTTTGAATCATCTGCACTTTAATACGCACATGAAGCATTCACTGTGCAAAACACTCAATCACACACGTTCTGGTTTCAGTATGACACATTTCTCAATCAGCCAGCAAATGTGTTTCAACAATTAACTGATGTCTAAGCTTATGAATACACATGGGCTGTAAAGTATCTACTTCTTGTTTATGTATAATAACGAATAACTACTAGCATATATAAGAACAAAAGGTCATAACCATATTCCAAAACCTGTAAAGGAGACTCAACTCATAGTTGATGTTGCTAAGCTAAATGCTCATTCAAAACATTCTACACAAAAATTTTATTTATATAAAAATAAAGTTAGTAAAAAATTTGTAATCTACACACATCACATGACACAAAGACTCTATCTATCAGCCAAATAAAAGCTCTTTGATTTTAAATGTAGTGGGTGACCACACGAGGAGGGCCATTTTGAGATCACATGACAAGCCAAATACCATTTGTTTTATCTCAGTATTTCCACTACTACTAACATTTTGGCTGGTGGATTTATTAAATCTCGGCTCAGAGCCAACAGTGCATTTATACGGTGGCATCAACAACTTAAAAGATTTGCTTTTGTGTGATGCTACATTCATGAAACTAGTCCTGCGTTCAAATCCACAGGCTCCCTACACAGTGTTCACTGCTCCCTGCTCTTGTACGTTTTACAGGAGTTGGATGCAAGATACTTCTGTAAATAACTATAAATGACCATAGGTCATATTTGAAAGGGCTAAGCGCTATGTTTAACACTAAAACAATATTTGGTTATATTTGATGTGTTAACTAATTATGATGTATGACTCAATAGTAATGCCAGAGGCCTTTCCACTCCCTTTATTGAAGCTTCTTCAAGTGCTGGACTGATATGCAGTGACTGGTGGATAAATTTGATGAATCAATGTTCCCTCATTCCCTATGCCATTTGCAGTGCCCTTTGAATTGAACATGTTCACTCCGCTCAGACTGGAACGTGAAGTCCACCCTGTGAAATCCACTTTGCAGGGCACTTAAAGTAGAATGGAACACACCTTAGGAGTCAAAATAACTCCAAAAGAAATAACAGTGCTCCTTTTTAAAAGAGAGCAACAGTTTAAAGTCATTCAGAGAAGGAAATAAGGGAGGGATGAAAAGAAGGGATGTGGCAGTCACAGGCAAATGGTTTGACCCACTTTTTGTGTTAGTCAGCTGACCCCGGGACATCAAACCAGGCTAATGGGAACAAACTGTTTAGACGTTTAAACCCTTGAAGAGGAGCAGGTATGTCCGTCCACATTCAAGAAATGTGAGTAAGAGAGAGGCTGGCCGAGTGAGAGCGGAACTGCTCTGTGACAGAATGTTTAACATATGTGCTCATACAATTTTAGGAAACAAACTGGCCACGGAGCAAAGCAGTTTACACACCCCACCCCGTCTGTCAAAGCCTCGCGCACGTGATGCCTCTGATACACTCACATCAGTCAGTTTCCTCCTCAGTCCCTCCCTCACCTATGCTCTTGCCAAAGAAACTGTGTGACAACACGGGCGTTTTGGCTCCTAATTAGCAGGAGTCCCGCAGAGTCAGAGGACTGCAGCATACAAGATAACAGCACGTTTCTGAGTGCTGAAGAATAGAAAGCAGCAAGACAGTGAGCGTGCACGAAGATAGAGCGATGTGCAGAAATGGAGGGTTTTTTTGTGCGTGTCTGGCATTATATAACACACTGATACAGTATTAAGGGAACATGAATGCGACTGGTGCAGTAGGTTGAGAGCACAGGCAGAGAGAGAGAGTCTGTCCTAGTGAAGCCTGATCCAGGATTAGTCAGATTGGACTGTCTGGCCCTAAACCCCCTTCACACAGCAGGTCAACACAAATACACACACATGCAGAGCAATACATACAAGCCAACACCTTCTGTTTTCTACACGGATGGTATACAACCAGCGCTATTAAAATATCTCATATTAAATCATTAAACATTTTGCAAAAACAGTGTTTTTGAACCTTTAATTGATTATATTAGGCTGCTGTTGAAAGTTATTTTAACACTGAAATAAAATTACACAAGCACCCGCTATGAACTAGATAGAAATTCTGTCTGATATTGGTAAGCCATATAAACATATCCAAAACACAAAAGTTTGGGTTTATACGATTTTTTAAAAAGGTTTTTGGAAATAATTATCTTATGTTGTTCACCAAGGCTGCATTTATTTGTAAAAAAAAAAAAAAAAATTAAAACTTTGTTATTTATCAATTTTATTATTATTTATTATTTTTTACTATTTATTACAATTAAAAAAATTCTATTGTATATTAAAATAAATTAAAATAGATTGTTTTCCCCAGATGTTTTGATGAATAGAAAAGTTCAAAAGAACAGCATTTACTACATTTATTTTAAAGGTGACATATCAAAGAAATCTGACTTTTTTCCGTGTCTAAGTGCTATAGTCGGGCCCCCAGTGCAAGCCAGAAAACGTGAAAAAGAACAACCCAGTAATTTTCTTTTTGGTAATTCTTTCTCTGCAAGCTTGTGAAAAACAAGCCACTCAGATTTCACTCCCCTGTGATGTAGAAAGGGATCTTATTATAATATAAATTATAATAAGTATAATAATATCTTATTATAATTTATATTATAATAATATCTTATTATAATATAAATTATAATAAGATATTATTATACTTATTATAAATATTACTGCCCCTTAATCTGCAAATTCCACCCACAGTGTGTTTTCACAAGCGCAGACAGTGTACCAGTTCTAACGGCATGGCGAAAGTTCGAGCAAAGCATGCTAACTGCTCTGTCTTTGGCTGCACAGAACAATGTTTAGAGTCCCAGCCTCAGAGGAGACAACAGAGCAGTGGATTTATTGATTTATTTACTGTATATTATGCTGATGCCACAAAGTTCTAATAAACATGCGATTTCTTTCCCAGCTGTTTACCTTCACAAACATTTTGTAACTCATGTGTGTTTTTAAACATAAACTTGTGTGTATTTTATAGTTTAAGCGCAATAAGACATGAAAGAGAACTTAAGTGTGTGCGCTCAGAGAACCGTGTATCAGAAGTTAAACTAATAAAATGCATGACTTCAGTGCAACAGACACAATAATCAAAACCAAACAGATGTTTTTTAGCAGAGTATCTGAGGAAGGAGCTGTAAAGA
Source organism: Onychostoma macrolepis (assembly GCF_012432095.1). NCBI lineage: Eukaryota > Metazoa > Chordata > Actinopteri > Cypriniformes > Cyprinidae > Onychostoma > Onychostoma macrolepis. Next base: position 6,659,500 of record NC_081175.1, on the reverse strand, counting down.
CACAGCCCTATTCTGGAAAAGGGGTGGGGAACAGCAGCTCATTTGCATTTAAAGAAACATGCACAAAAACAGCCTGTTTCTGCTTCCACTCAAAATAGGCATTTTCAAAATGATATAATAAATAATCTGTGGGGTATTTTGAGCTGAAACTTCACAAACACATTCTGGGAACACCTGAGACTTATATTACATAATGTTACAATAACATTATAATGCCTTTACTGTCACTTTTGCTTAATTTAATGCAACATTACTGAATAAGTATTCATTACTTTAAATATTTAAATATCCAATAGCTACTGCTAATGATTAATAAAAATTAAAAATATGTAATGTTGGCCAATAACTGATATATTGCAAAATAGTCTGCAAAAACATATGTCTCAAATTACATTTTGGACTTTGTTGTAATAGTTAAATGACTGTTAATACCTTGTCAAAGATTCATATAAACATTGGGGTGTTTTTGTGATAAACAATTGAACTTAATACTGTTAGAAGTGATGCTTTAGAAGCTAAATGCACTTGAAATAAACAAGTCAAGATGACAAATCAGAATGACAAGACTGTGTCATCATAGTTCTTGGGAATGCGACATTTCAGCTAGTGATAAAGCAGTCATGATAATACTGAAACATCAACCCCAGCCATCAGCTCAAATCCTAATGCGTGTATAAACCCTGTGCTGACTGACCCCAGGACAGTTTTGAACCCACTCCATCTTTTGTGTGTAAAGAAACAGACTAGACATCCCTACAGACTAGATATCAGGTCCCACTGGATATCACCACGGCAACAGCTGGAACCCGCCATGGTCTCCTTGGCAACAGAGCAGGGAAGGAGCAACGTGGTGATAAGGAGAAGGTGTAAGAGAGAGGCAAGGGCTAATGCGATTGGCTCACATCGACCTCTAGTGTTTTCCAGTCCGATGGCCCTCACACTCCCTCCCCCGTTTCACGTCTTCATGCCCCTCTACTTTTGTGATCAAAACATTCCTCACCTGCTCCCAGCATCCCTGCACTTTTCACTTTTATCACGATAAAAAGAGGGCACTCAAGTAACACTGCATTCGAACATCCAAACAATGAAATAATGCTGCAATAATATTTGTGACCGATTCGTATAATCGGCTATTAAACAAACAATATATATATATTTTTTATTGCCCAACTTACTGCACCTCAATTGCAAAGTCTTTGACTGTCTTGTCAATAGATTAGGGGTGTCCCCAAAACGCATGATTTCAGCGCCATAGACATGATAATCAAAACAAACTTTTTTTTTCAGACGTTTTTTTTTTAACAGAGTATCTGGCGAATGAGCTGTAAAGGCACAGCCCTGTTCTGAAAAAGTGGGCAGGGACAGCAGCTTATTTGCATTTAAAGAGACATGCACGAAAATTTAATTGTTGTGTGTTAAATTATAAACTAACATTAAATTATGAAATAATATTAAATGTAAGGGTAATATATATTTTAAATGCACTACATTTTAACATCATTACAAGTATGTAATTACAACTATATGTAGATATGACTTACATGTTTCAGAAGAAATGGCATTAAGGTACACTGTAGTTTACATAAATGCTGACAGTAAACTTTAACCATATTTCAAAGAACAGAATTATGAAATTCAGTATACATTCAGTATTATAGTTTAAATTTATGCATTTCCATTTAATTGCAATTGACGTGATTAAGTGTCTGAAAACATTACATTCAGTTTGCACTTAAACATATTCTTATACAGTATATTATGTCCACAAGTACTCTTTTAAAAGTATGCAAAATGTTATATTTTTATTCGTTTGATTATATGTACAGAAGTATTATATCATATCAGCCACCAAAAGAAAAAAAAAAAAGAGTTGTCCACTAAAGTAAATAAAACGTAATAAAGTGTGTAATAAAATATAAACATTATCACATATTGGACCACCATAAATCAACACTGATGATGCTGGTACATCACTGCAGCTGTGAACTGATCATATAACTCATAATATCTTGTATGAAAATTCATCTCTGCTGTCCCTGTTATATTGCTCCACAACCAGTGGGCGTAAAACAAGCGCGCCATGCCTGGAAAAACCGCAGACAGCATTTGACTGCATCTAGAACGAATCTGTAAAGAAACTCAATCTACAGACAGAGGGACCCCCTGCTGTTTACTGACCACCAGCTCTGTTTGCTGTGGTCTCCCTGGTTACAACGATTCACAGCACTACGGCACCGAAAAGAAAGAAAAAAACTAGACTCGAACAATGTAGCGTAACCTACTTTCACACAAGCATGCCATACAGCACGCATCATGTCCTGCAACAGTGCATTGTTTGATTTAAACAGCTTCGGTCGGCATGTGTGTGTGTGTCTGGCGTGCGCACGCTGAGGGAGAGAGAGGGAGGGGAGGACTAGCACAGAACAGCAGTTGACGTCACCGAGCTTGCGCTCGCCATGTGCTCATGCCTCACGTGGACACAGGAGCAGGCTCAAAGCAGACGCGGGAGGGGGAACAGGAGAGAGAGAGAGCTCCAGAACTGCACACTCAGAAGAGAGTAGCGTGCGAGCGGGCGGCCCACATTCCCTCGCTTCTGTTTATCGTGTCTTTATAACCATCGCAGGCTTCAGTTTTATAGCTTTTGAGATCATAACTCAAAGATATGTCTTTCATAAACAGGTCACCTTTCCGCCCACACTATTACACTAATTGTTGCGGCTGCAGTCTGCAAATTAAACGATCGACCGTGACCTTGGCACTTTTATGTCAGCTGTATCTACGTCAGTGTTATGTTCTGATCCGGGTAAACTTATATGCACTTTAACAGCTTAAACATGTCATTGACCACCAAATTAATGCTAAATGCGCAAAATGTAATATTTAGTAATTAAAATAAATCAAGGTTGTCATATGCTCAAATGAACATTTTTAGCTGGCAAAGAAAAACCAGATGGATAGACAAAACAGCCAAGTGGAAAAAAAGAAGTATACCTCTTCTTGGTAAGAAAAGAACAGGGGAAGAGGGGAAGGAAAAGATATAATGAGCGCACACGGAGAAGAATTTGACCCAGGATGTTTTGGCAGATGCATATGACACAATTCTGCCAGTAGAGTATGTGTGGAGAAGCGTATGTGGGTGGGAGGGTGAGAACGAGAGAATAAGGAGAAAATGGACTACAAATCCCCATCTTGTGACTTATTCCCAACACATTTTCTGTTTTTATATGTTATTAACTTAAAAAAAATATACACTTTAGGAATAAATCATATTTGAATTTTTTCATGAATTCAAGTTAGCAGCCAACTGCTATAGGTCAGAGGAAAATCAATGCCAATCAAAACTCCATCCTCACATTCAAACATTAACTTCTACAAGCAGACGTAACAGTCCACACCAGTTAACCTACAAATGGAATAAGGATGGATGTGTGTTTCTAGGTGATCGCATAAAAACATGTCCGGGTCATCAAACCTTTACCCTCAGAAATCAAAGGATTTCAATGTTAATTTTCTTAATGGCCTTAAATATAGGCTTCATTATATGCAAAATATATTGATTATATTTATTACACTCATATCCAATCCCATCGCTGATTTACCTGGATGTAGCGGAGTGCACTCCTCAAGACACTCAAATTGGAAGTTTTCTTTTCATCCACATTAGGAACGTTCCTCTTGAGGGTCTCGAAGCATTCTTTCAGATGTGCTCGTCTGTGACAGAAAGAAAAGCACTGATCATTCCTTTTCTTTTTGTTTTGTGCAAAGCCAGTGAGAGCATTAACAGATGTTTAGGCAAAGTGATTTATTGATGGAAGTAACAGCAATGAAGAAGTCAAAAGGCAATTGCTTTGTGATATAATATATGTTACTGTGGTTACTAGTAGAGCAAAGGCCTACAAGCCAGTAAAAACAAATAGCGCACTAATTGCAAAGCGATCAGTCCAGCAACCTTACATTAAGGCTACACGACGACTTTACATGCTCAGCTTCTGTTTGTCAAAACGAATAAAAACAAAAATGTAAACAGAAGTTAACCCACCTGTTCTTTTCCAGCTTGTTGTGAACTTCTCGAGTTCCAGCCCTGCGGGAAAAATATTGAATATGTTTCTGGGTAACATGTAAACTTTAACAAATCGACCCATTACGTTTTATATCATGGACGTTTTATATTATGTGTAAATAAGAAAATTCTGTCATCGCTCACTCTCATGATATTTCAAACTTTTTTTCTTCTAGGGAACACAAAAGGAAAGATTTTCATACAGCTCTTACACAAACAATGACATCAAACACTGAGCAGGGGTTGTCAAGCTCTGAAAAAACAAAAGATATAAAAATACTATAATGAGTGGTCCGTATGAATCTTCTGAAGCCAAATGATAGCTTCATGAGAACAACAGACCAAAACTTGGCATGATTTGGGGGGAGAAAAATGTTATTACGCAATAATAATAATAATAATAATAATAAAATCCTCCAGGTTTGCTGTGCATCCAAAATTGTATAACTTTATTATTATATATTAATGTTACTACTATTACTACTACTTTCTTCATTTTCAAATGTTAAAACATCAAACTTTTATTTGGGCCACAGAGAGCCCTGAAAGTGTCTCTGAGAAACTAAAAACACTGGATCATGAGTTGCTCGCAAGTAAAAGAACACAGTGCCTCACACTAAGCCATATTGTGATTTCAGTTTTGTTTCCATTAAATGTACTGTTCATTCTCAATGCCAACTTTCAAAACTGACTTTTATTTATTTAAACTGGATGAGCCCTTTGTTCGGTGATGATACATAAGTCTCAATGTGTCTTGATGATCCATATTTTAAAAAATGTAAATGATATTTAGGTGCTGCAACTCAGCAAATATTTCCACATGACTATATCATACAGCTTAAGAATATAGTGAAAGAGTAAAAAAAAATAACCCACCAAAAAAACCTGCTTTTTTGCAGCTTAAAGGGATAGTTCACCTAAAAATAAGTTCTCTCATTAATAACTCACCCTCATGTCGTTCCAAACCCCATATTCGCAACACAAATATGATATTTTTGATATCTCTAACCCTGCATAGGCAGAAATGCAGCTGAAATGTTCCCAGAAATGTAGTTAGGACATTGGTAAAACAGTTCACATAACATCAGTGGTTCAACCGTAATTTTATGAAGCTGCAAGAATACTTTTTGTGCACAAAGAAAACAAAAATAACGACTTTATTCAACAATTTTCTCCTTCAAATCACATATTCCGCCATTATCAAGAGTACCTCTGCACGTAAACAACGCCTGTGCATGATTATGCTGATGTAGAATACGCACTGAGCCTTGTTTACGTGCAGAGGAAAGCAATGCGTGTGCGTCGCTGTACTCTCCATAATGGCAGAGGATGGGACAAGGAAGAGAAGAATTGTTGATTAAAGTCATTATTTTTGTTTTCTTTGCGCACAAAAAGTATTCGTAAAATTACGGTTGAACCACTGATGTCACATGGATTATTTTAACAATGTCCTTACTACGTTTCTGAGCTTGGGTACATTTCAGTTGCAATGCTGCCTATGCAGAGTCAGAGAGCTCTCGGATTTAATCAAAAATATCTTAATTTGTGTTCCAAAGATGGACAAAGGTCTTACGAGTTTGGAATGACAGAGGTAAGTAATTAATGACAGAATTTTCATTTTTGGCTGAACTATTCCTTTAAAATCCTCAAACCTTGTTTGCATTGTATGCAAAAGAGCAGCATGAACGTTCTCAAATTATCTCCTTTTGTGTTCCACATAAAATATGTATATCAGAAATCACAAATTTAGTTTGCAAAACTAAAACCTACAAACACACAGCATGACTTGAGGGGCAGCGTTATTTCTCCTCATGGGTCAAAGTACAGGACAGCAGCCTACTTTTTTTAAATTGCAATCTCGTAACAAAATAGCCAACCCAGTTTGGTTCAAGATTACAGATGTGTGTCATTCAGTTTAATCTCCTCCGCTTTAAAAAATCTCTTTAGTTTTCTTGTATAAAGTCACAAAACACGGCTCACCCTCCAGGTCTCCTTTTCCCATCCAGGCTGCGTGGCTCTTCCACAGCGGCTCCGTTAGACCTGGGCAGTTGGCCTGCCTGACCCTGGGCCAGAGTGGGCTGAGGTTGGGGTAGTGTTGGCTGGGGCAGGAGGGTGTGTTGCTGTGGTGAAGGCTGGGCTGTGATGATGGGGGCTGGATACGGTTGCAAAAGTGCCTGCGTCTGTTGCGGCTGCGGTTGCTGCTTGGGACTGTTATTCGACAGAGGCAAGCTGTTAGCTTCTGCTTTTATGTGTGCGATCAAATGGCGATGCTGCTGCTGCTGTGTAGGGGAGTGGGCGTCCTTGCCATTGGGGCTGAGGAGGGGGGCTGCTGGTGGGGACAGGGCTGTGGCCAAGGTTGTGACCACTGGCATAGGGGAGGCTGTGTGAAGGGACGAAGCAGTCTGAATGGGAGGGACCGCAGGGTTGGCAGGGACCACCGGGATAGGAATGACAGCTATGGGAACAGGTGGTGGGAGGGGAGGGGGCGGGACCGGAGGGTGGTGCTGGTGGTGGCGGTGTGGCTCGAGCCGCATGTCGTCGGCCCAGGTCACATGGTTAACTTGGACAGACTGGATAATGGGGGCGGAGAGCTTCTGCTCAGCCTCACGGGACAGCAAGGCCTTCTCTTGCCGCTCCTCCTCCTCTGTAGAGAAAAAAAAAAACAGAAAAATTAACATTATGCACAAAGACAGATGAAATGAAGGCTACAACTTGGAAATGCTATTTGAGAACAATACATGTGTTTTTAAATTTGGGATGCTGTATAAAAATGCTAGACGGAAAAACACCAATGTGCAAGAAAAAAAAAAAGTGTGCATTTGCTTGCATAAACTACTGGAAACACATTTACAGAATACATTCCCAGATGCTCATCAAAAAAGGCATGTGACTGATTAATTCACTCCTGATTGGTTTCTTTTTTCTTTCAAAAAAGCCTACAGCTTCTGTTTTCGTTTATATTTTGCGATTTCCTTAGAAGTGACCATTTTGCTCTTTTGAACACATGGGATGGAAATGCTGCTTGATCTGCAAATAGTTTTGCAGTATTTCTTGCATAATTATATTTGCAGCTTGAATGGAAACTTATGATTCTCTCACTGAAGATTCTAATCAGAAAGAGACAGAAACACTGCTTGATCCGCACAGTTTTTGTAGTTTTCTGATTTATTTGAAACAGCTTGCCAAAGAGAACTTAATTCACTTTTATGTGTTATATTGATTATTGGTCAGTTTCAACGTTTTCAAATTACCAAAAAGCCCTTGTGTCAGTCCAAAAATCTATGACACCCATGCAAGTAAATCAAAAACTATTTCAAATTTTTAGTGATTTAAGTAAATATTACGTGAAATACTTCTACACTAAATTTCCGAGATTAAACTAAATCTAATTTGCTGCGATCAAATTGTATTCAACGTAATTCAACAAATTCAGCATTCAATTGGAAACACAAGTCTAGGCCATTGAAAAAATACACTACTTTTGTACTTAAGATTGTAATAGATTGGTTATCTACCATAAGCATTGACTGTCAAAATATAATACAACAGAAAAATGTATTTCTACAGGTGATTAATTTCCCTCAGACTGAAATATATTTTATGAAACTCACATTCATGTTACCTTGATGTGGTTGCCTGATTCATTAATAGCTTGAAATAAATATTCACAGCACAGATTTCAAAGAGTGATTTACTTTTTATTATCTAGCTATAATGTCATTGCTCTGTTTGTACAAAATGTGAAAGAAGTAAACTAAACTAAACTATACCAGCAACAATACTACAGATCAATACCAATTTACAGATCAGTAATGGAACTAATTAGTGTTTTTCTAGGCTCTGACTAAGAAGCGCTCATGGCTGTGAAGTGTAAATTAATAATGAGAAGCTGCAGACTAAAAGAGTAATTTAATACTTCAAGACAGCATATGAAATTCATAAAACAGGGCGCAAAACCTGCGGTGTAGCTATAGTTTTCATTTTAAACAAGAAAAGCCAGTGCAGGGAGCAGTAAATCATGACTCCTTGTCTAAATTAGGGTGGGGTGTGAGCTAGCTGTCCTGCATGGTCTGTCTCTTTAAGAGAGAAGCCCCACGCTACGCTGACGTCACACAGCAGTCTGCACGAAAAGCCAAGAGCTGGCGTGGGGAATCTGAGGCCGGGCCGTACCATCTGCAGGCTAAAATGCCCCCGCCATCCCACGATTTCCGTGATTGATGGACAGATCTATTGTTTAGCCCGTCGATCCATATTCAGTTGCATCTGAGTTGTGACTTCAGATCGATGTTTGAATTTTAATACAAGGGGGGATAGATTTCTGGCTGCTGTCCAAAACGTCTTTGAGCCAAAACTGTCATTTGCACTGCAAGACATTCCTGTGCAGGAGAAACTGCATCTTGCGAATGTAAGCACGCTGCAGACAAAGGGGTGACCTGATGCGAAGCGTTCCTATACAGTTCAAACCACGACATGCAGGAATCCTCCTGCATCAGCAGGAAGAATAATATTGACTGTGAAACACGTTCTCAGAAGCACAGAATGCTGGGATCAATATTTTCAATGCTTGCATATTTCTCCATTATATAACAGGAGATGACAAGTACATACAGAAATGCCATTTCTCTTGACATTTAAACGCGTTCAAAGAAATGAATAGCATGTTAGGAATACTACTGTGTCATTGTGCAAATATTACACAGCCAGGCTAATAAGCTCTGAACAGCTCATGAGAGTGCCATCTATTGCTCTCCATAAATAAGCATGTAAAGCTCTTGAGGATATACTATGGTGGTCTGTAGGATTTAAGAGTGTGCATTATCAACATGGCACTGCGTAAATGGGACAAAGGAACCTTCTAATGAAGTTTCCTCGTGTCTAGCATACAGCAAAAATTCCATTCCGTTTTCACAGGCTAACGTGGAAATCACGACCCACTAGACAAGAACAGCATAAAAGATTTTAAGAGGCTTGGCTTGTTTAAAACTGTGCTTGCATAAAAAGCAATAGACAATAATTCATTCTGAACAGTAAAATTAAGTGCAAACATGACATTTCATTTAACAACCAACTTATCAAACTAACCCATTCATAACTGTGTTACTCTAAGATAAGCAAGTGTGCTTGCTTCGTATAAGGCTCTTGTATAATTATGAGCAGCTTGGGAAACATAACAGAACAAATAATTAGGTCTGGACAATTAGTTAAGAACCTTTCACGTCTTCATTAACACTCAATACACTTAGACACTAGTTCACAAAGCACAAAGCTCAAAAAGTAAGTGAAAGCTTAACCAGGTTTGACAGTATAAAAAGCAAAAGGAACTTCTCCCTGCTTATGCAAATTATTATTTTTTAATAAATGTGGGGCATCATTCTCACTTCCTTTAACAAAAAGCCTCTCTTTTAATAAAGCGCATTTCATCCTATGTGCAATTTTATAGATCTAGTACAAGGTCAAGGATTGTGTAAGTGTATGCAAAGTTTGCACATTTAAAGAGAAAGACCTTGCAGAAATGTTCAAAAATATGCCAACTGCACTTATTGTTGTACAGCCTTTTTATCTGTATTCCCAAAATTTAAACAGTCTACAAAACAGTAAATCAGTCTGTCAAGCTTTTACTTGGAGATGCATGAAAAATACACATTATATAACTTCTGCATTGAGGGAGGGTGGCGTTGCCCTATTTTCTCCCCAGTTGTGACCTGGGAGAGAAGGAGGGGGGCGGGGGGTTGGTGTCTGGCGCGCACGTGGCTGAAGAGGGCGGACTTTCAGCACGCGGTATTTGCTGTGGGCGTGGCTTTACTGACACGTCACCTCGAGAATGAAACAAAAAGCCCCCCGCTCTGTTTAAAGCGAAAAATAAATCGCCAGTAAAATCTTACAACGTCAGTTTTATGGAATTTTGGCGTATAGAAGGTGCGAAAACGAACAAAAAAAGAGATTAAGCAGATAATAACGAAGAAGTTGTGAAGGGAAATCACACAGTGTCTTGAAAGTCATGAGTGAGATAACCACTCAGCAATGTCATTATGTAGAAAAAAAAAAAAACCTTTGGTCTGTTGCCACCGCCCAACGGATGAGAAACACGACGTTCGCTACTTTCAGCTAACCGGTTTATAAGTTAACTGGTGGGTAAAAATGGTTGTTATAATTTTAAGAATTCAACCAAGCCAATGTAAGTGCGTAAACGTGTAACTTTATGTGTCTGACAAAAACACGACGTGCTATGTAACTAGGATCTGTCGGGGTGAATGTACCCACCCACCGCAGCGCTATTGAGCGAGTATAGTAGCACACTAAATATAGCATGGATTTAACCCGGAAACCGAGTGAGCGAAATATGCCCTAGTCACGTAGACTGCACCCTAAAACAGTGCAAAGCACTGCACATTACTACTGAGACAAAGAGCTCTTTTAAGCAATTCTTAAAATAAAAAGCTGATTTACACTTATTATTATTTTTATTTTTAAAGAATTTTAATTTATCTTGAAGTGTGCCGGCATGAAAATGCAATTTGCTGGGTAAAATCCCAGTTAGTTCATACATATCGAATTTATCCCATAGATCTATGCAATCACCCAGTTCCCCCCCGCCTTACCACGTGTAATCTGTTGTTGCTGGGCTTGCCACTCCAAATACCTGGCCGCTTCCAATAGAGTATCGATACTCATTTTGAACACCGATACAACACGTTCCCGTTAAAAAATGTATGCAAGCCCCCGGTACAGATATATGTGGTGGGTTAAATCACAGTATAATCCACTGGCTTCCAAAGACAGTCATAAGACATCCAAGGCGCTCCCGAAATTCATCAGAAACACATTACTTCACTGGCAACAAGATGGCGATTGGAGTAACAGAAAACACAACAAGTCGAAAGGCATACCGTGCAAGGTCCGCCCTCTTCAGTGCTACTCCTCCCTCATACTACCAGTGATTAAAAAGTAGGGCACAACACGCTGTCACGGTAGCGATAGGATCGGGAATCTGAACCGAACGTAATCTCAGAATAGACATATAAAGGTTTATATAAATGATCAAGACTTAAAGGTGAGATTTATATGACACGATAGCAGCTGTTTAAACTTGTTTCCGGTCGCTTATTAGAGCATAAAAGGAGGAAATAGTGCGAAACGTCTACGGAATCCATGTTCCGGGTTTTCGCGGTAGCCCTACCCTGCAGTACATTAGCACATGATTAAAACATGTCGATGAGAGGGAACCAATGGGCGTGGAGAACAACAAGGCATGGTGTCTGTCCACATGGGCAGCCGCTAAAGGCTGAGCGCGGCTCATTTGCATGGCGAGACCGTGTATGGCAAGCCACTTCACATTTATTCAGCTACCTATTTTTGTTACTAGGACTTGTTTAATTGCTAGAAAGTAAAACTAGTATTTTAAATCTCACTCTTAACTATACTCTTTCTTTAGCAGTCATCTCATTGTTAATTGTAACAAAATGCAGTTTTTTACATTTAATTGATGTGCTTCGGATATCAACCATTCATTTCTGACTAGTATAGTTCAACTGACCGTTCGCAAAGAGCTTAATTGACTGGCGATCTGACCAATCGTAACACTGAATCCGCTATCTTGTCCGACAGCTACGGCTGGAAACTAACAATAAATTCAATCTATCTATTATATTGTGTTTTATTAACATCTACACCTACCCCAACCCTAAACAATAATGCAAAAACAATAATTATTATTATACAGTGTGAAACATAATATGATATTGATGTGCGCATGCCCAGGAGCCGCAGCTGTATCCTAACCACAAATCAGACGGTCTTTGTGAACGGTCAATTGACCCTTCGCAGGGAGTTTGATTGACATTAGGGCTGGGCTATATATTGAACACGATATTCATGCGCATCTCGTCAGTAAAGCCGGTTCCGTGATTAGCGGTAAATCTCCATCACCTGTTTTCAAATAGAGCGCCATTTAATATACAGAGCCGTACTTCACTGACAAGCTACACAATATCGCGTTCATTATCGAAGGCAATTCATCTGTGATAATGAACGCAATATTGCGTAGCTTGTAAATGGCGCTCTATTTGAAAACAGGTGATGGAGATTTACCACTAATCACGGAACCGGCTTTACTGACTAGATGCGCATGAATATCACGTTCAATATATCGCCCAGCCCTAATTGACATCATAACGCCGAATCTGCCTAAACCAGACCGGAGAGCATAACATAGGTGAACTTGAACTTGAAAAATGGTGTGTATTGACATCCAGATACCTTCTGATGTTTATTCATGTTGAGCCGGAATTGGCTTTAGTGACTCCGTAGAACGCGTTATTTGTTTTCCGTGCCTTTCTTGAATACAGATTCACGCTTTGGGCACACCCGTCCCCCTGCCCCTCCCCCGATGTCATCGTCCATCGCAATGTTTCACTGTAGACATTGTCTGCTGCCAAATATGGTAGACATCCAACCCTAATAACTAGTAAAGCGGAAGACATGATCGGTTCACGTGCTGCTTCAACTGAAGCGCTTCAGCGATCTGTCACAACACAAAGGCCACAAAATGGTATTTATTGTTTGGATTTCTTACAAAACAACAAAATTTCAAAGCTGAGACTTCGTTTCATATACCAAAAGTAACGTGCCCTGTTTTACCTGTCTGTGCGTTGTCAGTGTCCGCGATGTATTTTTCACTGCGTGAGAACATGATGTATGGTGTGAGGGCACCATGGCTTGTCGGACGTAGCAATAGTAATGAAGGGGGGCAGGTCTCTGTGAAGGGTCAATTGTTGTTATGCATTCCGATTTTATCATTAGCTACTATACTTATTTCTTAGTTACAAGTTTCTATCCCACTAGTTGTTAGTATAACTTTTGAAATACTAGTATCTATCCTTTGTAATAACATTTCTTGCCTCACTACTTATTATAGTCATATATACTAGTCAAAAGGACTACTTTATTAGTTAAATTAAAAAGTTTACTACTAATTAAAATGTTACACACTTTCTAATAGTTATTTTTATTCAGTACTGGGGAAAATAGTTTCTATTGCGGTAAGTACTAGAAAAAGTAGTTAACTGATGAGATTCTAGTCAATATTGCATTACTACTACTATCTAAGAAAAATATTTGTTAGTAACAAAATATATACGGATTGTAGTTTTATTTTTACATGTTAAAGCGGCTTGCCATAGAGCGTGAGCCTGCTTCGCTGTCTTGGTACCTGCCAATCATCCTGAACGAGTGTCGAGATGGCCACGCCCAGATCGTGGTTTAGCTTTTGGGTAGTCAATGTTCACTGTGTACCGACGAAAACAAAACGCAAGAATCTCTACGAAGAATACGAATTTATTCTTCTTTGTATTTGTACGCGGTACGTTTGTCTGGTGTGTGTTTAATGTTACGCTGCAAGTAATAAAAGTTCTTAAGCAACCGAGGGCGCGGTGAACAGACGCATTCATGAGTGACACAGGCAGCCAGGCTCTGTTACGGAATGAACAAATGAATGTGATTTATTCACTATATCTGAAAAGTTATGAAGTAAATAAGTAATATCTCTAAACGTAACTAAAAGGAAAAACGTTTTGTTATTACTGCAAGTCAGACGCTTTTGAAACTGAAACTTCATATCTGGAAAGCTGTTCAGTACTAAAAACATACTTATTTAAATAATATTTCGTTTAAAAAATACAACGTCTTATATTTTCAAACACTTAGTAGGCCTGTCGTTTCTTTAACTATTAATATACTTTTTAGACTCCAAGATTTTTGAACATTAATGCTACGTAATAATGCACGATTAAAGGACCTATTGCCTTTAAAGATAAATGTCCTAAATCCAGAATTTGGCCGGCTGCAATGATAATCCACAACGTTTATTATTATTATTATTATTAATAATAATAATAATTCACAATATAAAGACTTTTTAATGGCCCTTGCACTATTTTAAAATTCAAAATTGTGAAGCAGCTTGTTTTTATAATGGTGTGAGTAACAGTATTGTGTCTCGTGCATGCTGACATCTATGAATGAGCGCTTGCATGGTAACAGACTGTGATTGGCTGATTTGTAGGGATACCCTAGATGACTAGCACACAGTCAGAGCCTCTCCTCCAATCAGCACTGAGCTCAGAGCTGCGTAAAACATGGTAATACACGTACATACAAATACACACATGGACAGTCAACATTAAGTGCATGCCTGTATGCGCACCTGTTTCACAAATAGTAATAGACAGCGCAAACAGCACAACTTGTCTGCAGTCTGACTGTCATTCACAGCTCCTCCCAGTGACTTCTCACTGGTTCACTGCAGGCTGGGATGATAAAGTGAGTTGTCTTTCAAGTCAACTGCTGAAACATTGTAACAACATCTCCTTTTTTGTGTACTATATCTATATCTATATAATTCAGTGAATTGAAAGAAACAAAAATGTTGTTACATATACTTTAACATTTTTACTATGGATAAATATACAGAGTTTGGGAGGTTCATTTATCACGCAAATAGGTTACATAGATCCTTACTCTTTTAGAAGCCTTTTTATTTAAATGGAGAAAATTATATATGATTATTAAATAATGCATTTGGGTCTGTTTTGACATGGAAGACACACACACACAAAAAAACATTGTTTTTAGTACATGAACCAAACTTTGCAAATGAAGCACAACTATAAAAATACACATCACTTTCTTTCTTTCAAGAGATATAACCGTTTTAAAAAAGTTACACCTTTTGGGGCCTATGACGACTTGGGTATCAGCTGCTTTACACTTAATGCTATGCAGATTATTATTATTTTTGATCTATAAGTTAGATTTGTCTCAAAAATACTTTTGTATTATATTTTAGCCTCTTTCCTCATACACACTTTGGGACTGAATTTTGTTGATGAACATTAACATGCACCCCTATTGAAGCATTCATCATCATTGTCATCAGAAAATGAAAGTTTATAGAAGTAAAATGAACATACTCAGGAAAAAAAAGGTACAAAAGCTGTCACTTTTCAAACGGTATTGATGTACCATTTAGGGACTAATATGCGCACTTCAGGTACTAATATGTACTTTTAAGGTAATATGCACAGTTCATTCCTTTTGAAATGGTACCACCCCAATGACAGCTTTTGTACCTAAGAGTGTATAGAATACATTTTAATTTACTTGCATAAATATTTATGTTGCTTTGTAAAAAAAAAAAATATATATATATATATATATATATATTTGGATTATTATGTTATTGGAGTTACAAGTTCATAGGAATTTAATTAAATCCACGGATACTGGTAATTCTTAGATCATGTTTTATTTTCAAATAGAATTTCTATGTAAAATTTCAAAGAATTTCTCATTTTTAAATAAAAAGGGATGGAAAATGTAGTAATAACAGTAACAATCACAATCTAAGAATTTATTGACTAGATGTGTTTTAAATGAAAAATGTTAGGATTTATTTTTAAGTTATGTTTTATGATACTGTTATACTATCATGTTTCTTAATGCAAGGGCTCCCTCTAGTGGTATTCTAAAGGGAGCAGCGAGAGATTAAAGCCCTCTTCGAGAAAACTGTACTTACAAGATACTCCAAACATGCAGCAAAAATAACTATTACTTTTGCTATTGCAATGATGGTAAACATGCTAAAACTTGATACTTTTTGTGTCAACGATGTTATACCACATTTTGCATAGCTTGTTTTCTCACAATTTATTCTTTAACACAGACTAGTAAAATGTATCTGACACTCCCTTACAGAATATATATATAGAGCAGGAAATGAAGACATTGGCTAAAATGTCACACGGTTGGACATTGAATCCCTTACAAACAATGGCCTTCTCATTGGCCGAAACGTTAGAGACTCCATGGAGAGAATTGAGCCTTGTCTCACACACAGAGACTGTTGCCAGGATACAGTGGCTGGTGTCTAAATGTCTGATGTAGTAGGCTGAAATATATTATTGTTCCTAATATCCTCAACAATGGGGATGTAATGAGGCCTTAAACAAATAAAAACGCATAATTTTCTCTTACATAAATGGTGTTATTTTTCTATACCTCTCTTAGGAACATTATAAGTTTAAATGAAGTAGTTTCTTGTTTGTCAAATGACGTCTACAAATGCACAAGTGGCAGAGAAATGCAATGAAAACGCTTGAATAGTTTAGTCTTCAATTCCTGGCTTGTATTGTATTATCTCCGGGAACAAAACGACAAATAAAAATAAACAAGCTGGAGTGAAGAAAAAAAAAAAAAAAAAAAAAAATTACATTATTGACGTCTTCAGTGCTGTGTCCACTCTGCATCATCCACTGTTTCCATGGAAACTGCTGTTTTGGCGCCTGATGAAGTTTCTCAGGCATGGAATCATTAGATGTGCCAACCAAGGTCAGAACAAAGTCACTGTTGCAGATGACACAAGACCAGTGTACAGAATAAGCCTACAAACATGGTCCTTTTCAAAATAAATAAATTAATAAAAATAAATGTAATTAATCACAGTGTTCTGGTTAATGTTTTATTATATAGTTTTGGGCAACATGCTCCAAATCATCAGCCTGTGATATCGCAGATACGATATCATATTGCTTATTTACTTAGTTTAATAGCCGTAATTTGTATTTAACATGATCACAATTGAATAAAAACATTGTAATTTACTAATTATAATGCTTACAATTACACAGTTATTCAAACAGCAGCTATAGAAAAGGAGCAATGAACATTATCAAAGAACATCATCATTGACTTGATTTAACTGACATGGAGTTAATGCACTTTATTAAAAAAAATATATATATATATATATATATATATATATTTGGATTATTATGTTATTGGAGTTACAAGTTCATAGGAATTTAATTAAATCCACGGATACTGGTAATTCTTAGATCATGTTTTATTTTCAAATAGAATTTCTATGTAAAATTTCAAAGAATTTCTCATTTTTAAATAAAAGGGATGGAAAATGTAGTAATAACAGTAACAATCACAATCTAAGAATTTATTGACTAGATGTGTTTTAAATGAAAAATGTTAGGATTTATTTTTAAGTTATGTTTTATGATACTGTTATACTATCATGTTTCTTAATGCAAGGGCTCCCTCTAGTGGTATTCTAAAGGGAGCAGCGAGAGATTAAAGCCCTCTTCGAGAAAACTGTACTTACAAGATACTCCAAACATGCAGCAAAAATAACTATTACTTTTGCTATTGCAATGATGGTAAACATGCTAAAACTTGATACTTTTTGTGTCAACGATGTTATACCACATTTTGCATAGCTTGTTTTCTCACAATTTATTCTTTAACACAGACTAGTAAAATGTATCTGACACTCCCTTACAGAATATATATATAGAGCAGGAAATGAAGACATTGGCTAAAATGTCACACGGTTGGACATTGAATCCCTTACAAACAATGGCCTTCTCATTGGCCGAAACGTTAGAGACTCCATGGAGAGAATTGAGCCTTGTCTCACACACAGAGACTGTTGCCAGGATACAGTGGCTGGTGTCTAAATGTCTGATGTAGTAGGCTGAAATATATTATTGTTCCTAATATCCTCAACAATGGGGATGTAATGAGGCCTTAAACAAATAAAAACGCATAATTTTCTCTTACATAAATGGTGTTATTTTTTCTATACCTCTCTTAGGAACATTATAAGTTTAAATGAAGTAGTTTCTTGTTTGTCAAATGACGTCTACAAATGCACAAGTGGCAGAGAAATGCAATGAAAACGCTTGAATAGTTTAGTCTTCAATTCCTGGCTTGTATTGTATTATCTCCGGGAACAAAACGACAAATAAAAATAAACAAGCTGGAGTGAAGAAAAAAAAAAAAAAAAAAAAAAAATTACATTATTGACGTCTTCAGTGCTGTGTCCACTCTGCATCATCCACTGTTTCCATGGAAACTGCTGTTTTGGCGCCTGATGAAGTTTCTCAGGCATGGAATCATTAGATGTGCCAACCAAGGTCAGAACAAAGTCACTGTTGCAGATGACACAAGACCAGTGTACAGAATAAGCCTACAAACATGGTCCTTTTCAAAAATAAATAAATTAATAAAAATAAATGTAATTAATCACAGTGTTCTGGTTAATGTTTTATTATATAGTTTTGGGCAACATGCTCCAAATCATCAGCCTGTGATATCGCAGATACACGATATCATATTGCTTATTTACTTAGTTTAATAGCCGTAATTTGTATTTAACATGATCACAATTGAATAAAAACATTGTAATTTACTAATTATAATGCTTACAATTACACAGTTATTCAAACAGCAGCTATAGAAAAGGAGCAATGAACATTATCAAAGAACATCATCATTGACTTGATTTAACTGACATGGAGTTAATGCACTTTATTAAAAAAAAATATATATATATATATATATATATATATATATATATATATATATATATATATATATATATATATATATATATATATATATATAAAAATTCATTCTCCTATTAAAATCAGTAAAGATTTAAGTATAAGAGAGAGCTCAACGCGCTGCAACTTCAGAAAACACTTGCAAATAGAAAAAGCGCCAGCAAATCAAGAAAACATCTTCATCAGTTTGACAGCAGGGGCTGCAAATGCTCACAACACAAATTATTTTAAAAAAGTTTATTTGCAGCACGTTTCTTTGTTTGGTTGTGTTTTGAGTATTTGCAGCGCATGCGTTGTAAAATAGACAAAGTTGTTTTCTTAATTTGCATGATTTTTTTTTCTATTTGCAAAATAGAGCTCTCTCGGCCACCGTATACATCTGCATTTTATTTATTATAATAATAATATTATTATTATTATTAAGTCTTGACATCAAAGGCATCAGCCACAAGCTGTACCTCTGACTATAATCTATCAGTGCTGCACAACCCTATTATTTTATATTATAAAATGCATCTAAGGGCACAAATATTCAGGGATTCTCTATGTATAATAAATTGAGATTATTTATTTGTGTGCCTTTTTTGATTTGGCCCACTGCAACCCAAATTAATTCATACATTATTCATACACGCACACAAGTGTTTTAATTTCAAAATTTTGCAACATGGATCTTATTTTAAGAAACCATGTATATAGTACTATATTATAATGCTTACACTGCAAAGCAATGAAAATAAATTAATTTGGGGAAAAAAAAAAAAAAAGTAAACATTTAATTAGCTTATATTGTATTTGTAAACTTTTCCACAAATATACTCTCAGGTTCATGGACCTGTCGACAACACCTATTTCGGGTTGAAATGTTGCATTATTCCTACAAAGAGATATTTGGCAATATTTGGGCCACTATTGTGGATAAAGAAAAACAACAACAATAGATGGGCTGATGTATATTTACAGATATTTTATTATTTTAATTATGTTGCAAACAATGACATCAAGATATACTGATGGACAATTATTCATTTATGTGAGTGCACGAGTGTGTGTCAACAGTGAGACCACAAAAAGCAGAATGAAGTCCTCGATATTGGGGATTCTCAGTACATTAACAAGGCAGAGAAAGCGAATAGCTGGAGTCAGAGTCCGCTGTGTGCGCACAGACAGGAAGTGACATCCACGCACACATCCATAGATTCTACATACACAGCTTTGGGATGGCAGTGGTTGGGCATACATGACTCTACTGTTGGAAACAGTACGCTGCGGACCAGCAAGCACAGCAAACTACTCGCCACTGATGTAGTCTTATAAGTTGCTAATTGTTGCCTTGTACGGCAGCCAATGGAGAACCTTTCAAACTTGCTCCTGTCGGACTTTCGTCTGTCTGCCCTGTTAATCTGATCAGGAGGCCATCTTCCTATAACTGTGTTCATAGAAAACACATACACACCTTAATAGTTAACACAGAGCAGCCTATAGATATTGCACGTTGATCTACGGTGGAGGTGCCGTCCTCAAAAAGAGCGTCTTCCTCTGCAATGCCAAAAACCTCCCTGAATCAAGAGAGACTGACTAGATAGCTCATCGGCACATGGTCACTGAGCAAGTCAAAAAGCCCGTATGGGCAACATCTCCTGAAGTCTTCACAAACGCGCGCACAAGCGGACGGGCAGCAGATGGTGCAAGCAAGCAGCAGAATGACGAAGCAATGAAAGCGCTATATCAATGACGCAGTGTTTTGCAAGGAGGGGTTAATGAAACCTGACCAAATGAAGTCATTTTCAAGAATAGGGAGGCAGAATGTGGGCGGTCAGAGTGAAATCTGGGAGGAAATCAGACCGTGGATGAGATGTAGCTGCATCTATGTGGAGCGCCTTGTCTCGAAAGTTGAACGCAGTCCTGGAAATGGTGAATGCGCGCAATTAAGAATGAGTAAAATGGCACTTCACTTGCCCTCTATCAGTAAATAAAGTATATCAAAGTCCTCCATTTCCAAGACGTGGTGACAGAGGGTGTCAGAATTATATCTTCTGTACAAAAAAAGAAAGCAAAAAACAAAACAAAACAAAAATGTAAACCCTATTTTCTCCAGGGACAAGTGCACTTTACTGATCCATGTCCTTTTAAAAGCGATTCCTTTTCTCATATCGTGTTTCCTGCACTTCGTTTATAACGGGATTGCATGTGGATTTGCCTGTTTTTTTTAAATGGAAAAGGACTTCATGGATGAGAAAGGTTCAATAACGTGAACTGGAGTTGTTACCACTTAAAGTGACGAATCTTTTGAGCATCCAGGCGTTCACGCGGTTAAATTACATTACAGACCCCCGGAACAGACACGTCAAGCTGTTCATCTTCAGTCAGTTTAAATGTTTAAAAGTTTCTCTTTTCTGTAAAGCAGAATGTGACAAATGTCAAAGAAAGAAAACGTAAACGTCCAACAGAACGGTTTTGAGTGCCCTGTATCCTGAATTCCCCAAACAGCATCATTCTGCCTTCTGTTCATAAACGCTTGAGGCGAGAGCAACACATGTGCTCCGCATCTCTACGGTACTTTAGATGAGGAGAAGCAAAAAAATTTACAGTATACAAGGTCTGGATTCACCATGCAAGAATACTTGTTTTACTTTTTACTTATTTTTTTTTTTTTTTAACCTTGTGAGTGTCTTGTGTAACATTTAATAAGCTCAAACTACATCCAGAGTAATTTACATAAAAGGACAATAGTTATTAGAAGAGAGCTGGATGAGGTGGTAACCATAGTAATGAGTGCATCCTGAAGAGCAGGTGTGGGAGTGGCCAAAGTGGTGGCGTTGGGGGGGAAGGGAAGGGGTGGATCCTATGGCGATCAGCGACATTCCCACACTTTGACCGTTTGATCTACACTTCCTGTCACCACGTAAGGAGAAGTCTTGTGGAAATCTGTGGAAGAAAGGACGAACATTGCATTGATTTAATGGTGTAATGAGACCAAATTTCACCATTTCCAGGCAGACATCTGCTTGGCTTACCCAGAGAGGTAACAAAGTGTTCATGGGCACTCAGGGTCTTCATGCAGCGCTTGTTCTTATAGTCCCAGATACGTAGGGTCTTGTCATCAGCACAGCTCACAACAAATCTCCCACCAGGATGGAACAGCACTCCACGCACCCAGTTATCGTGACCGACCTGAGAAGCGAGAGAAGTTAAAGATGAATGAAGAAAGAGAAATGGATAAAATCCCAGAATTTGCTATATGATTCATCAGATCTAGTAAATGGGAAAAGTCACTTCAGTGTTTATTTGAAAAAGCAGCTTGCTGATGTGTCACCAATCAATCAAATACAAAGCAGTAATAAAATGTGATATATACACAGTGGCCATGTTCAAAATACAGTGGTATACAACCATTCCAATGCAAAATTTCTATATGTATGGAATACCATGAATACATTTCACCAAAATGTGCATTATAAAATAGAACACATTGTGCTGGGTAATGCAATGCAACTTTTCATTAACAGCATCAGTTAAGCAGAAGGAATCAGCTGCTACTTTAAACATCTCTTTAACTGGACTGTTATTGACTCTTCATACAAACAAAATTGGAGTTTTCAGAAATCGTAAACTCAGCATTCAGCATAATGACAATGTCACAATGTAACATACTACGGTTTACAATGTAAAAGCCTACTTCCATCACAAACAAGAAAAAAAGCAATACTTTGGCAAGTCTTTAATGACAAGTTGAAATGATTTTATAATAAGATTTAAAAAAAAGTCTCCAAATTATGACAAAGTGATAATGAGTTACGCTGAAGCTAACAGGCAATTACAAAAGTTAAAATTATGAAAAAAAACATTACAACTTGCCAGGTATGACTTAGTGTCTCAATTTCAACTTGCCAACTTCTCATATTTATGACGGGTGAAGTCACATTTCAAAAGGAATCCATATAATCAGGAATTCTACACAAATTTCCCATGCAGAAGTCACCGTGTTGACCAGCAGAAAGTTCCTTGGTTTGAAAGGGACTTCTTTGTGAGCAGTGCATCATACATTTTTACATTACTGATAATCAACAATGGACCTTTTTTGTCTGAGAAATTTCACAAATCTCAATTTGATCTCTCAATTTCACATTTTTACTGACAACTTGTGTCAATATCAACATTTTATCTCTCTGAATTACAACTTAGTATCTTATGATTTCAAGATAAATTTCATTATTATGACTGTCTTTTTCTATTATGTTGATGAGTTAACAGTTAAAAAAAAAAAAAACCTGTACGTTTTCTATTCTGAACACAGGCAATATAGTTATAGAAATAATACAATGAAGCTGCCTGAACTATAGCTTAACTCACCAGTGTCATAAGGCACATGCCAGTACTTATGTCCCACATTTTAATGGTCTTGTCTCTGGATCCAGACAGCAGGAATGGCCCAGGCTTTCCACTCTTCTTGTTCTGGAAGAAGAGAGTACACATGATAAATTATTAACGAAAGACAATATATCATTCTAGAGGATCATGATGCAGAAAAGGGAAAATGAGGCTCACATCAACCAACAGAATGTACCTCAGAACCTGTAGCCTCAGATATGGTGGGATGTGCACTCTCAGGGGCCCAGGAAATGCACTCCACCACATGCTCGTGCTCCCGCAGCTCCGCCTTGCACTCCTTGGTGGCCACCACCCACACGCGCACCGTCTGGTCATTAGAGCAGCTGGCCAATAGTGTGCCGTCTTGATTGGGCCGGACCATACGCACCCACTCCCTGTGACCCGTGAACGTCTTCACACAGTAGCTGTGGCAAAACAAAGAGAACCATTATACAATGACATGCATATGCTTCCAGAATGTTTTGCATTGCTTTGCAAAAAAAAACAAAGACTAATTATGTAATTACTTGGCTTGAGGCAATAACATCGCAAAAACTACAAGACATTCAAAGCTACACGTGACTCGCTGAAATCCTTCAGAGAACAATATTCAGATCACAATTACCCACACAATGCACTTCAGTATTACTCACCCAGTGGCCACCTCCCACATTTTCATGGTCTTATCCCTGGAAGCAGACACTATGTGATCACCGTTGGGCATGATGGCAACTGACGACACATTGTGATCATGTCCTGAGGATGTGAGGAAGATGAATGAGATAAAAGGTGCAGGGAAAAGCTTAGTTACAGTTTGACTCAAGCAACTGGACTTTTGATTAGAAGCACAACCATCCAATGTCAAACAAACAAAAGCTAACCCGAATCTTCATTTGAAATATCTAAAGTCATTTACCGACCGATGTAAAGGACAGGACTTATGGCATATGATTAAAAGAGACACCTTTGTTATCTGAGAGAGAGATTTAAGCTGTCAGCCTGGTTAATCCTGGCCCAAACAAACCTTTACCCCTCCCCCTGGACCAACAGGTCCTGACTGAGTCTCAGCGTCCAGAAAGAGGATTCTCCAGCACACTAATAAGGATCCCAGTAAGCTTTAAGCCTATATTGGAGGTGGCTGCAGTACATGGTAGGTCAAAGGCCATTTAAGGAAGTTCTTCCAGCAGTAGATTTGAATAATGGTAATAATGTGGTAGTAAATGCAGTAAATATGTACCGTGCATGGTCCTGATGCACTCAAAGCCCTGGAAGTCCCAGAGTTTGATGGTCATGTCCGCAGAGCAAGAGGCCAGCAGCTTTCCAGTCTGATCAAAGGAGATGTCCTGCACTGAGTCAGTGTGACCCTTCAGGGTACGCTCGAAATCCCCAGCCTCGTAGTCCCAAACCTGCAAAACAATGCAACGGAACATACTTACACACACACACACTTTTTTCAAAGTGATTCAAAATAATAATAATAATAATAATAATAATGTTGCACACTTTCAAGTTTGTGTAGCTGGAGTAAAACATCTGAGTGCTATAGTACTTTCAGAACATAGGATCTTTTCACACCGCATAGTTCTAGGAACTATTCACACCAGCAGCAGAAACTCTGAAGTGGCCGATAGAGACATCTTTATTCGTGGCATTTACAAATTAATCGGAGAACGTGGTAATGGCGGAAATGGAATGTAAACACACAATTTACACAATTGAAAGAGCATGAAAATCTGACAATCTCATTTGACAACTTGCAGTGTTATCATTGAGGATTAGAAAAGAACAACGCTGCAGACAACGAGTAAATGCCGTTAGATGTTTTCCAAGTTCATGGAATAAATATTTTTACTTCGCTTTTCAAAAATGCCAGGTAGCCAGTGTTTCTTATGCGTTTGGCCAGTCAGTGTGCACTTACGTCATTGGTAGTTCCTATAGATCTGTCTTAGACCTACTCTAAAATAGGAGCTAATTTAGTGCCCCCAAATGGAGTTCCTAGAACTAAAACCTTTCTTGGTTCCCGCGATGCAAACATGGCAAAAAGTGGGAAATTCCACCAATAGTTCTAGGAACTATAAAAAGGTTCCTTTGGTGCAAAAGCTACGGTGGCCGAGAGAGCTCAACGCGCTGCAAATAGAAAAAACACCTGCAAATTAAGAAAACAACTTCAATTTGACAACACACACACTACAAATACTCACAACACCACCAAACAAATGCGCTGCAAATAAAATTCTTATTTGGTTGTGTTGTGAGCATTTGCAGCACCTGCTGTCAAATTGATGAAGATATTTTCTTGATTTGCTGGTGCTTTTTCTATTGGCATGCGTTTTCTGAATTGCAGCGCGTTGAGCTCTTTTGGCCATCGTAAAAAGCCCCCAAACAAAACGGAATTCATTTTTCAGAATCAAACTACCCCAGTGCAATTCTGAACAAAACCCACAGCCAATTAGAATCATCATAATGATAATATAATAAATATCATATTATACATTCTAAACATGCAATCAAATAAAAATACACAATAAATAATATACTATATAGTAGTATAATAATTGTTCAATAACTGATATGATCATATACATAACATCTCAAACTTCTGAATGGTTGTGTATACAGAATTATGAAAAAAAAAAAAAAAAAGAAAACTAAAAACTAGAGTGCTCATTATTAGTGATCCATATTGGGAACATCTTAAAATACATTTTTTAAATTTACCTAAGACAAAATTCTTGCAAACTCAAATGACAAACACAAAAACAGGACTGTTTTTGCATCGTTCATGACAATGCACCACTCACAAACTGTTAAAGGGTTCATATAATGTCCATTTTCCACAAGTTGAATTCTTTAGGGTCTTAATGAAAAGTCTGTAACATAGTTTGGTTAAAATTTCTCATTGGTAGTGTAAAAAACACCTTTTTCACCCTGTCAAAAACAGCTCTTGTCAAAGCAAGCTGTATTGTGTCAATCTCCTTTAAATGTTAATGAGCTCTGCTGACTCCGCCCCACCCTTCCGAGCCGCTCTCTGAGGGACTGTTTACTTTAGCCGCATTCATCGTGAAACTTGCTAATTAGCACATTATTAGGAAAGGCGATTTGCAAAGATTCATTTAAAAAAACCTTGTACTCACTTCTTCTGGAGGTGAATCTGGATCACGAATGATTCATAGACGCATTTAGGTAGATGGAGGGCGCATTCCCTTCAGAACCAAACCTAATCCTCTTCAGCCGCTCAGATGACGGGAGTAAATGACTACTGCTATGTTCATTATTACATCCAACAACAAAACACCTCAATCGCTTAGGAGTCATTCTTGTCTACATCTGCTCCGGCGGTGAAACAACTCATGACAGCTCACTCAGGGTGGGTCTGAGGTAAGACACCAGTGCAGTCTGTGCTAAAATGCTAGTGTCAATCAAACTATAGTGGGAGCGGCCTCCGATTTGAGAAAGGGGTAAAGATTTTAGTAGATTTATAAAAAAATAAATAAAAAAACCCACTGGGTGGATTTTTATCATTATAGGGTGGTTGTGTACACACTGCCAACACACATTTCAGTTCAAACAACTTGTAAAAGTGCATGTAGCATTAGATCACCCCTTTAACTCAGTGCTGGATTTCCCCAAAACAACAGAGACTGCTAGAGCTGCACAGTATCGTTTGCATTAGGCAAATATGTTTTGGACAACCAGTACAATTTTATTTTTGCAAGCTCTACTTTACACTAAAGCTCCAATCTAGAATGTTAAATGTACAGTAGCAAAGCTTAATAGCAGGTTTTAAATGTAGCATACAAGAGTATACCACTTCAACTGCAAATGGCAACAGGTTGGAAAACAGAATATAGGGGAGATCTAGAAGACCTATATAAAAAGGTTTGATGCAAAATGTCTCCAGCAGTCTAGCTGTGATATTTATTTGGGATCTATCCATGTCTTGACATGTGGATAAGAAAGATCTGACAGAAATGCAGGCTGAGAACGCTTATAACTGAACTGCCTGGTGTCCAGAGAACTGCTCACTGCGCCGTTGCCCTGGGAAACCAGAGCATCACGATTTCTCCATGGAGATACTCAGTGACTCAGCAGAAAAGCGTAAGAGCAGATGGATTTATAAACTGAAACATGGCACAAGACAACATACATATAGCATATGCATACATCCTTGTGCAGCCTATCAAAGTCAAAACATCTCACAAACACAGAATAAAAAAAAAACACCTTTATAGTGGCGTCCTCTGAGGCGGAGACCATGAGGCTGAACACAGGGTGGAAGATGACGCGTGTGACAGGGCTTCTGTGGCCACTGAGGGCGTACTTCTCAGGCGGGCGTGGGATCCACTCTTTGGGGTCTCGTTTCTGTCCCACGGGGCCTCCTAAAGTGATCTCTTCCTTAGCTTCATTTAGTTTGGACTCCAACTCCATTACCTAACAAAAATACAGGACAAACTAGGATTGTTTATCTTGGAAAATTGACACCTGTGCAATTATTTAAGAACTCTAGCCCAGTTTTTTTAATAAGAATATACTGAAAAATGATTTACTGACCTTTTTTTGTAATCTGATAACTGAAGTCCATTTCTTTTCCAAAAGGCCTGCATACTTCTTGTCCAACTCTTCATTCTAAAGACATTACAAGTGAGAATGGGACCTACTAACACATCTTTTTCCAATTTGAAGCTTAGTGTGAAAACATGCTATTACCATATCCAACTCTGCCTCCTTCTTAAAAACAGAATATGCTTCTTCATAGCCATTAGAGCGCAAATAATCTGCTATCGCTCGATTTCTGAAAGAAAAAGAGGTGATTTTGTTAGACAAAGATGTGGAACCATGCAGCTAAGCCTTTCCTCTATGGAATATGATCAGTTTGTGATCATCACCAAATCCACTTAGATTTAATACATGTACAGTAAATGATCAATGACGAGACCGCACTTATCGCATTAGCAGTGACAGAGATGGAAGTCAATATGCAGCAGGTTACAATTACTGATCCATGTAAATTTTGTTAGGGACATCAAGACTTGGACACGTACAGGCTGAAAAGTTTTGAGAGTGACAATGGCATTCAAATGCAGGAATGAATCAGCTACATTATTGTTATGAAATAACCTGTGTACAGACTGTGTGTACAGAACGAGATTTAATAGAAGTGACAAATGTATTTAGCTGCAGTGTGAACAAGGTCATTCTTTTGCTTTTCACAGATGTTGTGGTGATGAAATACTTGTGTCCTACAGACCATTTCGGTGAAACAGTGATGACGTTTTTGTGTGCAGAAAAGTGGCAGTTTTCAAGTAGCAGTCTATGGAAGCCATGGAATTAAAGAATAAAAAAAGGTAAATTTGAGTTTATATTTCAAAATATATTAATTCTGACTTTATTCTTGCAATTCTGAAAACAACTCATCATTCTGTCTTTTTGCCCTCGTTCAGAATCATTCCTATTCCCCATTGCTAATAGTTCCTATCCCTAACTTCTGGCTTTTTTTTTCCTTCTCAGAATTGACAAACTCACTATTTTTGAGTTAAATCAAGTTATAAAGTCCGAACAAGGAGACATAAACCTGCATTTGCGAGAAAAAGTCAGAATGGTAAGATAAAATAGGTAAATGTTATGTAAAATGTTATTAGTAATAGGTTTAAATAGCATGTCATGCTGTAACTGTAGGGCTAATACAATATGTCCCCTGAACTGCATGTGTGAATATAATGTAGACCTATTGTTTAAATCAAATTTATGCTTTAGAGTAATCATAGCAGTTTTCATCCATTGTCTGTTCATTTAAACATCCGCGTTTAGCTTCAAATGGCATCTTAGGCCCCGTTTACACTAGTGCGTTTTCGTTTTAAAACGCACTACTCCGGCTTTTGAAGTTGAAAACAGAGACTTTTGAAAATGCTGCAGAAAAATCCGGGGTTGCGTATGTAAACGGACCAAAACTGAGACTTTTGAAAGCGCCCACATTCGCTCTACGTATCCTTGTCGACCGTGTAAACAATAACATCATGCTCATTGTTGTACCCATAGATATGTAAAGGTAGATTCCCCATTCGACCGCTCCAAGCACGCAGACGCGTCCGCCATCTAAATAATAGGGAATCTACCTATACATATCTATGGTTGTACCTGCATGAATGGTCATGTGACATACGTTTTCAGTTATGTAGTGTAGACGGAGATCATTTCTGAAATGCAGCGGAAACGCCAGTGTAAACACTGATCGTTTTCATTCTAAAACGCAATTTTAAAACAAAACCGCACTAGTGTAAACGGGGCCTTAGACGACAGTATTCCTTAAAAATGATTTGCATTCTGATTCTGACAACCAAAGGCACAAAAATATATTTTTCCTCTTATTCCATGGATTTTACCCGTTTCCCTCCACTCGTTACCAGTGTTTTTGTCACCACAATGTGCGGGCAGCTGCAAGTGATGTAACGGTGAGGTCTACATGGCAATAAAGAGTGCAGTTCCAGCAGTACAACTCGGTAAGAAAGTTCCATCTTATAATGATGGTGGAGACCAGGGGGGAAAAAAGAGGACCGGGAAGTAACCAAAACACAGTGCCCTGGTTGTCATGGACACTCACCACTGAGGATGGAAAAAGTCTCAAATGACACAGCAGGAAATGCCAAAATGGAGGACTGAGCACTTTCACTCAGTCTCTCGAAACACAGCCTCTTCTTTTCTCTTCCTGTGCTTCATTATGTAAATGAGACTTTCACCTCTTCAGATGATAGTGAATATTTCATGAGCTGACCAATGGGCTAAATTTAGACAGTGATGTCAGCACCTTCGAGACTAGTTTTAGTAACAGTTACTTTTCAGAAGGAAAGAGTGAAACAAGCAGTCGTCACCAAAAAGGCAAAAACTGGAATCAAAGAGCAGCCACCTCATTACATTTTCATTTCTTAAGTTTCTTAACGGTGATGTGTATATTTTTTCCTGTTAAAATACTTTCTCCAATGCCAATTTTATCTACACCGATAACTTCAGAAAGCCAACTTATGAGTGGCTTGCTTACAGAGCGCAAAAACACTATGGCACTGACTGTTCACTGACTGCCTGATGGCATTACAAGAACATTTTGCGGTCTCAAGCCCTTCACTAGTGGCTACCCTAAGCTGTGACAAGCACCAGACAGGGGGAAAGTATCCATTACCCATAAAGTTCACATTTCATGCTTTTAAATGCCCCATCCATAACAGGTCCACTATCTCCTTACCATTTACTTTGCATCTGCTACAATGCAAAACGCGCATTTTTCAACATCAACGTTAATAAATAAGAGATCACATCGGAAACATAAGCAGTTTCCAATGCATACACATTTACATTGTCAACACATTTGTTGTTCCTCCTGCACTGTTTACAGATACTCAACTGCTGTTGCACTTGTGTGCGATCTCTAAAACGTCCGGATGCTGCACTGCTCTCACAACTGACTTGCACTTTTTTTTTGGTTACATCATGTCAACATCATGTCATTAACAAACAGTGATTTTTGCAAGGTCATCTCAAATTACACTTTAAAGAAAAACTGTAAAGCATGATTTAACTTCAGTGTAGTGATTATTAAGTGAGCTGCTGAATTACAATCATTGGCCTCAACTGGTGAAGGCTTTTGATGTTTGTAATGCTGCTTTGGCTCAAAGGCTTCAGCAGTACAAGCTTCCAGCAATAACTTTCCTTCCAAACCAGGCGGTCAGGCAACAACGACATCCAAACATACCCATCAAATGTCAGACAGAACTGCCCTTTCACCTATATCATAACACAGTTTCTTCATCACTATCACTCTTTAAATAAGTGAATGGAGAAATTCACAGATTTCCGGTGCACCCAAGATTACCCAGAGACCCCTAGGGCTACGTGATGCGTAAAGAATGCACAAGGATGGTCATGCAATTATGAACCCCTCCTCCACTTCTCAGTCGTGAGGCTTTATGAAATATTAAAGCTAACTAGCTATCGTAGGATGCACCCTGAGGCGCAGGCAGTCGTGCTCTTTACTAGTGCACTGAACTGCACTTGATGTCAAGTTTGACTGGGTGTAATCATTTAATGCGATCACATATTGATATCTACCCATTTCACAGTGAACACTTGCTTTATTTTCAGGAATTTAAGTCACTTTTTTAAAAATCATCTGGAACATGCTGCAACATGCATTGTAAAGTGGCTTACATTACCCAATTAATGGCAAGCACACAAAACACACAAAGTGAACACATTAGGATTCATGCCGAATGAGAAGCTATTTCTATATAAATAGAAAAGCGCTATATAAATGCCTCATTCATTCATTTCCCACACTCTGGCAGTTTCAGTTTCACTTTACATAATTTTTGTTTAAACTTGGTGTTCATAATAAATGTTGAATGATGAATTTAAATAATTACTCAAAAAAAAAAAAAAAAAAAAAGTGTCTTATACACTGATGCAGCTTATCTCCACACAGTGCAATTGTGACCCTGTGTGATTTGTTTTCTGGACAATGTTAAGTGACAGAATTTCAAATATGGTAGACTATTAATGTGACCGATACAGATCTGTATTTTGAGAGTACATGAGAATTCAGACTCACAGTTCGTCTCGTTGCCTCTGTGACAGCACCATTTTGGCAGGAGAGTGGGGGCGCTGTCTCTGCCCCAAGTAGGGAGCTGGCAAACAGTCCCAAGCAACTCCTCAGCAGGACGAACTGTTGGCTGAGACACACAATCTCACTCCTGTGCAAACCGACGTCACTTGTGCAGCTCGGAGACTTTGTCCACAGCGACACTCAAGACAAAATTGATGACCCACTGGAACTAACACCAATTTGATCCACTTGCCATCTAGCGAAAATGAGAGGGGAAAAGAGATTAATTAGAAAAAACAAAAAAAAACAAAAGCTCATACAAGAGAAATGTGAAGCGGCAATAATTCTGGCCTTGACCTGACTGAAATCTAAAATGCCCTCAGACATTTAACCAGACAAAAAACCTTTACAAACACAATAAAAGAGGGATCCTTTATTAATCTATTAGCTTTCTTACTCATTCTCAAACTTATATTAAATCAAACATGTCATTCTGACCATGTGCACTCACAAGAAACCATCACGGCCAACCCAAACATCTACAGTAACATTTAGCCCCTCGATGACAACCAGACTGGAAGTGGCGTGGCGTAAATCTCCTTTGCTAATCCTGAGGGGATGGTGGTCCAATAAAACAGTTGTCCAGACGAGAAGTGGGGTGTTGGGGACTGAGACAAGACTTTGTAATCCTTTCAGTCGGTTTTGACAGCCTGCAAATATCCACTCTAATCTGTGCAGTGCAAACTAAAATAGCTCGACACAGGTGAAAAATGCCTAATCTGGCCTTCAGAGAGCAGATGAGATATCCAGACATGTGGCTATGTTTTGGACTTGGGAAAGAACATCAAATATTATGTTTAGTGCAGTTCATTCCAAAAGCACATTAATACAATCTTCACTTCAACAGCCCTTCATGCTTTTTGCAAGACATTTTGCGGTCATTATCAAAACGGTTTAGGAATGCCTTGTCTCTCTGAATAAATTTTTTTTTGTCCATGCTCTACAGCCAATACATATCCATTTGACCCCAAGGTGAATATTCTTTATAAAATCACAATATACCTGAACGTTTATTTACTTTGGCTGTTATTATTACTACTATTGGACAGAATATTGACTATTTCTATAGTAATTGCTTTACATTAATCCTCAAGTATTTTTGGCTGAAGACTGAAAGAGGGTTTTTAAAAGCGATATTTCACACAAAAATGAAAACTGTCACCATTTACTCATCCTCATGTCATTTCAAATCAGTCTGAGCTTCCATTTGCCGATTTGATGTGCTCTGAGTGTGCATTGATCAATGCTTGTGCATAAAGCCGAAATGAAATCTGTTCAACATATAAAGCGACCGTCTCTTCAGATGACCTGGATTAAATCATTTGATTCAGATGGATTATGTAGTCAAACGGAGGTCTTTTTGAAAGAATAATAAAGATATCTTCATTTGTGTGTTAAAGATGAACAAAAGTCTCATGAATTCGGAATGATGAATGATTAAATTCAAGAATTTACATTTTTTGGTGAACCATCTTTTGTGTAATTCACAATAGTTTGAAATGCACTCCTGCCATAATTAAATATAACAATAATGTTTGGAATAACATGTAAAAAGCATTGATCACTTAGGGTTCTCAATGCACATTACCACAAAACTGAACTGTGGACATAAACTGAACCAACAGTTCACGTGGAACAGTCAAAAACAGCAAACTGCTCTGAGGCCGCTGAAAAAACAAGGCCTTATACCACGTGTGTTTGGAGTATGTGTATGTGTAGTAGAGGACAGATCAGAGCGCCGCTCATTAAATTTGAAGCATGTTGCACAGTCATGCAGACACATTAAACCACATCAATATTTTGATGTGATAAATTGTGCAGCTCTAATCAGTAATATTGGATTAATTTCTGTTAAGGTATTACTTTGCTTATAAACAACTAATTACTATACAGTTAGTGGTGGGTGATATGGCAAAAAAAAAAATCAATTTTTTTTTAAATATCACGATTCTTTGTCATG
Organism: Onychostoma macrolepis; assembly: GCF_012432095.1. Taxonomy (NCBI): domain Eukaryota; kingdom Metazoa; phylum Chordata; class Actinopteri; order Cypriniformes; family Cyprinidae; genus Onychostoma; species Onychostoma macrolepis. The sequence goes on along the minus strand of NC_081175.1, from coordinate 6,626,048 downwards.
TTGGTTTCACTATTTTGCAAGTTGTCTGAGCATTACAATAATATAATAGAGAAACTAATTTCCCTATTATAAAGAAAGCCTTTCAAGGTAAAAAAAAAAGAAAAAAAAAAGAAAGGCAGATATTTAGGCCAAAGTGGGCGAAGATAAAAATCTTTATCATTATTTTATCTTTATTAAAAAATAAGAACAAAGATACACATAACTAATATACAAATAAAACAAACAGTGCTTTATTTTCATGTACAATAGGTTTTTAGCAGGAGCATTCAAGAAGTTGAATCAAATATAAAAATAAAACATACACTGATTCCTAAAGTAACTGTATTAAAGTTCTTCAGTTCAAGAGTAGTGAGTGATTTTTCTCTTTGCGTTTTGTTGTTTTATTAACGTTAAAGGAATAGTTCACCCAAAAATAATCATCTGTCTGTCAATTCTGTCAGAGTTTTATTTTTATACCATCATTTACTCACTCAAAGGTTGTTTTAAACCTGAATGAGTTTCTTTCTTCTGCTGAACACAACATGGAAAACCAATCAGTTGCTGGTCCACAGTGACTTCCATAGTATTTTATTTCCTACTATCAAATTTAATGTGGACCAGCAACTGTTTGGTTACCCATATTCTTCAAAATATATTTTGTGTTCAGCACAAGAAAGAAATTAATACAGGTTTGGGACAACATGTGAGTGAGTAAATGACAAATAAAATTTTAGGGTGAACTATCCTTTAATGACAGTCGGCTGCATGTTTACTGTCCCTTTAAGACCTGCACGCATGTAATATACAGGCGTGCATCTGTTTTTCTCTCAACTGTTTACTTTCATTTTAGACATAACCAACCGAGTCTTTATGTAAACCTTGTGTGTTTTAACAGTATTAGCGCAAAAGATAACTTGGTCCAGTAATCAGGCGCTGTTTGACAGGGTTAGTGCATGCGATTCGGGTGTATGCGCTCAGATAAAGCACACGTCAGACCAGTGCCGAATGAAACATTTGACCGGCAAGGCTTTAAAGCTCATGCAAATAATGTACTTTTGTGATTGTGAATAAGTGCAGTGTCCCGTGAGAGTAAGTGCAGTGTCAGTGTACCGCCGAGTTAACACTGATGTTAATGCATGTGGCATTGTACAGTAACGTAATCTAGAGACGGAGGCACCAAAAATGCAGCTGACAGAATGTGCGCTGTAGCACGATACTACGATATTTCTTCAAAAGCAGATCGTGGAGACATTTTTATCATCCACGATCAAAAAAAACATCATAATCGCACACCCCTAATACAGTTAAAGTTACAATTCATATCCCAAGCGGAGGAAATAAGTCAGCTTAACTTCCCTGAATTACACAAAAAACAAAAGGTCAGTGCACATGTTCATCAAAAGGACATACAAGCTATCCTAATAATCCATCTATGAAACTAACCAAACTTAGCTAATTTCAGCTATAATTAGCTATAACAATAGCTAATTTCTAAAATTCCAATCTCTCCTATGGAAAGCCCAAATATAGGCCTAAACAATCTTTATTGCAATCTGAATTTCAACTTAAACTTAAAAGGCATCTGTACACATGATGTTGGCCATATTTGAGATTATGCAACCCAAAACATATAACTTCAAATTGGGTTCCAAGAATCACTGCTCAACTCGCACAGAAAGTCAGGTTTGTTGAGAAAGGGTCTAGACCAACACTAAGACAGTTATATGCTTTCAGCTCTTTAATATAATGATTTATTCAAAAACATGCCTGTGCACGTCAATGCTATGTTATAGCACTAAGATGAATGTGAAACATGAAATGAGGTGGTAATACACCTTTAGCAACCCCCTACATCTACAGTGAGGAAAATAAGTATTTGAACACCCTGCTATTTTGCAAGTTCTCCCACTTAGAAATCATGGAGGGGTCTGAAATTGTCATCGTAGGTGCATGTCCACTGTGAGAGACAATCTAAAAAAAAAAAAAAAATCCAGAAAATCACAAATGTATGATTTTTTAACTATTTATTTGTATGATACAGCTGCAAATAAGTATTTGAACACCTAAGAAAATCAATGTTAATATTTGGTACAGTAGCCTTTGTTTGCAATTACAGAGGTCAAACGTTTCCTGTAGTTTTTCACCAGGTTTGCGCACACTGCAGGAGGGATTTTAGCCCACTCCTCCACACAGATCTTCTCTAGATCAGTCAGGTTTCTGGCCTGTCGCTGAGAAACACGGAGTTTGAGCTCCCTCCAAAGATTCTCTATTGGGTTTAGGTCTGGAGACTGGCTAGGCCACGCCAGAACCTTGATATGCTTCTTACAGAGCCACTCCTTGGTTATCCTGGCTGTGTGCTTCGGGTCATTGTCATGTTGGAAGACCCAGCCTCGACCCATCTTCAATGCTCTAACTGAGGGAAGGAGGTTGTTCCCCAAAATCTCGCAATACATGGCCCCGGTCATCCTCTCCTTAATACAGTGCAGTCACCCTGTCCCATGTGCAGAAAAACACCCCAAAGATGATGCTACCACCCCATGCTTCACAGTAGGGATGGTGTTCTTGGGATGGTACTCATCATTCTTCTTCCTCCAAACACGTTTAGTGGAATTATGACCAAAAAGTTCTATTTTGGTCTCATCTGACCACATGACTTTCTCCCATGACTCCTCTGGATCACCCAAATGGTCATTGGCAAACTTAAGTCGGGCTGGACATGTGCTGGTTTAAGCAGGGGAACCTTCTGTGCCATGCATGATTTCAAACCATGACGTCTTAGTGTATTACCAACAGTAACCTTGGAAACGGTGGTCCTAGCTCTTTTCAGGTCATTGACCAGCTCCTCCAGTGTAGTTCTGGGCTGATTTGGATCATTGAGACCCCACGAGGTGAGATCTTGCATGGAGCCCCAGTCCGAGGCAGATTGACAGTCATGTTTAGCTTCTTCCATTTTCTAATGATTGCTCCAACAGTGGACCTTTTTTCACCAAGCTGCTTGGCAATTTCCCCGTAGCCCTTTCCAGCCTTGTGGAGGTGTACAAATTTGTCTCTAGTGTCTTTGGACAGCTCTTTGGTCTTGGCCATGTTAGTAGTTGGATTCTTACTGATTGTATGGGGTGGACAGGTGTCTTTATGCAGCTAACGACCTCAAACAGGTGCATCTAATTTAGGATAATAAATGGAGTGGAGGTGGACATTTTAAAGGCAGACTAACAGGTCTTTGAGGGTCAGAATTCTAGCTGATAGACAGGTGTTCAAATACTTATTTGCAGCTGTATCATACAAATAAATAGTTAAAAAATCATACATTGTGATTTCTGGATTTTTTTTTTTAGATTATGTCTCTCACAGTGGACATGCACCTACGATGACAATTTCAGACCCCTCCATGATTTCTAAGTGGGAGAACTTGCAAAATAGCAGGGTGTTCAAATACTTATTTTCTTCACTGTATGTCTACCAGAGACGGCTGATCACACGATCATAAAAGTGCTAGCCTACAGTTTATATGCAAACGTCTATAAAAAAACAAAACAAAAAGAACATTTCTGATTCTCAATTTTGATTTAAAAAAAGAATGCACATTCAAAACAAGTCAGGCACAGTTGCAATGTCAAAAACAAAGTGAACTGATTTATTACTACAAAAAAAAGTTTTATTGGCTTATTTTATTTTCCTTTAAAACAAAGCTAGGCCTACTACTTTCATTACAACAGCATAAACCACTAGTGCTGAAACGACACCATGTTTGAGCACATGAATGGATCAGGTCTGGTAGCTGCCTGAAGTAAGTCAAACATGAAAAGGCGTTGTGAATTTTTCATTGAATGAGGCTGTCTGTGACAGAGCAACAAAATGCATTAAGTGGGTCAGTATGAATACAGCTGATTTTACAAAATTAAGATTCTGTGATCTTTTCATTCTTGAACCTCAATACCTGCAGCTATATAAAGCGCTCATAAAAAGTAAATGCTTTTAAACAAAATTATACACACACACACACACACACAAATACCCTTATTGTCCATGTATATACAGGTGCTGGTCATATAATTAGAATATCAAAAAGTTGATTTCACTAATTCCATTCAAAAAGTGAAACTTGTATATTATATTCATTCATTACACACAGACTGATATATTTCAAATGTTTATTTCTTTTAATTTTGATGATTGGAGCTTACAGCTCATGAAAGTCAAAAATCAGTATCTCAAAATATTAGAATATTTACATTTGAGTTTGAATAAATGACCATCCCTACAGTATAAATTCTGGGTATCTCTTGTTCTTTGAAACCACAATAATGGGGAAGACTGCTGACTTGGCAATGATCCAGAAGACGAACATTGACACCCTCCACAAAGAGGGTAAGTCACAGAAGGTCATTACTGAAAGGTGTGGCTGTTTACATAGTGCTGTATCAAAGCATATTAAATGCAAAGTTGACTGGAAGGAAGAATTTGGGTAGGAAAAGGTGCACAAGCAACAGGGATGACCGCAAGCTTGAGAATACAGTCATGCAAAGCCGATTCAAACACTTGGGAGAGCTTCACAAGGAGAGAACTGAAGCTGGAGTCAGTGCATCAAGAGTCACCACGCTCAGACGTCTTCAGGAAAAGGGCTACCAAGCCACTTCTGAACCAGAGACAATGTCAGAAGCATCTTACCTGGGCTGTGGAGAAAAAGAACTGGACTGTTGCTCAGTGGCCCAAAGTCCACTTTTCAGATGAAAGTAAATTTTACATTTCATTTGGAAATCAAGGTCCCAGAGTCTGAAAGAAGAGTGGAGAGGCACAGAATCCATGTTGCTTGAAGTCCAGTGTGAAGTTTCCACAGCCAGTGATGATTTGGGCTGCCATGTCATCTGCTGGTGTTGGTCCACTGTGTTTTCTGATGTCCACAGTCAATGCAGCCATCTACCAGGAAATTTTAGAGCACTTCATGCTTCCTTCTGTTGACAAGCTTTATGGAGATGCTGATTTCATTTTCCAGCAGGACTTGGCACCTGCCCACACTGCCAAAGGTACCAAAAGCTGGTTCAATGACCATAGTGTTACTGTGCTTGATTGGCCAGCAAACTCGCCTGACCTTAACCCCATAGAAAATCTATGGGGTATTGTGAAGAGGAAGATGCGATATGCCAGACCCAACAATGCAGAAGAGCTGAAGGCCACTATCAGAGCAACCTGGGCTCTCATAACACCTGAGCAGTGCCACAGACTGATCGACTCCATGCCACGCCGCATTGCTGAAGTAATTCAAGCAAAAGGAGCCCCAACTAAATATTGAGTGCTGTACATGCTCATACTTTTAATTTTCATACTTTTCAGTTGGCCAAGATTTCTAAAAATCCTTTCTTTGTATTGGTCTTAAGTAATATTCTAATATTTTGAGATACTGATTTTTGACTTTCATGAGCTGTAAGCTCTAATCATCAAAATTAAAAGAAATAAACATTTGAAATATATCAGTCTGTGTGTAATGAACGAATATAATATACAAGTTTCACTTTTTTGAATCGAATTAGTGAAATAAATCAACTTTTTGATGATATTCTAATTATATGACCAGCACCTGTAGTATACCTGTAGATCACGCTGAGATTTAATGGATTGGAACCATTTACTGCCGTTGAATTTTGATTTCGTTTAATTGTGATCTGATGCAACTGTGTGGGTTTCTCAAACCATTTCTAAGGCCTATCCCACTGTCAGAAACACCTGCTCCCAATAAATTTCCATAATACACTAAAAACAGTGAGGATTGGCTGTATACGTGTCCTCATGACTTGTGAAGTCTTCATAGGATGAGCAGTATAAAAGTATGATAAATATTAAGAGTTGCTAAAAGAATATTATAATGCTGCAAAGAATTGATTTTTTTAATTTTTTTTAATAAATGTAGCAATGGTGTTTTTAACTACTAGGTAAATTTTTTATTTACAACCTCATAATCAGTCTATGTTTTACATCAATGAATACGTTTACATGGACAACAATACTCCGATTTTAATACGATTAAGACAATATTCTTATTAAGAATCTACCATGTAAACAGAGATTTTTGATTTCCTTAATCCGGCTTAAGCCATAATCGAAGTAAATCAAATTAAGACATGGAGTAATTTTAGTCGGATTATCGAGGTGCAATACAGACATATACACACCTTAAATCAACCTATTACCGTTATGTAGGACTTTTTGCCACATTTTGCGACAGGATACACACACGGCAGTGGTCAACCGTTTGACGGCAAACAAAAGAGCATGGTTTCAACAACGCTGTCATCTGTTTGCACGTATAGCATGGCAAATAATAAATTAAAAATGAAACCCCCAAAACTGTATATGGCACCATAACGAAGACGAACTGTATGTTTATGTGAAATTCTGGAGGGGACGTCGGATGGTGACGTGTGCCATTAATCGATCTATGTACTATAACATGTAAAACGGGAACATGAAAGGAATATTCTAAAAGCAACTCATGCAAACACCTTAATCATAATATTATCTTATTCAGAATAAGGTAAATAATTAGATTACTGATGTCCATGTAAACAGTCAATATTTGGCAATAATTTAACAATATTCTGATTAGTACTAAAAACATAAATGCAACAATCTGAGCATTTATTTTTTAATTTTGTGACCAAATGGACAGAATTAGAGAGCTTAGACTATGTTTTTTATTGGAAGTAACAGAGAACAAAGCTCTTTGTGAATAATGGATGAGTGGCGTGCTACAAATAATGTTTGGTGAAAGGAAAAACCACAGAACTGGCAACCCTGGCTTGAACTATGGGTGATTCATAGAGTCATATTATAGAGCCAGAGTTAATTATGGTGTGTGTGTGTAATATATATATATATATTTTTTTTTTTTTTTTAAGTGAGATTACGTTAATGCATTATTATTGCATTAACTTCGACAGCCCTAAATCTACACAACAGACATTTTCTCCACACACTAGTTGCAGTCTGACATGTTTTTCCACCCCGTTTTGATTGACAGGATATAATTGGCCTTGATCATCAGCTGTTTTTAAACAATTCGCAATGACCCACAGAGCAGATAATTGCCTTTATCAACCGCTACCGATTATTGGCCGACACATCGGTGCATCCATCATTTTAATTCATTCATGCCGTTTATTTAGAATTGGTCTGAGGATCACATCCAAAAATCAGATTGGCTTACATGTCAAGCATTTGTGTGGGCGTGAACAAACCCTAATTTACAATAATTACAAACATATGGGAGCACATTGGATGCATTCAGGGAAAAAGGCCTATAACATGTATAATTCATTGATAATCCAGTTTTATTTCTAAAATAAATTCTCTCAAGAATTGTGTGCCAGTTGTGTCAGTTTCATCTGGGAAGGGTAAGGCGTTAGTTTATAACAGGGAAAAAAAAATACATCAGAATTAGATTGCAATGAAGACGTCACGCTGAATGACGTCAGACATGAGGCAAGTTCAGGCCAAGTAGCCTAAAATTAATTAGGCCGGATAAATAATAATCATTTACCACAATAAGGCAACGCCCACGTGGTAAGAGCGAGTGATGACAGCTAAATAATCTAAGGCGTGCATGTCGATATATCAAGTGTTACCGAGAACAAGACAAGCTCACACCTCTACAGGTCATGATTCTTGAGCTGGTGATGTTTTCTAACCAGAATTGAGCATAGCCAACATTAATGTCTGCTCAACATTTAAGTTTCCTTTGGCTCGCAATATCATTTAAGAATATTGTTTATTTATCTTATTCAAAAACATTCCATCTTGAACACAGAATCAAAACATGACGGCAGCCAGACAGTCAACGTCGACAATTTGTTTGCCAACTATAATCACGAACGGCTCGACTTAATTAGCAAACACAGCACAACATATCACACACGCCCCAGTTGACAGATTAAACAGCATATTATCATAACAGTAGCGAAGCATACAGTTATACACCGGCATCAACGTGATGAATCCGGCCTTCAACCATCACAGGCACACCCAATCCCAAATATCACCCTCACCAGCCACTGAAATACAACTTCAACGGCTTTATGAAGCCACGTTATTGCCAAGGAGGTTTTGATACACATAAATACAAATGACACCAGTTGTTATTACTTATTCAATGAGTTTAGTGCGGAGATGATGCTAACAAGAACTAGCTAACATTAGTATGGGTCAAATCACTTAAGGCCGGCTGTCACAGATTTCAGGTCAAGCAAGGGGTTTAATTTAATCGAATGAGAATTAAATAAACGTATTGTTTCCGTGTCTACGTGTGTATGCAAGTCATGCCATTACCGGCGTTAGTTTATATCGCTCTCTGATATTCCCACCCTTATTTTGCTCTAACGGCCTGTCCGCCATTTTGAGTCAGTCAGGCAGGCGGCGCAAATTTCGCAGCCACATACACACTTTACCTGACTCACTTTTACTATAGCGCAGCTAGCAGCGAATAGAAATGACCCTTACCTTCTTATATGAGGGGTGTCTAATCTACCAGATCACACAGCCAGGTAAAAAAGTAAAAACGACTGAGATATGTCTCTGCTGAAAGTCACTTCCGATTTTGCGGCTCAGTCAGCGCTGTTTCTGCTCCTGATTTCTGCGCCGCATAACCGTCTACTGATGACGGACGCGCGCACGGCGAGGCCGGGGGCGCGCACGCCTTGAGGATCACAGCGGTCACTTACATCATAACCTTCAGCTGACACTGAGGATGAGTCGCGTTTTATCAGCTTTATGGTGGGATGTTTCAATAAATATTGGCATTTATGAATTTTAACCACGGTCTGCCAAGTGTGATTTTTTTAAAACATGTTTTTATATAAAAACAAACTAGGACAGGTAACTTAATTGAAAATTATGCACATTTTTGTAAATTATGCGATCCCCTTCAGTTACATATTATTGCACACTGCATAGCTCAAGCAATTAAACTGCACTGTGATTAATAAATGCAAATGAAGAAGTATGTCATAAGAACTGTCGTTACATTTCTGAGTGAGCTACTATTAATTTGATAAATTAGTAAGATTTTAATTCATGTAAACATGCGTACACTGTGTTGCAAATGTTAACTAAGACAAAAACATTTGTGTTAACTGAAATAAAATAAAATACGAATTTGAAATGGAAAAACTAAAGGAAAATTAGACGTAGCTTTGGGAGCTAAGTGAAATAAGTTTAATTTGAAGAACTAAATGGAAATAAATAAAAAGTTAAAAAGTAACTTAAAAATTAAAACAAAAACAAAATAGTAATATTTAAAAATATAAATAGGCCTAAAAGTGATAAAATGAAAAAAGCAAATATAAAAATTAAAAGCAAATTCAAAATTAAAAACTATATAAATAATACTTAAGTAACAATCCATTTAAACTGCTTTATTTGTAGCACTTTTCACAAGTCATTTTATTACAATGCAATAACAATATTTCTTGTCGTACATTCCTTGAAATCAAGCCAAAGTCAGTCAAGTATGAAGTGCATGCATTAGCCCTCTTTACTAGTCACTGCTCAGTGGCTCTTATACATATACAGTGCAATCATCACACATCAATGTACAAAGGAAGACATAAATGACCAGACAGTCCTGTTTACAAATGTGCACATCTGTCTAGATACACTCAACAGATACACTCATGCTTTTTAAAGGGAGTGCTGTATTATTATTATTATTATTATTATTATTATTATTTTGGCAAGTTCATCCACCACACCATTTGTTCAAGAGTTCATTTTAATTTTTATCTTCATGTTAATATGTTTAAACCCCAACTTCATTTAAGGGCTCATCTGTTTGTTCACTTTATTTTAAGTGCAGTCTTAAATTACAAGGCGCTAGTCCTGTTGAGTAATAGCTTGTGATGTGTCGCGGTCCTCAAACAGCCCCTGCAGATCCTTCAAAGACTGAACATTATTTCGTGTGAGCTGAGATGTTTTCTGAGCATCAGTCCTGAGTTTCTCAAGGTCTCGGCTACTTCAGGGTATAAAAAAGTTGATGCATGAGAAAGAGAAATGCAAAGAGAGTATAACACAGGAGTTTCAGACTGTTTTAATGTGACCATCATAATATATTAAGTTCATATAACAAAAAGTAAGTTAATGAATAAGACTCAGATCTCTCTTACCTAAGAGGAATAAGGACAATCCCAGTGACAAGATTTAGCTGCTCCATTATCCAGACGCGACTTGGAGAGTTCAGCTATATGAGGATGAAGCAAAGCCAAAGAAAGCATAATTAATTCATTCAATCATTATTATACTATGCATCAACTAAGACACATGTAATCTCTATGTTTTGTACAGTACTAACATTGAAAGGGGGAATATTAGTGTCTGAGCCGGTTTTGTAGATCCAGTTCATAGTTTTCTGTAGAATCACGGCTTGATGTGTCAGATGCTTTAGGTACTCTGAACTTTCTTGGGTCTTCTCATGTGCTTCTCCGACCTATTAAAACAGCATTTATGAAAATCCAGACTAGATTTTAGACTAGAACAAATCTGCTCATCATTTTGGGACTGCAATCATTCACCTGCTTCCTGTATATGCCGTAACGCTCCTTTTCATGCATCAGTGCAGCACGGAAATCTCCTTTACTTTCACGCACCTTTGCCAACAAGTGATGACTGTAAAGAGGGATAATAAAACACTTTTCATTTATGTTTTTTTTGTCAGGTTCAGAATTCATGAGTGCTGTATGTGTTTGTGTTTCTGTTCACTCTTCACCTTTGTGCCAGTTTGAGAGATGAGGGTCCTTGATATTTGGAGGTCAGGGCATGGGCGTTCTCGAGGAACTTCAGGGAAAGGTCGCAGGCCATCATACTATGAAGCACAAGACCTATCTTACTCTGTACAGGAGATGAATTCAAAATATGTTTCAGTTAAACGCTTTTTAATTTGGTTTTGTGTATTTAGTACTTAAATATCAAACATTTGCAAATGTATGAGTATTACTTATCAATATTGCGGGAGCCACAAATGCCATGGACATTTTAGATTTAAATTTATATGAATGTATGAACGAAAGTATTACTGTTCAATCATTTGGGGTCAGCAAGATTTTTAAAAATGTTTTTGAAGGATGTCTCTTATGCTCACCAAGCCTGTATTTATTTCATAAAAATACAATAAAAACAAATATATTGTGAAATATTATTGCAATTTCAAATAACTGTTTTCTATTTGAATATATTCAAAATGTAATTTATTCCTGTGATGAATATTCAGCATCTTTACTTCAGTCTTCAGTGTCACATGATCCTTCATAAATCATTCTAATATGCTGATTTGGTGCTTCAGAAACATTTATTATTATTAATGATGACAACAGTTATTTTTCTGTATTGTTAGATGAAAATAAAATTCAAAATTACAGCATTTATTTAAAACAGAAATCTTTTGCTACATTATAAATGTCTTTACTGTCAGTCCAATTTAATGTCTCATTAATGAATAAAATGAACAATTTCATTATAAAAATATTTAAATAGAAAGCAGTCATTTTTAATTGTTTTAAAAGAAAAAAGAATTAAAAATTGTAAAAATTTCACAATATTACAGTAATTGTTATTACTTTATTTTTGATCAAATAAATGCAGCCTTGGTGAACATAAGAGAATTCTTTCAAAAACATTAAAAAATACTTACCGGCCCCAAACATTTCTGCAGTAGTGTAAATGCAAGTGAACTTCTGAAAGGTGAAAAAATTACTTTTAGCAGATGTAACAATTTAAATGAATGGAATATAATACATAAAACTATATAAATCTCTTAATATGTGAAAATATACCAGAACAACAAAACAATAAAATGAAATAAAATAGATGGAGTACAGCATGTCATATTGCGGGCTACTATTTGAAGTTTTCAATATCCATGTTATTTATTATTATCACATTGCTATCATTAGAACTCACATCCAGTAAAGCCATCTGAGGGTGGTCCTCTCCACACACCAGGAGCATCAGGTAGCGAGCACGGTATAGTAATCGCAGAGCTGTCACTGACTGGCCCCCAGCGAAGCAATAAAGACCAAGGTGCTTCTACACAAACGGGAAACAATGTCCCTTTCGTATATTGACACCTACATAACTGTATGACACTACAGTAAATCAGAGTTAAAATTATTTGAATAAACAAAGATGTTTACTTACGTATTCCTGTATAGTGTTGGGATGCTCAATTCCCAGAACTCTCTCACTGATCAGCACAGCCCTCTGCTGGTGACTGAGAGCCTGACAGCATAAAATTCAAATTTTGTTTCAAAATGTCATTTTCAAATGATTTATATTGGCTCATCTGTCATTTTGGAACATGTGATACCTCAGCGTAGTCTCCGAGGATGTAGTGTATGCGTCCCAGCAACCGCAGACATATGCAGACATCCTGATGCAGAGCTCCGTAGACGTTAGTGAAGAGACCCAGAGCCTGGCTTATTAACTCACAGCCCTCTTTCAGACAACCTAGTCATGCACAAATTAATACAAATCAAAATTGTGTTATTGTTATTTCTGTTTTGATATGCACTACTGTTCAAAGGTTTGGGGTCAGTAAATGTTTTTTATATTTTGAAAAAAATAATTTTTTAGCAAGGGTGCATTACATTGATCGAAAGTGACAGTAAAGACATTTACAATGTTACAAAAGATTTCTATTCCAAATAAATGGTGTACTTTTGATTCAACAAAAAATCATCAAAAAAATGTATCAGTTTCCACAGAAATAATAAGCAGTATAACGGATTCAACATTGATAATAATTGTTTCTTGCAATTAGCATTTTAAAATCATTTCTAAAGGATCATGTGACACTGAAGACTACAGTAATGGCTGCTGAATTTAAAATAGAATTTGAGATATTTTAAAATAGAAAACAGTTGTTTTAAATTGTAATAATATTTCACAAAATCAAATAAACACAGCCTTGGTGGGAGTAAAAGACTTCTTACAAAAACATAAAATAGATAAATAAACAAACAAACAAACAAATAAATAAATAACTTCAAACCTCTGAACGCTAGTGTATATTCATATACATGTATGTCAACTGTCCTTGTGTTTTTTATTCACTTGTTCTTTTGTATGTAAAGTGCATTGAGAAGCTAACTAAAATAATGTTTATTATTTTTATTATTATTAATAATATATAATTTACATTTTGTTGATACATTTTAATAATCGCTGCCACTTAAAAATAAATAAAATAAAATATTTTAGCCTGATAAAGTTTGTCCCCTAGGTTATTCGTACACTCAGAGTTACTCTGAAAGCTCACCTTGCTGTACCCTAGACTGACCACAACGCAGGAGATGAAGCGCATCACTGGACCTAGGGCTGATGTGCTTTACTACAGGGAAAATATTAAGGATGTCCTCTTCAGTGAATACAGATTTGTGCTCAGAATCAAAGTGATATTCTCTTAAAAGAATCTGAAGGAGAGATGGAGATGAATTAGCTATCAGAGTTAAAGAAATGCACAGAGACTGCCAAAAAAATCATGTTAAATCATGTCTATCACAAACTTATATACCTGAATGCCAGTTTTGATGGCAATCTCTCTGAGCAGGGTGATCCTCTGCAGCCTGCATTTGTCCACGGCCTCCTCCACACTTCCACTGCAAGAAAGAGATGAGATCCCACTCGTATCAAATCACAGCACAGCATCTATTTGTGTTCAGAGAACAGGACGCTCACCAGGGCAGGCTGTAATGGTAGTACTCCTGAGCCTCAGCTTTGATGGCCCCCCAAAGGTCAGTCGGAGTGAGGTTGGACCAGGCGGTCACAGAGCCGCCCACAGACGCACGACTCCGCCTTCTCCGACTCCTGCGTCTAGAAGCTAACTTGTCATTATGCTGAATGACTCCGGCATCAGCGAAGGAGCTCAGCAAGCAGTTGAGGAAATGGCTGACAGAGGCGGACAAGGCAGATGGTTCTACAGCCTGAGGCAGAGACAAAGGATTTTGGCAAGGGTATCATAATGTACAACATTATATTAGTGATATCCCCACCAAGCATTATAAAAAAAAAAACATAAGCAATTTCTGGACACTCACCAAAAGATATGTCTTAAACAGATGTTTTGCACATCTGGTGATCAGCTCACAGAGTGCAATTCTCTGAAAAAGGTTAAAAAATGTTACTTTTTCAGATTTCATGCACATATTTTTCTTTTGATTTTAATAATTATTCACTTAAGATTAAGATGAGTTAGTCTAGTGGTACAGTTTTCATTAAGATTAAATTGTTGTAATATTTTTAATTCTTATAATTCTATTACTTAATTTATTATTATATTTAATAATAGCAGTATTATTTTATTATTACATATATAAATACTTGAATTATTAAAATAGTTTAAAAGACCCAGTATCTCACAACTATACTAGTTAAAAAAGTGAAATCATAATCAAGGACCCCTTTAAGTACCCCTGAGATTTTAAAATAAATATTTTAATAATTAAGTATCACATTTGTGTGTTAACAGTTCTCTGACATTGGTTAATGGTCATATGGCATGCAGGTAAACATAAAATATTTCATTTTTTAGTAAGTGTTTTAATTTGATTGTTATTTTAAAATTATTTATTTAATTTTACATGATTTATGATTTAACTGATTGTTAGCTTTTCATTAAAAAACTTCATGTTGTTAATTACAATGAATGGAATATATTTTCTTACTCTTTGTAATTTTACATCATTATGGTACAAGATTATCCTATTTAAATCAATGTGATAAATGAGTTAGGACAAAAGTAATCTAAAAGTAATCAAAAAGTAGTCTGATTACATTACCTAAAATGTGTAATGTAGTGGATTATGTTACTGACTACAATTTTTGTCATGTAATTTGGAATCAGTAACGGATTACAATTTGTAAGTAACCTACCCAGCTCTATATCTATATATATATATATATATATGTATATATATATACATACAACCCAAATTCCGGAAATGTTGGGACATTTTTTTAAATTTGAATAAAATGAAAACTAAAAGAATTTCAAATCACATGAGCCAATATTTTAATCACAATAGAACATAGATAACTTAATAAATGTTTAAACTGAGAAATTTTACAATTTTATGCACAAAATGAGCTCATTTTAAATTTGATACCTGCTACAGGTCTCAAAATAGTTGGGACGGGGGCATGTTTACCATGGTGTAGAATCTCCTCTTCTTTTCAAAACAGTTTGAAGACGTCTGGGCATCGAGGTTATGAGTTTCTGGAGTTTTGGTGTTGGAATTTGGTCCCATTCTTGCCTGATATAGGTTTCCAGCTGCTGAAGAGTTTGTGGTCCTCTTTGACGTATTTTTCGTTTAATGATGTGCCAAATGTTCTCTACAGGTGAAAGATCTGGACTGCAGGCAGGCCAATTCAGCACCCGGACTCTTCTACTACGAAGCCATGCTGTTGTAATAGCTGCAGTATGTGGTTTTGCATTGTCCTTCTGAAATACACAAGGCCTTCCCTGAAATAGACGTCGTCTGGAGGGGAGCATACATTGCTCTAAAACCTTTATATAACTTTCAGCATTCATAGTGCCTTCCAAAACATGCAAGCTGCCCATACCGTATGCACTTATACACCCCCATATCATCAGTGATGCTGGCTTTTGAACTGAACGCTGATAACACGCTGGAAGTTCTCCCTCCTCTTTAGCCCGGAGGACACGGCGTCCATGATTTCCAACAAGAATGTCAAATTTGGACTTGTCTGACCATAGAACACTTTTCCACTTTGAAACAGTCCATTTTAAATGAGCCTTGGCCCATAGGACACAACGGCGCTTCTGGACCATGTTCACATATGGCTTCCTTTTTGCATGATAGAGCTTTAGTTGGCATCTGCAGATGGCACAGCAGATTGTGTTTACCGTCAGTGGTTTCTGAAAGTATTCCTGGGCCCATTTAGTAATGTCAATGACAGAATCGTGCTGATGAGTGATCTCAACAAAGATATTCGGCCTTGCCCCTTATGCAGAGATTTCTCCAGTTTCTCTGAATCTTTTGATGATGTTATGCACCGTAGATGATGAGATTTGCAAAATCTATGCAATTTGACGTTTAGGGACGTTGTTTTTAAAGTATTCCACAATCTTTTTACGCACTCTTTCACAGATTGGAGAGCCTCTGCCCATCTTTACTTCTGAGAGACTCTGCCTCTCTAAGACATCCCTTTTATAGCTAATCATGTTACAGACCTGATGTCAATTAACTTAATTAGTTGCTAGATGTTCTCCCAGCTAAAATCTTTTCAAAATTTCTTGCTTTTTCAGCCCTTTGTTGCCCCCGTGCCAACTTTTTTGAGACCTGTAGCAGGCATCAAATCTGAAATGAGCTCATTTAGTGGATAAAAGTTTAAAATTGATCCGTTTAAACATTTGTTGTGTTCTCTATGTTCTATTGTGAATAAAATATTGGCTCATGTGATTTGAAAGTCTTTTAGTTTTCATTTTATTCAAATTTAAAAAATGTCCCAACATTTCCGGAATTCGGGATGTGTATATATACAGGTGCTGGTCATATAATTAGAATATCAAGAAACTTGTTTATTATATTCATTCATTACACACAGACTGATATATTTCAAATGTTTATTTCTTTTAATTTTGATGATTATAACTGACAACTAAGAAAAATCCCAAATTCAGTATCTCAGAAAATTTGAATATTGTGAAAAGGTTCAATATTGAAGACACCTGGTGCCACACTCTAATCAGCTAATTAACTCAAAACACCTGCAAAGGCCTTTAAATGGTCTCTCAGTCTAGTTCTGTAGGCTACACAATCATGGGGAAGACTGCTGACTTGACAGTTGTCCAAAAGACGACTATTGACACATTGCACAAGGAGGGCAAAACACAAAAGGTCATTGCAAAAGAGGCTGGCTGTTCACAGAGCTCTGTGTCCAAGCACATTAATAGAGAGGCGAAGGGAAGGAAAAGATGTGGTAGAAAAAAGTGTACAAGCAATAGGGATAACCGCACCCTGGAGAGGATTGTGAAACAAAACCCATTCAAAAATGTGGGGGAGATTCACAAAGAGTGGACTGCAGCTGGAGTCAGTGCTTCAAGAACCACTACGCACAGACGTATGCAAGACATGGGTTTCAGCTGTCGCATTCCTTGTGTCAAGCCACTCTTGAACAACAGACGGCGTCAGAAGCGTCTCGCCTGGGCTAAAGACAAAAAGGACTGGACTGCTGCTGAGTGGTCCAAAGTTATGTTCTCTGATGAAAGTAAATTTAGCATTTCCTTTGGAAATCAGGGTCCCAGAGTCTGGAGGAAGAGAGGAGGCACACAATCCACGTTGCTTGAGGTCCAGTGTAAAGTTTCCACAGTCAGTGATGGTTTGGGCTGCCATGTCATCTGCTGGTGTTGGTCCACTGTGTTTTCTGAGGTCCAAGGTCAACGCAGCCGTATACCAGGAAGTTTTAGAGCACTTCATGCTTCCTTCTGCTGACCAACTTTATGGAGATGCAGATTTCATTTTCCAACAGGACTTGGCACCTGCACACAGTGCTAAAGCAACCAGTATCTGGTTTAAGGACCATGGTATCCCTGTTCTTAATTGGCCAGCAAACTCGCCTGACCTTAACCCCATAGAAAATCTATGGGGTGTTGTGAAGAGGAAGATGCGATATGCCAGACCCAACAATGCAGAAGAGCTGAAGGCCACTATCAGAGCAACCTGGGCTCTCATAACACCTGAGCAGTGCTACAGACTGATCGACTCCATGCCACGCCGCATTGCTGCAGTAATTCAGGCAAAAGGAGCCCCAACTAAGTATTGAGTGCTGTACATGCTCATACTTTTCATGTTCATACTTTTCAGTTGGCCAAGATTTCTAAAAATCCTTTTTTTTGTTTTGGTCTTAAGTAATATTCTAATTTTCTGAGATACTGAATTTGGGATTTTCCTTAGTTGTTATAATCATCAAAATTAAAAGAAATAAATATTTGAAATATATCAGTCTGTGTGTAATGAATGAATATTATATACAAGTTTCACTTTTTGAATGGAATTAGTGAAATAAATCAACTTTTTGATGATATTCTAATTATATGACCAGCACCTGTATCTGTATATATATATATACACACACACACACATATATATATATATATATTAGTTGAATATTGTTAGCTGTTTGATGAATTGCTTTTGTCTGCAACATGTAAATGTATATGTAATTTACTTATTATCTCTAATACCTATTAAAAATATTATGTTTGCAACACTTATATTAAAAAAAAATGTTTCTTGAGCAACTAATCAGCATATTAGAATGGAAAATTGCCTGTGAAATATTCAGCTTTGCTGTCACTGGAATAAATTTAGTTTTAAAAATATTAAAATAGAAAACAGTTATTTTTCATTTGTAATAATACTTCATACTACTCTTTTTGCTGTATTTTTTGTAAGTTTGAAAGTTAGTGTACATACAGTATATGTATAGATGTGTAAGTTGCATTCAGAATTGACTGAACTGATTGATTGCATGAGTGAAATACACACTCACGTAGACATGATCAAGTCTGTCCTTCTGGGGTATCTTCTCAGTATACTCCAGCACAGTTCCCAGGTATCGGATGTTGATGCCGTGCTGATGGAGAGCCTCTGTTAGTGTGTCACCATCTGTCGGCATTGATGTGTGGTCAAGGCAACTCTTTGTCTACAGAGATACACAGTTAAAGATGTGATTCCTCTCATTCCTCCCCAGGGTTACACAAGGACAGACATCGGGGATAATCAGTTCAATCATTATAAAAAAGCAACTTACAAATGCAGGGATTTGATTGGAAATTAGAAATACTGCTGCATCCTTTAACTGCTGTTTCTGTTTCTGGATATCTTCAGTACTTTCCTTGGGAAAACGTACACCTGTTAAATGAATGAAAATATTAGTAATGTTCATATTTAGCCATACACATATTTCTAATATTGTCTGCTGGTCCAAAAAGCTAACAGCGCACCTGCACAAAAGACATTAGGGTTGAAATGTATGTCAAAAGTATCCCTGAGGGAGGAGAAGACATGCTTTATTGAAGACCCCTGCTGGATGTTATTCACTGGCACATTTTTTAGGGAATGGTGATCTGCGTCCTGGTCTGGGAGTGTGACAGTAGTTGAGGGAAGCTGAGGTGTAGTAATTGGATCACATGTGCCAACGGCTTTGGAGATTTCTCTGTCAGGCTCAGTACTTTTGGAGACAGTCTCCATGAATATCTGGCAGCTGATGACATAGACATACATACAAAAAGACTGTTTAGCTCAAAAACTCACATGAGGTTAATATCTGCACCATGATATAGAGTTTTTTTTTTCATTCTGTGCATTTGATTTATTTTTACTGTTGCAACTGCTACACCCAAAATGATTTGTGTGCTATTTACAATGAATTATAATAAAAGCACTGAAATAATTCTGTAAATGTAGTAGTAGTAGTAGTATTAGAATAATTGTGTGAGTGAATCTCACAAAACCTGTTACGAATCATATTTCACTACAAAATTAAAAGAAAAAAAATGACCTAAAGAAAATTAAAGATTTTGCATCTTGACACTGTTTTCATGAAAATTAAGCAAATTTTCCTTAAAATTCAGTCAAACATCATTACTTTAATGCATTTATTTTATTTTTATATCAATCTTTTTAATTTGCTATACTCAATTATGATTCTCATAAAAGTCACATTTTTACTGATTAACATACATTACTGCAATAAAGTAATTTTTACTGTATTACAGATAAAACAATACATAATATAATTTCTTTTGTATTAAATATTATATTTTATTTTTTAAATTCTATTTAAATATTTCATTTTTAAATATTTATTTTATTTTAAAATCAGCATCTATTTACAATTAAATGCTATATATAATTTATTAAATTCTACACAGAATTTAATTCCTTGTGTGTGTGTTTATATATATATATATATATAGAGAGAGAGAGAGAGAGAGAGAGAGAGAGACAGAGAGAGAGCAAAGAGAAGTGTAGAAATGTGTAAAAACTTAAAATAGGCTTCATTTTCTGTATGTAAATGTTTGTTTTATTTTTTATTTTTTATTTTAGGGTAAAATATGACATTCCTGACATGTTTTATGAGATTCACCCATATATTGATCATAAGACAGGTGAATAGAATTACCTGTGCTCCACAAAGGCATCAATGAGTTCCTGTCTCAGGCAGACCAGGCGATGAGGATGTAACTTTGGAAAGCCTAGTTGTTGACACACAGGATTTAAATCCTCTCCTTCTACAGGAAGGAAGTTGAGGTCGGGTGGGAAGGTAAAAAGTAGATCCAAGATGTAGCACCGTCCATCATTACCCACGATGCCCTTGTGCTCCACTGAGGAGCACAACTCTACTGCTGTATCATCTTTGTTTAGCACTAGGTGGCGCTGCACTCTCAGCTTCTTACTAGGTTTGTCAAGCAGCTCTAGATACCTTCACAGAGTATGAAATGTTCTGGTTACATATACATATTAATTGTTTATGTAATTTCAAACACATTGTTAAAATAAAAACGATCCTTCTACCTTTCATCAGACACAACAGTCTTGCCAAAGTCAATGGAGCCATAGACGACACTCTGTTCTTGGTCACGCTCAAGAATTCCCGGCACGATAGTTTGGGCAGTGACGCGGTAGCCGCGGTAATCGATCACTACAGTTCCAATCAGGTAGAGGCCTTCCTGATCCACTGCCCAATAAGCTCTCACACCATTCAGGTCTTGAACAGGGGCGGCGTGGGCCGCAGCCTCACCTCCCAGATCTCTGTACTGGTCCCGTACATCGAAGCCTAAACTGAAGAAAATGTTGTTCCAGATGAACATCTGTTGTCGTGGTTCTTCACTAGGGTTGATAGGCATCACGTTACCATCTACCACTGCCATGGCTCCTCGAGTGGCAGTACTCACAAAATCACTGTTAGCCTAAAAAGTCAGTAAATGGTGGTCATTACTGGTTACATTACATTACATTTAGATACAACGTAAACAGACGTCAAGAACAGACAACAAACTTTTAAAGCCCTTTTTTGGTTCTAAATTGAACACATATGATAAGTGGTACAGATACCTTAAAAACAGCTCGGTCCCTCATGAGACGATCAGTCACGGTTTTCCTTGGAAGCTCTCTTGTGGTCTGAAGTTCTTCATTCCAGTCCCGGGCCTTTGTTCAACACAGAGGAATTGATTAAAATCTATTCATGTAACTGGCTTGTGTGCTGACTTTCAACATGTTTACCTGAGCAGGCACGTGTTCTTCATAACCCAGGCGGAAGGAGCTGACATCCTCCGCTCGAACACAGTCCATTGTGTGGTCAAGTGCTGGAGCCGTCCAGCTGAACACCTGGAAAGGTGTAGCAATCCTTTCAAAGGGGTGTGTGGACCCTCTAAAATAAGAGAAAAGTTAGAGTTCGATCATTTTGTACAACTATTTTTTTTAAATAGTTAAAAAAAAAAATGGAATTAGTGAATTTTTCAGACCAGTACATATTTCGCAGGTCAACAAGACTTAAACATTTACTATATAAATACATTAATCTAAATACATTTCCTCAATAAATAAACTTTTTTGCATCTTGACATTCTTATTTACTATGATTATCATTAGATTTGAATAATCTCATTGCTGTGATAAAGTTTTACTGATTTTCAGCTAAAAAAAAAACGCTATATTTTTTGTATTACATATTATATTTTAACTTATATATTTAAACGGCAACAAATATCAAATATATTTTACAATGTAAAGTACTATAATGCATAAATACCACTGAAGAATGTTTTAGCTAGAAATTGTGGCTTTTAATTGAGTAAAATATAGGTGCAGTACCCATGCTTTAGCTCAGTTTTTTGGTACTCTTTAACTCCTTGTAAGAACTGGCATACCTCCTTTTCAGCAAGGCACTGAAGTTCTTCTTAAAAGCTGGACTGATATGACCCAGGAGATCCAGCAGAGCGTGACTGAGGACACTAGGATTGGCTGGTTTTGGGTTAAAGCTGTATGTCGTTGACCTAAGTGAACCAGAGTTTTTAAAATACATTTCTATTTGTCTTTTTGAGGGAAAGGACGATTTAGAACACGACTGTACTCGGTAACTCACTGATTTACGTAGAACCCACGAGTTGATGCCGTTATACTGAAGTGTCTGTCTTCCATGGTTACCACATTAAGATACATGAGGTCTCCATGCATCTTTCTGTTTCCAGGAGGGGGGTTCCAGCTACTCATGGCCAGAACCTTCAAGCACTCTGAGGACTGTTTCAAAGATGAACAACTACATATTATCATCCTTAACCCAGTAATAAACCATATGACCATCTAGCACAACTTTAACACCATTACTGTCACAGATCATTTAATTCTTACCTGCCCCAAATTTGTATGAGGTAGCAGGGGTACCAGCAGATGCTCCTTAGAACCTGGAAGGATGTGATCTGGAGGGCTGCAGCTCATCTGTTTCATCCCATTACCTCTTCGCTTAGGTTTGCTGTTCTCTGGAAATTAAATTGTAATTTTTACCCCAACAAGCTCTAATATTTTATAAACTCTGGTTATTCATTTATAGGCCTACTGTATAAGGTTATTTTAACCAAACTTTTAAGCCTGATATCTTACCTATTGTACTTTATCCTAAGACTGGTATCTCACCTTCCAAACATTCTTCTGTGACACAACTGAGAAAGGACGGTGAGCTGCCCTCCACTCCATTATAGCCATCAGTAAGGTCCAGGCTCTTTAAAAGGTCTCGGATGTGGCGTAAATGGATACGCACTTCTCGAACAGTGTACGGCTCTTGGTCATATTTAAAGGGGGAGCAAGAACAGAAATTTGAGGCAGTTAATAGTGCTAATGGTATGCCTAAAATTTAAGAGTTCAACCATTTTACTTTTAGGTGAAGTTTCCAGTTATAGCTTACTAGGTCAACTATGATGATGTGAATCTGATTTAGGGCCAGATTCACTAACAGTTTGCACCAACGCAAACCCTCTTTTGGCATTAAAAAAACTCCTGTATGCATTTGTAGGAATTTCCGTTTCATACAGAAAATTTGTAGGAGGAGAGTATTTAAAGGGATAGTTCACCCCAAAAATTAAAATTCTGACATCATTTATTCACTCTCTACTTGTTTCAAACCTGTATGAGTTGCTTTCTTCTGTTGAACACAGAAGAGCATATCTTGAAGAATGTTGGTAACCAAACAGTTGACGGTAGCCATTGAATTCCACAGTATTTTTCCATAATATATAGAAGTCTATGGCTGCCGTCAACTGTTTTACTAAAGTTTGCACTAGTCAATTTACTGGTATTTGCAGCATTATTTAAAGGGATAGTTCACCCAAAAAATTAAAATTCTGTCATTAATTTCTTCTGTCATTAATTCTCACCCTCATGTCGTTCCAAACCCGTAACACCTTCGTTCATCCTCAGAACACAAATTAAGATGTTTTTGATGAAATCCAGGAGCTTTCTGACCCTCCATAGACAGCAAGGGTCCTACCATGATCAAGGCACAGAGAGGTAGTAAGGACATCGATAAAATAGTCGATGTGACATCAGTGGTCCAACCGTAATTTTATAAAGCCACAGAATACTTTTTGTGTGCAAAGAAAATAAAAATAATGTCAGAGAGCTCTCGGATTTCATCAAAAATATCTTAATTTGTGTTCTGAAGATGAACGAAGGTCTTATGGGTTTGGAACAACATGAGGGTGAGTAATTAATGACAGAATTTTCATTTTTGGGTGCCTTTAACACCCCCCAAAAAATGTCTTAACTCATTTTGTGCATGACATAACCATTACCAGTTGCTAATTTGCACTCCTCTTGGTAAATTGCATTGGTCGTTATGAAAATGAGTTGGCTGCATCTCATGCTAATTTGCACTGTTTAGTAATTTGACCCTTAATCAGGTCAATTTTATGGCCTTACCCTCTACAACCCTCAGAATGGAGCCCTCCTGAAGACCTGGTATAGATCTAAGGTGGGTAAAGTTGTCAAGAGTTACTCCATTGAGCTGCAGGGAGAAACAGGTACGACGACAGGTCTCGTCCCTGTCCATCAACACTTGCTTAATTTCCTGCACCATCGCTAAAGGTGACACCTTGAGCCCAATATAAACAGACAGATAGATAGATAAATATCAGCTATATTCATATCTACACATACAGAAAGCAGCTTCGTTTGAATTCCTGTAAGTGACAAGCCTTTACCTGGAAGTCAGTGGATTCTGTTCCAGGAGCCTGGATCTTCACCGTGAACCCTGCATCCTCAGATGGGTCCATGTCTGGAACAGCAGGAAGCTCTTGTTTTTTGCTGTCGTCCTCAACTTGTTCTGTCAGGTTGTCTGCTGGGGTGACTAGCTCATGGCCACTGGACATGGTGTCAGGGCTGGGTGCTTGTATTTTGGAAAAGAGAAGAATACAAATCACAAGTAGATTACAAAAGAGTTATGAAAGGTTTGGGATGGACTAAGGCCTACCTTGAAATATTCACACATTTTTATCAGCACTACAATACAAATACCTAAAAGACCTGTTATTTATCTGTTTAGATTGTATTTATTTATAATTATTGTTTAGCCTATAATTATTTTCCTGTTATGGCTGACAAATAATAAAATTCTATACCATTTGTTAAAAACAACGACAAAAACAAAATATTAAACACTAAAATTAACTGTTTAAAATACTGGCATGACAACACCATATTGTACAGAATGAAAACTGTATATTTATTAGGGGATTTGCTAACGATTACATTGTTATTCAATTAATATTAATACTCAACTAATTCAAAATGTTATTAAAGATTAACCTTAAGTGAGCATTAAAGAAATCTTAATGTAAAAATAGGGAAAATGAGCATGCACAATTAATTATTTCCAATACTGATAATAAAAAAAACTGTTATATTGCTGTTCACTGTGCACCCCTAGACAGAATACACACCTGTAATGTTCGGAGTGGCCAGGAACAGTTTATCAACCACAAAAAGTGTGAAGCGTTCAGTCTGATCCTCTCTCTGTTCTACCTGTGCCACAGCGAGGGTTGCCTGCTCAGAATCCCGCAGTGATAACCCTGTGCTCTGCTTTAGCGCTTCCAGGTCCCACTGCATCTGTTCTACTTCCTTCTTTTTCCACATCAAATCCTGGTCCATCTGTGACAGGCTTTGCTCCATCTCCCCTAACTCACGCTCCATCAGCCCAGAGCTCATGTCTGTAATGTCTGGTTGCTCTACATGAGATATTTTCTTCTGCATACAAAGAAGAAGCTCTGCAGTTGTAGTAGTGTTCTCATTAGCATGCTCTCTCTTTATAATATCCATCTCTAGTGTCTCATAAGTCTGTGCGTTTTGCTCTGGGCCTGGTTTTGTGAGTGCATCTGGATCTTTAAAGTCATCTGGTTGTGCTACGAGTTCCAAGGTTTGTGCTTCCCTTCGCGTCTTCTGAAGCAAAGGACATTCACTTGTAATGCCATACGCAGGTTGCATCTTCATCGCATCAAGAGGTGTTTGTGCTGCACTGTTTGCTTCATTCAGTAGTTTCTTGTCCTGTTTCTTTTTGGTGTGCATCACATTTACTTTTAATTGCTCCTTAGGTTCTTCACGTTCAATCAACTGCTCTGTTTGAGTCCAATCTTCTCTCTGACTCACGTCAATGTCACTTTGTGAGGCATCCTGTGAAGATGCAGCAAGCACAGGAATGCTAACAGGACCAGAGAATGAATTTTGACTTACCGTAATATCTGCAAATAGTCCCATCCCATCAGATTTACAAGTGTCTGCTTCTAGTCCATGAGTGCATATTCGGTTTTGAGCAGCAGGTATCTGGTACAGGGACGACAGAAGGGGCCATTCATCCTCTGCGGAGCATAATTTATTTATGCCTGTAATGTTTGTGCTTGGCGGCCCCACCAGCTCTTTATTTCTCTCTCCTCCATTTCGTAGATTGCTTTCATAAACTCCTTTGTCACTTCTGACATCTTGTGCTTCCCCCCTCGTTGCCAACAAGAGCTCCAACGGCTGAATCGAGTCCTCTCTGCCCCGAAGGTTGCTGCTAAGTACGATGTCTGGGAACAGGAGATGATCTTGGTTCAGAACAGGAGAAGCCAGTAGGTCAGCTGAGGTTCTTGAAGGAGAAAGACTTTCTATATCACTATTTTCCCGGGATACCAGCAGAGGCTGTTCCTCAGTCTGGTTCTCAACTCCCTTGGCATTAATAAACTCGGATACCTTACGGCAACAGTAAAGTATGTTCCCCATGTTGTCCGTTTGTTTACAAAAGAACTGTAATTGTGCAGCCCAAGAAACAAAGCACACTGTGAGTCAGCTAATAAGAGCTTGTTTGGTTTTAAAATGACCTTGGCTGCTAGAAAAACCTTGCTTTGTTGGTAAATCTTTAAGACAAGCCTGACAGACAGTTGACATACCCAATTACCAAGTCTGGCATCTAG
Organism: Onychostoma macrolepis; assembly: GCF_012432095.1. Taxonomy (NCBI): domain Eukaryota; kingdom Metazoa; phylum Chordata; class Actinopteri; order Cypriniformes; family Cyprinidae; genus Onychostoma; species Onychostoma macrolepis. The sequence goes on along the minus strand of NC_081175.1, from coordinate 6,599,569 downwards.
CAACTCTGCAATAGCTTAAACATGTTAGACAGCAAATACAGTAAAAACATTCAATTTTGTTGCATGCCAGAAATTATGATTTATGCATAGTACATGAATTGACTGATTGGGTGATAGTATCTCCTATAAATTTACATACCTAAAAAAAGTAAACAGCAGAAGATTGCATAGATTAAAATAAAATGGCTGATTTAAAAAAATACACTTTTTTTTTTACTGTGTAATTGAAACTAATGGATTAATAAGTAATATTAAACATGCAAGCATCTTCTCACAGTTATATTCCTTCATAAATGTGCCCGCTGTCCATCTGCCCCATAAATCTCTATAGAATCACAGGTAAGCAGAATAGCTTGTCCCAAGCAGAGGTGTCCCTCTCTCCGCAACACAATTCTATAGTGTCTTTTCCTCTGCCCTTCATCCTGTGTCTCATGAACCCCTCCATCTCCCCCCACACATTTTCTATTCCCGGGGGGAGGCGTCGCGGTGGAGTTCCCCGCATCCCATTCCTCTTCCAGAGAAATCGCAACTCATTTCTTCAGTTTCACTGAACAAAAAAGCACATGACATGACTTCTTGAATCCATGCCAGATCATAAATTCGCTCAGGAGTGTTCTATATGATCCGCGCGCTTGTGGAGTGCATTGCTCGGTGATGCACCTCTCTGCTGTCCACTCTGAATCAGCTGCTGGCTCGAGCGGTCGCTATGACATAGTGCTGCAGCACCGGCGGAATGTGCAGGACCTGTTTGGAAAAGCTACAATAGTCGGAGAAGTGGAAGGAACAGAGCACCTTAAGAATACTAAACGAGCAGAAGTAGTGCGCATCATTATTGTTGGAAGCTTGTCGATCTTCTCATTGTTTGTCTTCTCCCACGCAACCTTATTTGCGGTTAGAAGCTCACCTTTACTCGCTGCGCATGCGCGTATGCTAGCTACTAACTTTCGCTAAACTGTCCTTCTCGATTCGAATGACAATATGATGATCTACACGGCCGTTTAGATATCTTATGGAATAAATAATATATTTTAATTTTATAGGAACCAAAATAAATATATAGCCTACATATTAACATATAAATTCCAAAGAACGAAAAAGTATATTTCATCTGAATATGCTCGAGGCCGTTACGCTCGACTAATATTGCAATATTTTGAATTACACACAAGCAATAGTTGAGTTGTCTATGAAAATTATGAAAAACTTACAAAATAGAGAAAATAGATAGATGTGATTAGATTGTTTGTCACATGACATGCCCATAAATTAAATTTCTCTTTATTTGATCAAAAATATATTATACCATGTTTCTTTAAAAGACATTACTAAACTATATAAAACACTATCAGGCAACATTAAAGTCAGTCTTTTAAGGCACTCCTTCCAACCGCTATAACATCAGGACTCTGGTGGTGAGTTTGATACATTTTTATAATGTAGAGTAATTATTGACCTTGACATGTCAATTCTGTAACAACCTGTAAAAAAATGTTTGCAAATTTGATATAGGCTAATGGCTAATTGTAGGTAGTTCTTATCCTGTTATCTGTTTAGTAACCAATTTCACTAAATGAAACTTCTTCAAATCAAGAATTAAGATTGAGGTTTCTGTAATACAGCCCCATAAAAAGCTAAATGGCTGCTGCATTTGATATATTTGGTAAATAGGTAAGTTTTAGAACTTCTATCATTAATTATGATAAGTTTTTGTACTAATTTTAAAAGCTATTTTGCTTTTGCCAGGATTGGAACATTCTAGAAGTTTCTATAACATTCTGGTGTTTTCTGGAACATTTTGGAAGTTTTGGACTAATTTTTGGTAACTGTTTAAGTTCATTTGTTGTTATTTCAGTATTATGCATGTACCGTGCTATTTTTATGCATGAGTAATAACAGATTAGCTTTTATTCAGCATGCCAAACTTCATAAAGAAACATTACAAATAAAAGTGAAACAAAACTTTTATAGAAATGTGTTTCACAGTGTAATGTGTTTATTTTATTTATTTTTGCTATAGGATTCCTTGATACATTCTATTTATTTATTTACAGTTTTGTAGCCTTTTTTTGTCCCAGTACTCAAAAATCTGTGAACATACTTTCAGGGAACTTTATAAATATATGTAAATAAACAGAACAAGAACAACAGATACAAACAATTTTTGTAGTATTTAATAAATAATGTTTCACTTCATATATATTCAATACATCATAAAGCTCTTTTCCAATAGAGACAGAAAGACCAAAAACACAAAAGCAATATAATACACCTGTTTACCTGCATCTGCCCTCCCTGTTCTTCTAAAGTGTGTCTAATGTGACCTGAATAATTCACTTCATTGACACAAATGATGACTGCATGGAAAGTGAAAACTCATTTATAGAGTGCTCTGAATTCAACAAAGAAGACACATTTCAAAAAGGGACATCACAATGTAGGTTTCAGGTGCTCTGTAACTTTCCTTACATCTTTGAATCATTCAAGCCAGGATGTTTTCTAGAATGCAACATTCAGGTTCTGGAAGTCAAAATCCCATTCACTTTCTCCATAGGGAAATGGATTTTCAACAATAACATATAAACTTTTAAAGACATACCTACTTTGAGCTATGAGGTTGCTAATTGATGGTATATGTTTTTGTTGAAGCCACCAGGCCACATCATTTAAACTGTTTTTTTTGTTTTTTTATTCCTGGTGAAAAACTACATTACCCATGAGTCTACATTTAGAGAATCAGAGTCCACCAATCAGAGAATTGCGACAAGCCCACTCCCAAGAAGTACTGTGAGCGATGCAGTGAGTTTTCTACATAATTTTTCATTTTGATTAAGACATTTGTAATGCCTCATGAGAATACATTTCTTTCACTTTTGTATCATTGTTTTTGTCTGAGTTTCAAACACTTTCTTTGCTTAAAAAAAAAATCAAGGTTTGTAATGTTTGTGATTCACTTCAAAGTTGGTTTGGTTTATGGCTTATATCTCTTAAACAAAGACTTTTTAAAGGTGCAGTATGTGATATTGACAGCTAGCAGTTGACATGGGTACTGCGGTCCAAATTAAAAATATTGCAGGTTGCCAGATTGAGGACACACAACAGGAATGAGCACAATTGACAATGGAGGGCAACGAGCCTTAAGGCCCGTTCACACCAAGGACGATAACTATAAAGATAACGATAAAGATATAGTTCTAAAAATCGTTCTTGATATTAAATAATAGCAGAGTTCACACCACAGCTATAACGATAAAGGCACAGAAAAACGATATCGTTGGAATCACTTCCAGAACGACTTTTTTCAGCTGATGAACGATAAAATCATTGACACCCAATCAGAATCAATCCTACTATCACATGCTCAAGAATTTAAAGCGGCAGACACGTGTGCTTAGGATAAACTGACGATTAGCGTCCGCTAATATCATTATCTTTATAGTTATCGTTCTTGGTGTAAACGGGGCTTTACACTATAAGTTGATGAGTTGACTTATCCATGTTTTAATAAGCCTCTGCTCATAGAGGTTTTTAAATGGATGCCAAGGCTTTTTAGGTCGGGTAGAATCTGCAATCTCTGACCCAGTTTGTTTGCTCGCTTCCATGGCTGCAATACTGCTAAGTTTTCCGCTAACTGGCAACCTGGTGTGTCGAAATACTATTGGGTAAATTGGCAGTGGGTGGAATCACACACAGACCAAAACAAAAACAGACATTCCGACACGGAACAAACATTTCAAAGCAGAATAACTGGCTGTAGCAAGTATGTGAACTTAGCATGTTTCCTACATGCCTGCAAACCTATTATGGTATTTTTATGCTTTAGTACAGTGAAAAAAAATTGCATACAGCACCTTTAAAAAAAACTGTATAGGAAAAATGAATAGGAAAAATCCCCCCAGAACCAAGGCCATTTAATAAAGGGCACTGTTGCCCTCTATAACTCAGTTGTCTCTGGTCCAATGTCCTCCCTCAGTGGTCGGTCTCTGAATCTACCTATTCGAGCTTCTGGCATCCTTGAAAGGCTACCTTCTCTCCAGTGACCTCCAAGTGACCTGTGCAAGGGGAGCAGCCTATGTCTGAAAGGATAAAGGAAAAGGGCGGGGTCGGGCATAGGGCGCGCCTCTTCAGGCCCCAGCACCCTTTCGCGGGGCACGCATTCCCTCACTCTTTCTGATCTCCGCACCTTTCCTGAAGCTCGGGTTTGACGTGGACTTTCCGCCGTTACTGGAGATGTCCATGGAGAATTTGCAGTCCATTCTGACTCCTGTGTAAAGGTAAAAGTATAAGACCGATTCATGCCTCAGATTGTGAGTAAATCCAGCAGTAGTGCCTCCTACCTGCATGGTGCCTCCTTCATCCTCTTCTTCTTCATCCTCTTCCTCGTAGTCTTCTGTCTGGTGATACAGTCGAAAGTGTGCTGAATGCAGTTGGAAGGAGAGCTGAGCAGCCAGATCAGTCTGCTTGCGGAGGTCACGACTCAGCGTTGTAATCTTATGACTGCGTCGTTTTAGCTCCTCCAGGAATCGCCGCTCTTCATCTCGAAGTCGAACCTGCATTGCGCTCGCAAGTGCCCCCTTTTTCCGTAGCTCCGCCCGCAGCTCCACCAGTGTGCTTTCCTGCTCAGCCAAATGCTGCTCGGTCTCCAGTAATTGTGCCTGCAGAAGCTCTTCCTCCAGTTCGATATCTGTAAAAACATGTAGTTGAGGGAACATGTGGAAATGACTGGAATCTTGTGATATCTGATACTCACCTTCTCGGTTTCTTACTGGTGGTCTTTCACTTAGTTCACAACTCAGCTCTGTAACGATATACGCACAAAGAGGAGTTAACAGACACGAGAGTGCCATTAAAGTATCTTTTAGGCCAGGGTTTTCTGATGCTAAGGACCCCCAAATGTGACAATCCTGTTGCGAATGACCCCTTCCTATAATATATAAATGCAGCTATATATTTTCTATGTAAAAAAAAAAAAAAACAACTGTTCCCAAAATTAAATAATCGGCTTTTATATTGTCATTGCACTACAAATGTTCAAGATAATATTTCAACATATTTTATTAATATATATTAGCTTTGACTGCCCTGAAAAATACTTTAAATAAATATATATTTATAAAAAAAATACAATTCTTAACTTCACAGACCACTGTTTTAGTCAGTTTGAAGAAGTTTTTATTTGAAATACAAAGTCTGAGTTACATCACATACATCATATTTTCCCTTCTGTCCTAATGAATGAAAATTTAAAGAAATATATATACATATATATATTTTTTAAATCAACATTCTTCAAAATGTGCTGTAGAATGTCATACAGGTTTGGAACAAAATAAGTTAAGTAAGACGAATTCTCATTTGTAGGTGATTCAATGTAAAGCTGCTTTAAAATAATATGTGAAAATCACTACACAAATAAAATCTACTTTACCTACTTTGACTTAAAATAGACTGTTTCATTGACAAAGCTTCGCTTTCTTATGAAATCATAGTTAATTAAGTGCAAAGTCCTGTATTAGGTTTTATGATTTCTATATTTGAGTCCAGAATGGAGAATCTATGGAATGAGGATGAGTGACAGACCATTGCATCGTTTCTTCAGGTTGCGGATCTCTAGCCGTAGACCGCTCAGGAGGATCTGGTGTTCCTGCTGCAAAAATGCTACATTACGCTCAACGCTCTCCACCTGTTGGGTAAGTGTGGATCTATCCATGGAAGGCTCGTAGATGTTGGCAGGTTACAGCACCTGTTTACAATAAAAGTTAAAATTGTTAGTATGTCAATACAAAGTAAACAATTTCTTTACTTAGGCCTAAGAATTCATTAAAGGTTGAAGCACACTAATTTCCGTTAACCATTCCCCTCCAACTGATGCGAGCTAGAGATAGCAAGGAGATGCGTCAAAAATCAAGCCCCAGCCTATATTTTTTCTTGTGTAATATTGAGTGTTTGCCCACTTTTTCAGCGGCCTTGGTTACAGAAGTATTTTTCACATTCATATTTCCCAAAGTTTTTTTTTTTTTTTTACATTTATTTATCTCTGTTAAAAAAAAGAATCACAAATCATGAACGAAACAGCTGTGAGGTGAATCACAACATTACAAATTTTGATTTGAAGCAGAAAAATATTTGAGAATTGGGCAAAAAGACGAAATTGTGCCAGAAAATTCCACTCAAATTTGAGATAAAGGGGCAAAAAAAATCCACTGCACAATTAAAATAAATCTATTATGGCTGTCATGATTAAAGTGAAATGTGAAAATGAAATGAAAAGTGTATATCTGCTCACGTTGCATCAGATTTATTTTTACACATTTTTTTGCAGCATTGAGCATTATAACATCAAACACGTTTCGGGAACGCTTAAGTAATGTTCAGTGCTCGCCTGCATTGACTGAATTCTGCACTCTTGCGTATTCTATCATTATAAACAACAAAGTGCATAAATAAAATTAATTTCGCAGTGTAGACAGCTTCTGCGATTTTGAGAGTGCTTACTCATGCTAGACTGAAGTCAACGATGGGAAATAATCATTGCTTACTTTCCTAATGTAATTTATTCACTATTTAATTTTTTTTCCCCTTGCTGCTATAAAGTCTTTATATTCTAAAGCGTAAAAAAGCAAAATAAAATTTTTAAAAAATCATAAACGGTTCTTAGTTTTTGTCTTTGTAGCCAGAATTTGACTTTGTAGCCAGAATAAGCCATTCCCCCAAACACTAAAATGTTTTTTTTTTATGTATTCTAGTAAACATTATTTTCAATATTAACAATCATTATGACTATATCCAGAGCGATGATCAACAATAATGTAATTTTTGTCATAATATTGCAGCCCTGCAATATTGCAGGAACTCCTGTTTCTCTTCAATAATTTATATTTTTATAATTTATAATAATGTGTATATACTGTAGGCTTTTTACATTGTTGTGTAAATACATGTATGTCACATCTGAGCAACATTAGACAGCTTGTACAAGTAAACATAAATGCCATATCAGTTGCCGTTTCAGTTCTTTGCAGTGTAAAGATGGCTGTTGTCGATAAAATTTTACTGGTAATAGTCTATGGTATTCTATTCTTATTGATTGAAGAAACCTGTTAAATTTAAGTATTTAACATAAAAAAATAACACAAATATCAATTCCTACAAAAAGCAGTGCAAATGACACAACTGAATTAAAAACGCTGGAGAAATATAAAATTACAGCTCATATTTAAGCAGTTTGAGAGCAGAGGAAAATGAAGCCCTATATCATTTGCAGTGCTTCATTTAGCTCTAAGGATGAATTCCAAATGGCTTTTTTGCACCCTTGAAGTGGGCAACAGAATCTCTTTATGAAGTCCGTTAGCAAAGCGAACATAATTTGTGAACCATTTGTGATCACTAGATCTTGAATTCGCCCACATTTTTTTCTCCGATGGCGATTTCTCTGCAGAATCATGAGTAATGCAGTTTTTCACCAGGGACTCTCCAATGTTGAACATGTTTATTCAGAAAATAAATTGAAATAATGCAGGCTGATGGCTTTAACAATAGCATCGATTAATAACCTTGTAGCTCACATTAGTCCTGTTCCCCTATGGAGAAAATGAATGGGAATTTTACTTCCAGAACCTGAGTGTTGCAATGCCACTTGGTTTGATGGGCTATTTTGTGCCAAGACATACATTTTTATACATTTTAAAAATGCTCTTTATGCACCAATAACAATATTTCAGATGGCTCACTATGGATCTTAAAATGCCTCTTTTGTTACAAAATTCAGCATCAGCAGATTCAGGTTAAAATCAGCATGATGTCATTGGTCCATCCGGGACATTCAGATCCAGGAAATGTGTAACGGCGACAGGCGTATGTAAACATCGCAATCTAAAGTCTTTAAGGCGAATATATATGGGTGTTTTCTTCATAAAAAGCACATAATCCTCATGTCGATGTCTTAATTAATCCTTTACTATGTTTATGCCGTTTTCACAGCGATTTCGACAATAACTACCCACCCATCAACCTTCACGCACTGATCCATGGAATATGTCAACAAATGATGGATTAACTAAGTGTATAGGATACACTGATTATTGACAGCTGATTCTGCTGAAACGTATGAAAATAGTTCATTTTTATCCTTACAGCGCTGACAATCTCGACTATTTCTTTAAACTAACGTTACACCATTATTACGATGTCTTGAAATCACCGCACCGCGTTTCAAGGTCAGCAATCTCAACGACATAAACATGCTGGTGATATACTTCACGCTTTGTAATGCTACTTACGATATGACTGAACAGATGAATGATGCTGGACACCTCCAGTGCAAAGCATCGCCACCAAAGCAGTGCGTCAGGGACACGAAAGGGTTAGTTAGACATCTGCCATATCCATCCCAACATTCATTTAGCCAATGAAGTTGACTGAAGTGAGAAGTCCTTAAGTTTTGTGGGATTTATAGCGCAGTGACTACAAGCCTGTGCTCAAGGACGACAAAACATGTGATCAGGTTTTGTATGGAATCTTAAAAAACCCTGCCACTATAGGCAATTAAATTATTAATACTAAAAAAAACTACACCATGTTTATTATATGGCAGGAATTGCGGAAATACATAAAAGTTTAAGTGCACATGGATCCATATTTATGTAAAAATGCGGTGATATATTTTTGCTGGCCAACCTGGAAGTTATCATCACCCTTGTTCAAATAAAAACCATGCCATCCCTGCAGCAGTTTTGAGCACAGAAGCACACAAATTTTAAAACAAGTTTTAATTTTGCAGTTGTGTAGAGACTCTGATTCCTGCAGCGGATATCATTATGACAAATTAATGCCGTCACTTTCATTGAGATGACAGCATGATATAATTAGGATCAAAGGCTATATTACAAACACAATCTTTATAACTCTGTATGACGTCACAAGCAGAAATTCTATACATAGCCATAGAATTCTCATATGTGCAGGACTGAACAAAAACAGTGAGGACATTCACACTCTAGGGAGCGTTTTCTCTCTACTTAATCAAATGTGCTTGAATTGTTTATAGCACCCTATCCAGTTCTGGCCCCTGTTTAGATTTGTAATTGTTAATCACTGTTAATGCCTTCTATATATATATATATATATATATACACACACACACACACACACACAAAATAATAAGGAATACAAAACAGTGTGTTAGCTTACAAAGCACATATTCAATGACACACACACACACATATATATATATATGTGTGTGTGTGTGTGTATTAGTGCTGTCAAACGATTAATTGCATCCAACATAAAAGTTTGTGTTTACATAATATATGTGTGTGTACTGTGTATATTTATTATGTATATATAAAGACACACATACAGCATATATTTTGAAAATATTTACGTGTATATATTTACATACATATAAATTATATCATATATAAATATATTTAATATATAAACGTAACTTTTTTTTCTGAAATATATACATGCATGTGTGTGTATTTATATATACACAGTACACAAGTACATTATGTAAACAAAAACATTTATTTTGGATGCGATTAATCGTCTGACAGTATATATATATATATATGCACACACACACAGCAGTGTGAAAAAGTTTTTTTTTTTTTTTTTTTTGCATATTTGTCACACTTGAATGATTCAGATCATCAAACAAATTTTAATATTACACAAAGATAACCCAAGTAAATACAAAACGCAGTTTTGAAATAATGATTTCATTTACTAAGGGAAAAAAGCTGTCCAAACCTGCCTGGCACTACATGAAAAAGTAATTGCCCCCTAAACCTAATAACTGGTTGTGCCAACCTTTGCAGCAACAACTGCAATCAAGCGTTTGCGATAACTGGCAATGAGTCTTTCACATCGCTGTGGAGGAATTTTGGCCTACTCTTCTTTGCAGAATTGTTTTAATTCAGCCACATTGGAGGGTTTTCGAGCATGAATGAACTGTTTAAGGTCATGCCACAGCATCTCAATCAGATTTAATTCCGGACTTTGACTTGAAAAACAAAACCTTCATTTTGTTTTTCTTGAGCCATTCAGAGGTGAACCTACTAGTGTGTTTGGGATCATTTTCCTGCTGCATAACCCAAGTGCACTTGAGCTTGAGGTCACAATCTGACGGCCGGACATTCTCCTTCAGGATTTTCTGATAGAGTGCAGAATTCATGGTTCCATCAATTATGGCAAGTCGTCCAGGTCCTGAAGCTGCAAAGAAGCCTCAGACCATCACACTACCACCACCATGTTTGACTCTTGGTATGATGTTCTTTTTATGAAATCCTGTGTTGGTTATACCTTCCAAACAATTCAACTTTTGTCTCATCAGTCCACAGAATATTTGCCCAAAAGTCTTGGGGATAATCAAGATATTTTTTAGCAAATGTGAGACGAGCCTTTGTGTTCTTTTTGGTCAGTAATGGCTTTTTCCTTGGAACTCTCCCATGGATGCTGTTTTGCCCAGTCTCTTTCTTATTGTTGAATCATGAACACTGACCTTAATTGAGGCAAGTGAGGCCTGCGAGCCTGGTCTCATGAAAATGCGTATAAATAGTATGCCAAATAAAAACGAAAACTCATGGTATTGATACGCAAAAATTGACTTTGGCGTATATATGATACAAACTTGTTTGGCGTGCATATAATACGCCGTTTTCGCCTGCAGATGATACGCATCTACCCCACAACCCTAATCCTACCCATCGCGTAGCATGTACATGCCAAATTCCATTTTTGCGTATTTATTTGGTGTACTAGTTATATGCACTTTCATGAGATCGGGTTGGGCCTGCAGTTCTTTAGATGTTGTTCTGGGTTCTTTTATGAACTCCTGGATGAGTCGTTGTTGTGCTCTTGGAGTAATTGTGGTAGACCGGCCACTCCTGTGAAGGTTCACCACTGTTTTCTCCATTTGTGGATAATGGCTCTGACCATGGTTCACTAGAGTCTCAAAGCCTTAGAAATGGCTTTATAACCCTTTCCAGACTGATACATGTCAACTATTTAGTTTCTCTTCTGTTTTTCTGGAATTTTTTTAGATCGCGGAATGATGTGTTGCTCTTTAAGCATGCTTCACTTTGTCAGACAGGTTCTATTTAAGTGATTTCTTGATTCAACAGGTCTGGCAGTAATCAGGCCTGGTTTTGCTAGCTTTCTAAAATAATGTGGTTAATCACAGTTCTTTCATGATTTAACAGGAGGGGGCAATTAATTTTTCACGTAGGGCCAGGTAGGTTTGGACAGCTTTTTTCCCTTAATAAATGAAATCATCATTTAAAAATTGCATTTTGGATTTACTTGCATTATCTTTGTGTAATGGTAAATTTGTTTTGGTGATCTGAATCTTTTAAGTGTGACAAATATGCAAAAAATTTAAAAACAGTAAGGGGGCAAAAACCTTTTCACGGCACTGTATGTACATACATATATGGTTGCGAGTCAAAAACCTCATGAATAACTTTCACAAAACATGTAAACAGTTACTGATCATCATCAATAAAGCTTCACACAGACCATCATAAGAACCAAGGGAATGTAAACTTATATCCAAGATTGAATAAAAAGGCCAGTTCATCAAAATTCAGTAATAATTTTGTCTTGTGAAATGTTATGTTATGTCAGATAGCAGGACTTAATAAAACAAAAAGGAATTTTGTTACAGTACCACTTAAGGGAATTTTCAAGGGAAATAATGAAACATTTTGCACTCAACTGTATATATTAACATATAGCCTAGACTCTCAAGATTGTAGTCGGAGAGTTTCAAATTAATTTTCATACGGGCCATATTTTATACAGGCAGTAAAAAAATGTTAATGCCAACTTTTTTTAGCATTTAAAAAAAGGTATATTTTATTAGGCTATATAGCAGTTATCTGTAATTTTTATTATAATATTGTGTTTAAATTGTTTAACTGTGTATACAGATGGCATAAATATTAAGAGACATGGATCATTTATTTTTGGATAGCAGAATAATTTGCCTTTTTAACTGATCCAGGATGTCCGACCTCAAAATGACATATGCTTTTAAGATATTTTATGGTAACAGTGCATAGTTACGTTTCCCATAGACAATATCTTGATTATTATAGACGATATCTGCAGCTTAAGCTTAAACATTTTTCATTTAATTATTTTTCATTTTAGTTCATCCAGTTGCCCTAAGTAAGGTTAATTCTGCCCTCTAGTGGGACATTGCTAAAGCTGATCAGTAAATGATTTTTTATGGCTGCAAAGTATTTGTCAAAGTTTAAATTTTTTGAAAAACTAAACTTGTGCATTTTCCATTTGGGTCAATAAAAGCGTTGATGTCTGAAGACAAAATGCAGACAGCAGAACAGCCTGAAAAACTGATGGCTTCTCATGATCATCATTAGAACTGACTACAGAATAATGGCATAATTTAAGACCTTAATTAGGGTTTATTTCATTCTGGCACCATGAATCTGGAAAGGGTTGTGCCTGATTTGTGTGATGAATTTAAACGTTTAAAACGTTTAGAAGTAATATTTTTGTCTGAATTCTGTGGGTGCTGATCAGACAAGTTTTCCAAGTTGTGACATTGTGATGCTTATTTGCTTTTGCTGTATTTTTATTAGTTTTATTTCACTGTCATTTCACCTTCACTCGTTTAAGAATCAGTTTGCTGTTTAAAGAGTCAGCAACCAAATTTTGGTGCCAAAACATCAAGTTGCCAGTTGTTGTTTTTTCCTTTTTTCTGTTCTTTCTGTTTCTTGGTGCTCCTTTGGTTAGTTTGTGGATGGTTCAAAATGGTTTCTGCACCCTCATCAGAACCATCTAGAAACGAACCAAATGTCTTTATCTAACCAAAACCAGGAGTTGCCCTCTCTGCATAATTAAATCTAAAATACTAAGTTTAAACAAACATTGGTCCACTTGCGCTGAAAGTTTCATGATTTATCAAACTAGTGAACAAGATGCCTTTTAGAAGAACAAATACAGAACCAAGAATATGAAAATAGAAAGGTTATTTAAAAAAAAAAAATAAATAAAAATGTAAGAATAAAATTAAAAAACCTCTACAAATTTAGAAAATGTGTTCAGTCTTAAATCAATTACATTTTCCGTTATAAACACAAAGATGCTTTATTCTTGCAATAAATGTAAAAATTTTTATTTAGAGATATATTTTTATATAATTATGAAAAAAAAAAAGTACACTACCTCCATGTACGTTCAAAACTTTGGGATAAGTATTATTTTTCATGTTTTTTAGAAGTCTCTTCAGTGCTCATCAAGGCATTTATTTGATCAAAAATACAATAAAAACAGTAATATTGTAAAAATAACGCTTTTCTATTTTAATATACTTCAAAAAGAACAGCATTTAAGTCGGTAAGGAACATCATTTATTCAAAATAGAAATCTTTTGTAACAGTTATGTATAAAGAAAGACTGATGTTGTGGAACCAACTTTGAAATAAAATATAAAAGTGTCCCAGTTTGCCAGCAAGGTTGTGATTTGAGGTCTAAGCGCGTTTGTAGAAGCGATTGTTTTATATGACATATCCTTTTTTGGAAATATTATTGTGTATTAGAGATGTTTAGCAGTTTAAAACATTACTCTGTCATTTTGAAAACAACACCAGTGAAAAATGATCAAAAAGTATCCCAACTCATCCAGTAATAATATAGTATAGTAGTATCAAAATATAATTTTAGCTACATGGTCTTATATCAATACCTTTTCTCTATAATTATTTGGGGGAAACAGTAAGAATTTCATTTTATACTCTGTATACATCAGAAAGAATTGAAATAATGTCAGAAATAGTGTCATTTGTTGTGTCAATGTTTATTGCTAAACAGATGTAAAAAGACTTATAAATCAACTTTTGACAAGATCTGTACAAAAAGAAAGATGTTGAAACAACGTTGCACTATCAACATTAGTTTGATATTTCAATAATTTAACAATGCATCCGCATGTGTACAGTTCGATGTCGCTTAATGGTCACATTGACAAACAAATTTTGTGTTTAAATAATTTTATTTGACATTTTTAATGATTTCATTCATTATTAGCTTTATATCAACTCACAAATCCGCTGCAGTTCTTGGGGAAATCCTGTAATGCTTAATGCATTTTATGATGTTGATATCAAAACATGGAATATATATTCTTTCTCTTTGCTTTTTTATATCAATATGACACATTTAATGGTGAGTTTAAAACAAGTTAGACAAAAAGTAATTTAAAAAGTAGTCAGAATACATTACATAAAACGAGTAACTTAGATTTCATCATGTAATCTGTAATCAGTAATGGACTACAATGTGTAAATTATTGAATAGTGTAGCATAACCTACTGTATTATTTACAGTGAATTCTTTATGTCAGTATAAACTCTTTAAGGTCAGTTTAGATCAATTGTATCTTGAAAGGAGCATATGAACAGGAGTGTCAGTGCTTTAGAGAGAGGTGCAGAGTCACGCACTTTGCCCTGTGCACACGTCTATTGTTGTGTGCTGCTTGCTCAGCCGTTCTCTCTTCTGTTGTTATACCACAACAAATGGCATTGCTCTTCAACTAAATGCCCTCTTTACACTTTACGCAATCTGACTGGCTTTTGGATGCTCCATTTCCTTTTTTTCTCCCCAAAACACTACATTTGACCACCCTTTTTTGGAGTAACCAAATTCATGAGTGAGTCTGAGCATCTGAATGATGAAGTGCCTAAAGGTCAGGTCTGGTCTCCTGGATTAGGGACTCGTGAACTGCTCATTACGGTCATGACAGCCGTCCCGAGAGTTTGATTGTATGACAGCAGTCCACAGAAAGGATAGTTTTTCAAAAACATTTACTGGAGAAAATCCTCTCTTACTGATCTATTTGTGATGTCTGAGGTACAATCAGGTAAGCATCCAATCATTTGTTATGTTATTATTTTCTCTTGTTAGTGCCGGGCAACGATTAATCGCATCTAAAATAAAAGTTTTGTTTATATAATATATGCGTGTGTACTATGTATATTTATTATGCTTACATAAAGACACACACATACAGTATATATTTTGAAAATATTTACATGTATATATTTATATTCGTATAATTTATATTATATAAAAATATATTTAATATATAAACAACATTTTTCTTAAATATATACTGTATACTGTATTTGTGTATTTATATATACATAATAAATCTACACAGTTAACACACACATATATATTATGTACACAAAAACTTTTATTTTGGATGCGATTAATCGTTGCCCAGTACTAAAAAGAATACTATGAACTGTAAATGCATTGATTTTTAAAAAAAACAAAACAAAACAAAAACCACGTTTATTTAATGGAGTATTCTTAATGTTCACTGCTCTGACAGTGCGATTATGCTGTTGACTTAGCTAACATTTGAGTGTGTAATTCATTATATGGTGTTACAATTATTGTGACATTATGTTTTTCTCCATGGCATTGTTCTTGCCATGAGTGATGTAATTTATTATTTTATCTGGGCTGTTATGGTTATAGGTTTAGTGGCTGGTTTGGAGCCAGAGGAAGAGGTGACAGATGTCGTATGTGACGAGGCAAAACTCAAAGATGGAGAGTAGGTTCCATATAAATTCCTGTCATTTAAATTTTTAATAATATGTATTATATTTTTAATATACTTATTTATTTATGAAAGATTTCAATATTTTATCAATGAAAACACACAAAAGAATCATTCAGAAATCAATTAGAATTGTTTTTGTTTATTTGCATATGGATTGCAAATAGTTGCATCATGTTTGAAACAGTTTCGATCTTTTGTTTTTAACGCTGTAAATTTCTTCAAAGTCATACTGTATGTTTTATATAGAAACAATTTAATTTAGGGACCAGTTCTCACTATTGACTATAGTTGCTTATTAGCATGCATATTGCTAGCATACTGGCTGTTAATATTAATATTTATAAAGCACATATTAATGCCTTATTCTGCATGACCATATTTTAGATACATTGTAAAAAATATTCTGTAAAATTTACGGTAAAAAAACAGCAGCTGTGGTTGCGGGAATTCTACCGTAAAAAATACGGTCACAACATTTTAGCTTTTACGGTTTTAACTTAAATTTCGGTTTTAACCGTAATTTCATTAACTGATATACCAACCTATTAAAGTACTGAAATCTGTTTTGTACCTTTGAAGTACACTGATAAACACCAAATGCACGTGGTGATGAGAAAGTCACATGATGAACCAAAGCCCATCACAAGCAGCTTTTAAATAATAACATTTATATAGAAGGTGAACTGTGTCATTCACACAAGCACTAAACACCATCATGGTGAGACTCATTAAACTGAAATATGCAATAAACATTAATTTAACAACATTAGATGTAACATACAACCCTAATAAGCATAACTGATAAGAAAAAAACTGAGAAGCAGCATAGTTAATTTAAAGAAAAAACATCAAATTCAAACAAAATTTGAAATGCAACGCATGGAATTCTGGGAATGTCAGTTTATGTGTTTTCCCTGTATATTTTACAGGAACTTACCATTAACCATTTAACAGGTTTTTACTGTAGCATTTTCACAGTTTTTTACCGTTAAAATCACGGCCATTTTTTACAGTGTACCTTAATCCTACCCCATACCTAAAACTACCTTACGAACTCTTAATAAACAGCAAATTAGGAGTTTACTGAGGCAAATTTGTAGTTAATAGTTAGTTAATTGTGAGAATTTGTCCCCAAACTAAAGTGTGACCGTTTTGTGCATATAAAGATGTTGAAGGACACAAACTCAAGATGTCTGCGTGTGTGTGTGTGTGTGTGTTTCTTGTGATCTAGAATGATGGAGGTGGAGGTTGGTGAGCACAATGTTCTGCTGGTACGCTGTGATGGGGTGTACAGTGCCATCAGTAACCAGTGCACACACTATGGTGCTCCACTGAGCAAAGGTAGCTCATTACCAAACTGTTTTATCGATAGAAATCGAGTTGGGTGCTACTGGCTTCCATCTGCTTAGATAAATAACATGGGAGAAGTAAAGTATTACGAGGAAAGTCTTGTGAGCTTGTAGTATTACAGTGTGTTTGTGGTTCCTCTGCAGGGGTGCTGTCAGGTCACAGGGTCCGCTGTCCCTGGCATGGTTCCTGTTTCAATGTGAAGACCGGTGACTTGGAGGAGTATCCTGGAATTGACTGTTTGCCCTGCCACAAGGCATGTATTACCATATATTTCTTGACTGATTACCGTAAAGACTTTAAGAATTAAATGTATATTAAATTATATTACAGATTTGATATTTTATTTATATACTATATAAAATATTTTATATATACACATTAGAGTATTTATTATAAAGTAAACATATATAATTAGCTTGGTAAGAAGTCTCTTGTTCTCACCAGGGCTGCATTTATTTGATCAAATGCAGTAAAAACAATAATATTGTGATGTATTATTATGCAATTTAGATCTGTTTTCTATTTGAATATAAATTGTAATTTATTTCTGTGATGCCAAGCTGAATTTTCAGTAGCCATTACTCCAGTCTTCAGTGTCATTATTACAATATGCTGATGCTCAAGGAACATTTCTTTTTATTATCAATATTGAAAACAGTTGTGCTGGTTAATGTACCATTCAATAATTTGGAGTCATTAAGAAAAACAAATAAATAAATACTTTTATTCAGCAAGCAAAGTGACAGTAAAGACATTCATAAAGCTACAAAAGATTTATATTTCAAATCAATACTAACATTTAACATTGATAATTAATGATAATTATCAATAAGAAAGATTATTAATAAATGAGGACCAATAACAGTTACTAATAACTGAGCAAAATATTAAAATAGAAAACAGATGTTCTAAATCCATTCATATTTGACTGTTTTTACTGTATTTTTGAACAAATAAATGCAGCCTTGAGACTTATTTCAAAAACATTACAGGTATTGTAGTGTACAGGCTAACATATTTAACTTGTTATTTTTCTTGACAGGTGAAAGTCGAAAACAACAAAGTTTATGTGTCTGTAAAGAAAAGGGTAAAGTACCTTCATATGGACATTTTATATTCTGCATCAAACGTATGAAACCAAAATCAAAATTAGGACAATTCTGAGAGTAAAATGTTAAAAACCTTTTCTGTACAGATCCAGGGTCAGCCTAAACGTATCAAATGGATGGGAGCCAGAGATCAAGCGGTGCTACATACGATCATGCTCCTCGGAGGAGGTAAGAGAAAAATGTCTGATATTCCCTGTATTTGCTGTGTTTTATGTGGACATTTTTAATGTCGGTGTGTATTGTTGAGCACAGGCGCAGCCTCTTTAATGTGTGCTGAGACACTACGGCAAGAAAACTACGGTGGCAGGATTATTATGGTATCTAGAGATGACCTCCTTCCATACGACAAAACCAGACTCAGCAAGGTGAGGCGCGAGATCTGTGAAAACTGGCGCTAGAAGTGTTTTGCAGGAAACTGTTGCTGTTAACATCTGTTAACACTTTATTTCGATTTAGACATTCTACTAACAATAAGTAACTTTGCAACTACATGTCAACTAGCAGTCATTAGAGTATTAGTAGACTGTCTGCTTAATATCTTCTAACACTTTATTTTGATGGGTCCACAACACAACATTCTGACTATGAGAAACTTCACAAGTATATGTCAACTTATTCTAACTAACCCTAAATCTACCCTAACAGTCTACTCTGAGAATTAGTAGACATGTAGTTGCAAATTAATGAGAATTAGTTGACATGTAGTTGACATGCAGTTAAAAAGTTACTTATACTTAGTAAAGTGTAACCCACTTTTGCAACTGAGACTACATTTTGAATGATTTAATAATTCATTCACACAAGTGATTGATTCTGCTTCACTTGAAAATATTGACATTATTGTCTAAAATGTACTGTAGGTTACTCTGTTAACCTCTAGTTTATTGAACTGTTGTGTAAAATTTATCACACATGCAGATCAACGTTTTTGCTTGTGTAATATTGCTTGAAAATATGCAAGGAAGACAAGACCGTTTACAATGCAATATTCAATAAATTCAAGAAAAAAGACCAATCTCATTTTGTTATGCGGACATTACAATTATGTTGTCATTACTGGTTACATCTTGGTTGGTGAATATTCTAAAAATGTTTAAACTTATCTTTTAATCTTATATTCCTAAATGAATATCAAAAATCTACAAAATCCAATTTGAATGCATTTCACATGTACACTGTAAAAAAAAAAAAAAAAAAGTTGAGCCAACTTAAAATTTTAAGGCAACCAGCTTCAGCAGATTTTTGAGTTTTCTCAACTTGTCGTTTTAAGTTTATACAACAAAAATGTGAGAATCTCCCACAAAAATAAGTTGAGCAAACTCAAAAATCTGCTGAAGCTGGTAAAAATTTTTAAGTTCGCTCAACTTTTTTCTTTTTTTTTACAGTGTGGTTTAAGATTAATTATTTAAGTTCAGAGCAAGCAATGTAAAACTCTACATAAAGATATTTCAATAACTCTAGATTGTATTAAGTTACGATATATACTTATATGATATTTACGATATACTTATGGTTTAGGCCTACTGAAACATCATGACAAATTTTGTACTGTTACTCTCTCTGTTATTTTTATACACTGAAAAAAAAACTGGCTTTAAGAAACTACAGTATTTTCACAATTTCTGGTCAAATTTCAAAAATAATCATAAGGAAAAGGCAAGTAACATCGAATTAAACATTCGACTGACTTACATTTTTTGTAAAATGTACTCCAATGATCCTTGTTTTATTAACAACATTTTTTTTTTTTTACTGTATGTTTTTTTTTTTTTTACTTTCCAGGATTAAATCAGAATAGTATCAGGGTTTCCACAAATATATTAAGTATTTTCAACATTGATAATAACAAGAAATGTTTCAGCATTAGAATGATTTCAGAGGGATCATGTGACACTGATGAATGGAGTTATGAATAATTCAGCATGGCCACTGCAGCATATCTGTTTCACATTTTAATGAAGTGATGTGAAGGCCAAGTATGGTAACCCATACTCAGAATTTGTCCTCTACATTTAACCCGTCCAAGTTAGTGCACACACATTAGGAGCAGTGAGTAGTGAGCACACACACATACACACACACACACACACTGTGGACACACACCTGGAGCAGTGGACAGCCATTTTTGTTGTGGCACCCCCGGAGCAATTGGGGGTTCTGTGCCTTGCTCAAAGGCACCTCATTTGTGGGTAATGCGGGTGGAAAAGGTCGCTGTTTATTCACTCCCCCCACCTATATTTCACTGAGAATTAAACCTGTTTGAGAATTGAACCATTAGGCTACAACTGTCCCAAAATCATGGTTCCACTGGGGCTCGAACCCAGGACCGTCTGTGCATAAAATAGACATGATAAATGCTTTGCAACCTGTTATCATTAACTTTTAACCCAATCTTGTTTTAGATAATGAATGCCGAGAGCGAAAGTCTCCTAATGAGAAGAATGGAATTTTTCCACAAGTATGATATTGAGGTCTGGCTGAAAAAAGAGGTGAGAGTTAATCTTGTGTCTCTCTCGTTTATACTAATATTTACACCAAGAATCACATGACAATATCTTAGTTGTACTTTGTGCAGGCTTTATCAATAGATACAAACAAGAAAACAGTGACATTTGATGATGGCTTAATCCAGTGCTATGACCAAATCCTTATTGCAACAGGATGCAGGTAAGTGTCTGAAGATAATTACTGATATAAACTATTATTTAACTGTACTCTTTATTGTATACGTCTAGATACAGTATTATTTTTCATATTTTGCTCAACTTCGGTCCATCCAGATTCCAAAACTTACACACTACTTGATATTTGTTATTCAGAGCAAAAAACCTAAATTGCCCTGGTGTGGACCTGGAAAACGTGCTAATGCTGGAAACACCAGAGGATGCCCGGTGCATCCACTACGCCTGCATGGGCTGCAGGACAGTCGTTGTGGGCACTTCCTTTGTTGGTACACACACACAAACACATTCACCACCCTCTGTCTTCTTGCCATATGCAAAGCTAATGTTATCATTTGATTTATGGATGTATCCCAAAGAAGAATCATTCAAGGTAGGTCATATGACACTGAATATGACACGGAAGACGGGAGTAATGATGCTGAAAATTCTAAATTGCTGTCACAGGAATATATTACATTTTACAATTATAATAGAAAAGAGTTAAGAGACTTTTTTTTTTTTGGTCACTGTCTGCTTTCAATGTATATGGACAGAGCATGATGACAAAATATTATGTTAATTATTCTTTCAACATGCCCCCCATAATAACTAATCTATTGTGTTTGGCATTGAAGGCATGGAAGTGGCTGCCTATATGATAGATATGGCCAGTAGTATCACGATCATTGGAAGCAGTGAACTCCCCTATCAGAAGACTCTCGGCCCAGAGATAGGAAAGATCACCATGTTGGTATGTTATCAAGGCCAGTACAAACATCTCAGTCATACTGATATCAAATATGTGCTTAATGATCATCTTCTTACTTTGCTTTGTTTGTTCTTTAAGATGCTGGAAGAGAGAGGGGTGACGTTCTACATGAATGATGCCGTCGCAGAGGTTCAAGGCGAAAATAGGAGGGTAAAGTCAACAGGTTCACTTGTTCTAAAAATAAATGTATTTCTTTTTTCAAAAACAACACATCAGTACTTTCTTTAGGTAGTTAATTGACTGAAATACATTATCAAGAACACTTAACTGGATGATGGCCTCTTTTTCGTTTGGTTCATTAAGACAGGTTAAAAGAATAACCTGTTTTTTTACAGGTTAAGGCTGTGAAATTGAAGAGTGGTATCACTATTGAAGCCGATTTGTTAATCGTTGGAATTGGTACGTACAGTCGTTGAACTGAGAACAAAGTGCTTCTTGAATTTAAATAATCTGAACAACAGGTTTGTGCTCTCTTCTCCCCAATTATCTCCATATAAGGTGTCAACCCCAATTCAGAGTTTTTGAAAGGGAGTCCAATAAGGATGGACTCTAAGAGCTATGTAATTGTGGATAAGGTAAGTGTTATGACCAGTTTCCTTGAGTTCAAACCTTACACTTCCAAAATCTTTAATTGTGTCCCTGTCTGTCTAGTACATGAGGACCAACATAACAGACGTCTACTGTGCAGGAGATCTGACCTCCTTTCCTCTCAAAATGGCAAAAGGCCAGAATGTGAGCATTGGCCACTGGCAGACAGCACAGGCACATGGTAATCAAAGATGTGTATATCTGCCAACTTTTAGGAGTATAGTAACATATAGACGCCATACAGCTAATAGACGTGAACTAAAAGACTTAAAATATGGGGTGATACACCAACTTTTGACAAAATATTTTGCTGAAAACATGATTTAAAAAAATGTTTCTGTTTGCATTTATTTATTTATTTTTCCAAAAACTGAAAATTCATATTTTGACCACATATTTTTGTTTCACTGATGAAACGCTTCTCCAATGATGTGTTTTTACTGTCTCAGCATCTATTTTGTGCATGCAACTTGGGGAAGCTGCAACAAGTAAACATGCCAGCAGTGTGAATGCACTTCATTGAGACCCAAAATTATGCTAGAATAGCAATTTGTAAAATTAGCTCATCAAGTATTGAGAGGCGTCTCTTTGCTGAAGAATTTTACTGGTGCAAAAAAAATTTGGTGCATCACTGGTCTTTAAATATATAATTGTGTAGTGCTCAAATGTCTTTAATTTCATTATAACTTTTGCCTTATTAGGAAGGATTGTGGCCTTAAACATGTTGCGCAGGGAGGTGGAGCTAAACATAGTGCCGTTCTATTGGACCGTCCTGCTGGGGAGAACTATTCGATATGCTGGTGCAGCCTTTTAACATACATGCCTATCATGCTTTACGGATTGTAAAATACGGGTATTTGTATGTAATTATGTCCTTATTCTTCATTATTTGCAGGGTACGGGGGGGGATACACTCAGATGGTGCTGAAAGGGAGATTTGAGAACATGAAGTTTTTGGCATTTTACCTCAAGTAAGAAGCTGTAGGTTTGTGGCATCCATTCTTTATACTTGTTTTCTATTTAAAGCTTGAAAGATTGGCTGTGTACTTTTAACTGCAGGGATGATGAGGTGGTGGCTGCAGCAGGATTGAATGTTGAACCGGCCGTCTCTGTGGTGGCAGAAAGGTTGGCGGAAGGAAGAGTGATAACAAAGGCAGAAGCAGAGTGAGTGAGAACTCAACATCAGTTATGGTATATGTGAAAATGCAGATATTCCTGCAAGTTGAAGGTTCACTGAATCATTTATTCCTCATTGATTGTATTCATCTTTCTAAACAACTGATACAACCAAGGAGTCAAGGTTTGGTTGGTTAACTAATGAAGATGTTATTTTCCTGCGGCCCCAAAGCGATTATAAGTTTATACTAAAAATGTGCATACTTTGCTCAGTATACATACTGCAAATTGCATAAATATTTATAGTAGTATAGTACACTCTCAGAAAAAAAGGGTAGGAAAGCCGTCACTAGGGTATATTTTAGTACCTAAAGTGTGTATATTACATAGTAGTAGAGGTCGACTGATTTTGGAGTTTACCAATACCGATAGCTAGGTTGGACCATATTGGGTGATACTGATTAATCAACCGATTTTTACTATTTAAAAAAAAAACTTTGTAACTGAATACATATATTAAAATGAAATATTAATAAAAAAGTGAAAGTGACGTGGCCAAGTATGGTAACCCGAATTTGTGCTCTGCATTTAACCCATCCAAAGTGCACACACACAGCAGTGAACACACACAAACACCTACAATTCCTGCCAGACCTGAGACTCGACCCACAACCTTTGGGTTACAAATCCAACTCTCTAACCATTAGGCCCCGACTGCCCCCAGTCATTAATTATATATTGATCATTTTAAAGTTAGTTCATACTTAATTAAATAATGTTAACTGAAGCAACTTATTAACACAATCTAAGAAGGAACAATACTTCTACAGCTTTTAACAACCTTATTTAATGTTAAAAATCTACTCAATGTAAACTTTTGTCAATTTGTAAAGTTTTCTGAATTTGTAAAGAAATTGTACCATTTCATGTCTGCAGTCATTCGTAAAGATGGAAATCTTTAAATATCTACACAAAGGCCATAGCATTGAAATTACATACATATGGATATTGTATGTGCGCAGGATCATGTGTCAAAACAAACATCAGTGATTCACCTGTAGAGGACGCTCTCGTACTGTATAATGACATTGGACTTTCTCAGCGGCTCCAGCAATGGATGCAAACCCCAAAAAATATCTGCATGGACTTTTGGCAATAGCCGATAGTTCCAGCAATTGACTATCGGTGCCGATTAATCGGCAAATCTAATCAATCGGTCGACCTCTACATTTTAGTACTTGTTGAAAAGGTACCACTCTGGTGACAGCTTTTTTACCATTTTTTCTGAGAGTGTCATATGCTATTCTGGCTGCATCTGAAATCACATACTTCCATACATACTATATAGTAGACAAAAAACTGTATGTGAAAAGAGCAGTATGTCCGAATGCACAGCATTCTTAAAATAGTAGGCAATGTGGAAGTATACGAATTACTTACTACGTCCGCCTCTAATGGACACTTAATGAAGCCACAAGAAAAGGATTTGCGAATAGCAGGGAAGTGACTCAGTTGGTCACATGACAGTGACAATATGACAAATGCTGTACATCCAGATTTCATTCATACTACTACACACATTCATTCTGTATAATGCTCACAGAGTGATTAAGAACCTACACAGGGAGTATGTGATTTCGGATGCAGCCAATGAAAAGGAAAAAGACAATCATTTGATCTAAAAATGGCTGAGGGGAAGGTACCACCCTTATGGATATTAAACATGAAGGAGGTACCACCCTTATGGATATTAAACATTTTTCTATGAAACTGATATGGATTCTGCTTCTGATGTGAGCGTACATAATTTCAAACATTCGTTGAAATACTGTTCAAATGCACAATTCATATAGTCATTTATGTAGTAAAATGCTAGATGCTCCTTTAAAGAGGCTAAAAGCAACCACATACAGTCAGAGCTCTGTTGTATTGTAAATGTTTTTTACTGAGGTTTTCTTTCTTTTATAGGTCAGATGACCTTAGCTGGCTGAAGCTGCAGGCCATGTGACCTCTAACAACAGTTTGAACTCCGAATCATCAGAATTCAGCCATTCTGTCCACAGTCCATCCCATCCAATCATGCCTTTACTCAGAAGACATTTTTTTTTTTTGTAACATTTATAAAGGCCAGTGCATTACAGTATGTCTCTTCAAGAGCTTTGTGCACAGTTCACAAAGAGTTTGCCATTTTAACACTGATATTCAGAGAGGAGAACCACTACCCACATATGACTATGAAAAAAATGAGAAGCTTTTAAACTGTTCTTGCTGCAGTTCTCTGAGCTTCCAAAGAAAATTTGAGATTTTGCCGGTAAGCTCAGGTTCAGATCAACTTTTCTGAAGTTGAACACAAATATTTTAATCTACATTATTTATTAAGATAACAGGATTTTATTGTAAATATAATCTAGTTTGTATAGGCTCATTTACTCAATGTTTAGAAGGAAAATTAGATGTAATAGTGTTAATCAATTATTACGTACAGTCACTCTGGTATACTATGTGCTTGATAGATCTAGGTAGCGTTGTTGGTCATCAAGCTGTGAAATGGAGCATGGGTAGTGGAAAAATAGACAATCACTGAGCGCACATCCAATCATAGCGCTTAGGAGGATTAGATGAACACTGAGCAAAGGATGCTGAATGTGATGGTGGTCACAAAAGGGGGTGCATATATAATAGAGCTGGACAAACATGTTACAAAAGACCATATTACAAAAGAAATGCTGAGCTGCTCTCTTATATCGCCTCTTATTCTCTCTCTCTTCTACCACGCAACCCAGTTTTCCATCCCAAATCCTCATAACTCACTTCTGTTCTTATCAGCAAGAATTTGTGCAGAGATATATGGGTCATATACGACAGTCCAAATCTGGAGGTGATATGTGGGCCATGAAATAGAGCTTAGACCTTAAGAAGCTATGTAGCAGAGAATTGAAAATATCCCTTTATCAAGTACGCTAGATTGTTAAAGTCTATCTAACATTATCTAACATTTTCCACAATCACTTAATTAGTTAGGTGGACTGCCAGTTTTTATAAAAAAAAAACAACAACAACACATTTTAATGCTATTATTAAGAAGGAGCAGTGATCCACACAATGCACTCTATATAGAAAGTAGAAAAGGAAGTGAGGAATAGTTTTGGTATGACTTTTGACATTCTGTACAGACTGATATTGCTGATATTTTAATGTGATGACTTCCATGTTGGTCCATTTTTCTATCAGGAAGCATGTTGCAGTACTGATGCATTATTAATGACATGCAAATGGATGAGCCCTTTAATAGGTCCAGTTTACTTACACACTACAAAATGTGAAATCAGGTTGGCAACCATATTTTACAGTTTCAGTTTATAATGTTATACATCACAGTTTTAGATACAGCATAGTAAGGAATGTACACATGAGGCACCATTATAACACGAAGAAGACAGTCACACACCAGGCTGTTTTTACATACAATGTGCTGCAAAGCAAGTGTATCATCTGCACTGGTTGGGCAGTTTTAGTCACTGTTACTCATTCATGGTTCATGTCTTGTTTTTTACTCAGTTTAAAAATACAGCACATGTTTGTCATACTCATATCTGTAACCTTTAAAGAGCAATAAATTATGTTTTACTGGTTTGGACTTTTTACATGAATTTTGTTTTATACGTGAACGTGAATATATAAGTTTGGGGTCGGTAAGAAGTCTCTTAAGCAGTAACATTTTTAAATATTATTACTATTTAAAACAACTTTTCAATTTTCATTTATTTTAAAATAGAATTTATTCATCACAGAACCTTCAGAAATCATTCTATGCCGATTTGGTGCTGAAGAAACACTTCTTAATATTATTTCATTCTTAAGTAGGTTGAAAATGTTATATTTTTATGTATTCTATGATGAATAGAACATTCAAAAGAACATCATTTATATTAAATAATACATTATAAACATATTTACTCACTTTTGAACAGTTTAATGCATCCTGAATAAAAGTATTAATTTCTTTGAAAAAAAGGTATTTTTTTAAAGGTATGTGTATAAATATATAATGTGTCTTTGTGTGTGTGTGTGTGTGTGTGTGTGTGTATGCAATAATATTATTTAAATATTTTGTATTGTACAGTATAATACATGATTATTATAATAATATAATTATTTAAAATAAAATGGAGGCAATTTATGTCATATCTAAGATTGTGAAAAAATATATAGCACTTTTCGATGTGCCTTTTTAAATTAGTATGTGCATATTTTGAAGCCATAAAATCAATTACAGTGAACTATACCTACGTAAATAAACAAAAGGCAAATTCCTGAAGTCCTTGATAAAAAATCAAACATGGTTATTGTAGTAATAGATGACAACAATGCTAAATAGATTCAGTAGAGGCTCAAATGGATGAACTGAATAGCATATAGGATGCATCATGGTAACAAAACCAGGGATCAATGTATAAGCACAAAATGATGCAATGCTTAATAGCAGACCTTCATGTGAGAGTATCCACATACGAGAGAAATTATATTGCACATTCAGGTTTGAAGAACTTTCCCAGTACAGTTATGTTAATAACACCACACAACCTGTTCATACAGTATATAGCCTGATTATAAGATTTCATGATATAAGTTCATGTTAAAACTCCAGGCTTTTTTCGTGTATTTAGTTTTGAAGAGTTTGAGTCTATGCTTAAACCAGTCTGAATATTTTGTAGAAAAGCCTGTCTTGATGCCAAATAACGTTTACGGCGGTTGGCTCTGTAGACCTCCAACCGTTGGGCCTCTGCAGTGGGGTCTTCAAGAGCTCCTTCCCACCTCAAGCTGTCCTGTTCCAGATCAGTCGAATCAGATTTGTCCTCCTCTGTTGGAACCACTTCTGATACACCCTTGGGATTTTTGGATTTGCTGCTCTTACGTTCTTTGGCTTTGGCCTGACCATCACTCATCTCACCGTTTGTCCACAGTTCTGTCTGGAGTTTCTCTAGAGGAAGATCAGATGGGTATATGGATTACGAGTTAATCACCCAGAACAGAGAAACTATAGAAGGTTTAAAACAATGCTTCTGAAACAAAACAGCAACTCACTAATGCACTAAGCTACTGAAGGAGGCAGCTATCAATCAACACAAGTAAAATACTGTTAAAGACAGCCTTTGGAAATAAATGTTTCATTAATGTTATTTATTTGACAGCACTGAAATTGTTTTTTATTCCTAATTAACTATGCCTTGTTTTACCATAAATTATCGAAACATTAAAAATTAATAAAATTCTTTTAAACTACAAACAATATTTAGAGTTTTCAGATAATGCATCTTAAATGTTAATGTATTATTTATTTATTTTTTTAAACTTGTTTTAAGCATAAACCTATAGTTTAAATAGAAATTCTGTGATCATTTACTTACCCTGATGTTGTTTCTGTGGAACACAAAAGAAGTTACCTTAGCCAAATGGTTACCAGTTACCACTGACTTTCATCATATGGACCAAAAACAAAATTGAGGCATTTCTCAGAATATCTTCATTTGTGTTCCACAGAATAAAGAAAGTCATAGGTTTGGAACGATATGAGGGTTAATAAATTATGACAGAATTTTTTTTTTTTGATGAACTATCCCTTTAAATCTTTTTGTTCTCCAACAGCTACATTTTTATATATTATATTATAATATTTATTTATTAATTAATCAACGCATTTATTTATGCCACCACGTAAAACGTTCAAAATCTCTCGTTTTTAAAAACCAACTCACCTGAATCCCTTGACTGGTTAATGCCATTCGTCGATTTCTTTTTCTCTTTTGTTGTGTCTTTCCTTTTCTTTTTGCTCTCTTTCATTGTGGCAGCCAAAGGAGGAACATGAAACTCTTTTTTAACTGAAATCTCCTGGCGCATGTTTGTTGTCTGAGAAGCGCCTTTGATCCGTCTGTCTCTAAACGATGCCATATTTCAACACATTACTTACTGACGTGCTATTTTCATTTCAAATTAATTAGTTAAACTCAAAGCAATTTCATCCGCATTAAAAGAGAAATTATTACATGATTAAATTCTAACTATCCTTAAATCGCTAACGTTAGTTGGTAGCAAGAAAAACTCCGCGTTCTACCAGCATGAAGGTCGTTTGAGCGTGATGACGCATCACCATGGAAACAGAACTCCTCTTACGTGCCCAGCAGGAATGGAGAAACAGTCTGGCGTTCACACACACACACACACATCTGAGATAAGTACAGATATCTACCACTTGATCACCTGATCACCCATTTTATTCAGCTGTAAACAAAAGAAAATCTGTCATTATATTAGATTTGTAGAGAACCTAGAGTTAGCCTTTAACGAGAAGAGCAAAGTACGAACAGTATATACCACTCAAACGTGAACATACGACCTGTTTTTGGCTCAGACACTGACCCTATACTTAGAACAGGGCCATCAGAGAGAAGAACACGGTGCTGTGCAGCCAAACTTAGCAACAGCAAAGGTTACAGAGGGGAATCATAAGGAGAAACAACCGCCAAACATTTTTTTTACTGACATTTTATTTTACAGTTCCTGCATGTGTGCGCTTTTTGAGAGCAATATTTGTTTATAACAGCACGTGTGCTTTTTTTCATACCTTTATAATGAATGTTTTATTGTGTATACGCCTGGCATGTTGAAATTCTTATTTTATTGAAAGTAACTTTAGAGGAAAAGAACTTTGGGGGATGTTCAGTAAACTTCCACATGTACAGATGATTGGCTGGAAACGGATCGTCCCTGAGCAGGGAACATTTTAATTGGTTGGAACCGTTTTGTCCCGCCCCCTTTCTTGGGAGTCGAGGCTTAACGTTGGCTGAAGCGGAAGTCATTCATAATCTACGGAAGACAGTCGTCATAGCGAACCCTTGACGTCGCAGATCCAGCGGCCAGCTGTTACTAATCGCGTCACTCCCTTCGCCAGCTGATCGCAGACGCCGGTAAACGTGAGAGAGGCGAGAACGGAGGAATCGCTTTACCGGTGAGGTGAGCGTTTATGTTCATCAACTTTTCAGACATTAACCGGCTTCGTAGTCAATCTAATCCGCGGTCTGCTTCTGTCGGGTTTGAGATAGAACAGCTTTATTAGCTCCGGGGAAAGGCGAGGCAGTGCACTTAGGTGGGGCGGAAAAAAATCAGATTCTTCAGAGGAACGAATGCGCGTTATATTCGAGATAAAATTAACGATTATAATATTAGAACAGGCCATCATCGAATTTGTTGGAGACCGGGCGGAGGTCATTACATAAGTTTCATTCCATTATACCGGCCAAACTTCCAGCCTACTAAAGCCTTTACTCGAGGGCGCAAATCGGCGACAGTGTAATCTCTGTATTTAAAGTTCTCTGAAGAAAAATCTAATCCGACGCGGCGAGACATGTTGAATAAATACAAGATAGTTATTTAGTGCAATCACGTCAGTCCTTTTTATTGCTGCAAAGATGCCAACGTGTCTGCTAAAGTGTGTTTCCTGATTTGGTTTGGTAAGAACATCCTTATGTAATTCATTCACCTCTGATGAAGAAATCTCCGTAGCTTTTGATCGATGTGTGACGTTACAATCGGTTTTGCTGGTCGTTGAACGATTCGGTGGAATATTACCGATTTAGGAAGTGACGTAGCAAACCTTATATATGCCCTGATAGTTCAGCTATTTCATGCATGCGCTGTTTTACGTAATTTTATGTGTAAAAGAAGAAAAAAAAAATAAATATATATATATATATATATGTTAATAATAATTGCATATTGTTTTACCTTTTTTTTCTGTCATGATACTGTAAGTTGCTGTAATAACCTTTAAATGCCTTTAAATACTGGCATGGTTTATTTTCATGTTTAAAAAAAAAAAAAAGTTAAATCTATATAAGAACAATGTGCTGTGCATGTAGGTTGTCTGTGAAGAGCAGGCCTCAAATGCTCCGAGCATTTTCTAAAGACGTCACTTAGTGACACTAAGACATGTGTATCAGCAAACATCCTTGAAAAGATGCTCCTTGTGACATTCTATATCTATATCATTGGTTTTATATCCAGCTAGCTTAGTTTTTGAGTCAGCAAGTCAACACTTTTCAACCAGGCATCCAAAAATAGACAGTTCTTCTGAATTGGTGTTCAAATCGAAGTACTGTTATGCAGTTACAGCCCTTTAAGAGACCGAAAGCTAACATGGCCACCTTTTTTCCTCATGTTTGAGGAGTCCATTTATAAACTCGGACTGCACTTTACCCTGTTGTGAATCTGGAAGGTGGGTTGTGTTGCTTAAAATCAACCAGCTGTAATAAAAAGCAAATGTGCTTTACAACTGACAAAACCACATTTCTTTTTATAGCCTAGATGATTTCAATCGTGAGGTATGTGTGCACCATACTTCCTTCAGTAATGATAATCATGATGCTGGCAAGGGGAGGAAAACCCCCGAAACAAGTATGTTTTTAAATACAAAATGGCATATTTCTGTATTGATGCCAGTGCATTAAAATGGCCACCATTTGCCCTGACTGCAGAATCCATGGCAAGTCAGTACTCGGTCACATCTGATTCAGCCTCGGGCTTTGCAGTGCGATGATTTTTATTTATTTTTTTCCGCCCTTAAACGGCAAAGAGCGATGGAGACATCTTCCCACCCTGTTCTTCAGTACTCACACACTAACTGATTCAGTCTTTTGTTTGCTCATAGATATCACTTTGTCAGCCCTGAGAAAAGACATCAGCATTAGCACAAAGTCAGAGTTTAACTGGATGGTTTATGCTTGTGGAGGCCAACTGATCACGTTGGCTGACGTTGAGCAGTTTAATTGTTTGTTCTTGTGCAGACACTTTAGATACCAAGGGTCAAACGTGTCTTGGTACCATAAGACACATTTTTTTTTTAGTGCTAATAATGTAGGCTAGTGTGTTAGCCATTAGCAATAGCGAGCTGACCTTAATGTTTCCCTTTTCCATTCACGCATTGCAGCTTGTGTATACCCAGACCAGATCAATAGATCGACTGGTGACGGGGGAACGAGACGAGCGTGTTCAGATATTTCAAACATTGTCAATTCAGGCTAATTTGCTTGCACTGCTGCGACACCCCAGGAAACTTCATTGTGTTGAAATGAACATCCATTTATTTCATTTGGGTGATTTGTATAGCATGTGATGTAGTGAGTCCAAAGTTTTGAGGTAGAATAAATGCTATATAATGATGACTAATAAGCACTAATTACCACATAAAAAATAATTTAGTGGTGATTTATTATAAAGCATACACAAGTCCACAAATTCAGCCCTTATGTGATATCGTTGCCGCCGCCGCTGTTTTTTTTTTTTTTTTAATCAATCAGAAATCATGAATTTTGTAACATGCTCATTGGAAAAACAGGCCTCTATCTATATTAAAAAAAAATTAAATAAATGTAGCTATACATACAATTCACTGGATTTTCTAGCTGAATTGAACAGTAGAGGCAGTAAAACGCCAACACGCACAAATTATTACAATGGAAAATTGTGAATTAATATTTTTTTTCCTAGGACATTACTATGTTATGAACTCAAAACACTTTTATCGTAGTGTATGGTTTGTAAACTAATGCATTTTGTCGTCCTCATAACATAACCAGCTATGTATGATTTTTCTGAAGTTGTAAACTTGCTCGGTAGCTCACCTGGTACAACATTAGGTCACAATAAAAGATGGCCTGGTTGCTTCTGCAAGTGAATGTTTCTCTCACACTTGCGTTTATTAACGCTATCAGTTACATTTAGTGTAGCTAATACGTCATTTTAAAACATGATTAAATTTCACCCAACATTTCCAAACTGCTGTGATACGTACAACTGTCAGCATCGTAAAATGTTGCCCGATTCACGTTCATCAGTTTCTCTGGACATTTCACTTTGAAAGTGAACTTGCAAGAAGCAACAAAATGTCCTTCTGCAGAACTGTCACCACAGGCACATTTTATTCAGTGAGTCTAGGACTTTTAAAATGTTACCACTTTTAATAGTAAAAATTTGTGTTATTTATACACCCAATATGACCTACCTACTTCTGTGAAACACAAAAGCATACATTTAGAAAGTTGTTCAAGCTGCTCTGATTGAAACAAAGTAGTGGATAGGGACAAGGGGCAGAAAAGCCTCAAAGTACATGACAGAACTGTAATTTTTTTTTTTTTGGTGAATTAATGCTTTAAGCTTACCATGTGATAATGAAACATTTGAGTCACGCATAATTTTCAAATTGTTTATCGTGTTTGTTCTATGCATCATAGATGACATTATGTCTGAATTGTGCTCTCAAGGCCTTACCTTGTCCTCTGGCCTCCACCCCCAATGCCTGCTGATTCATGTCTGCGTGTCTGCGCCGGCTTGCTGGATGGGGGAGGGTGGAATGAACGAGGGACACGGAGTACTGAGAAAGAAGGGTAGATGATTACCAAACGCAGCACGGGGAGGGAAACAAGACGGAAAGTGCGAGCAACCTGAGTCTGTGTCATAGAGTTAGCAGTATGATTCAGATGTTTCTGTGCGATGGAAAAAATAGACTCTTTTGAGTCACTTGTAAGCAAGAAGTTTATTTCAACATGTTTTGTTGGGGATCTGAGGAATGATGGGCATTCTTTGGCCTCATTTGTGAAACTCAAACATCATGATTGGCAAATTGTTCAAATTTCTTTTTTGTGAATTTACGTAAGAATGATTTGAGCAACTTGTGCAAAGAATTATTCAATGTCTAGGTTTTTTTTAAAACATGAATTACAGATTTTATGTCCTCTGAAACAGTGTAAAAGCTATTGAAGAAAACCTTTAATGATAAAGCAACTTTTTTTCCTCTTCAAAGCAATAAATCTTTTACTATTGCTCTGTTACTTAAGATGAAATTAAGGAACATTTTAAGTTACATAAGCTTTACAATCAGTCCATAACAGTAAATTAAAAAAATGATAAAATTAATTCAAATTTTTACATAAATTTTTTTAAATCATTTTTATTTTACACTTCAATCAAATGTATGTTTCTTACATAAACTTGAAATTATAGTTATGATTAAACAGAAACTTAATGTCATAAATTCATGTTTACGAAGTTGACAAGAAGAATTTGCCACAAAATGTCTCGGAACATCACATTTTGAA
Organism: Onychostoma macrolepis; assembly: GCF_012432095.1. Classification (NCBI taxonomy): domain Eukaryota; kingdom Metazoa; phylum Chordata; class Actinopteri; order Cypriniformes; family Cyprinidae; genus Onychostoma; species Onychostoma macrolepis. The sequence continues at coordinate 6,565,229 of NC_081175.1, read as the reverse complement.
AAGTTTGAAAAGCATAAAATTAATGTACTTGATTAAAAAATATATAAGCGATTGCACTGACCCAATTGGGTGAATGACAGGGAGTTGGTCTGAAACGCTCACACTGACCCTGGGACAGCAGGCCATCCTTGTTGTTCAGTCATATTTGTATTTTGATGGTACTCTGTGGAAATGACAGAATCAATAATGGTTTTGTAACAAACTTGTGGTTGTGGAACGTATCTTGCGTTGTTTTTGAAAAGTAATCTTCTGTCTTGTTTTTATCTTCTAGGATTGTAGTGGATGCTGACGAGTGAATAATGGCTGACCTACCGCAGTTCTTCTCTGGCAAACTTTATGACCCTGTCCTGACGCTAAAGCTGCCAGCTGAAGAACTGTTGTGGTCAGCTCTACCCAGCATGCACCATTTTCATCTGAGAGGGCTGTGGATCTTATTGATTCTGGATTATCTCTGTCGGAGATCTTTTGATATTTTAAAATTCACTTTTTATTATTGAAGTAGAAAATATCTTAAATGTAAAAAAAAAAAACCTATATATATTTTTAGGAAAATGTAAAGAAATATTTAGTTAAATTTTGGTCTTGGAATTTTCTTAGATGTATATCGAATATTTTCTAAATGTTATCAAATGATCAAGTTCTTAAACATCTTTGAATTTTTTTTTTCTTGAAGTTTGATTTTTAATTTCTGGAGTTATGACCATGAAAAAAATATTAATTGAAATCCATGGTCTCTTTTTGTTTTATAATCTCAAAATTAATATCAAAATAACTAATAAATCAGTGTTTTATAATATATATTTGATGTATGTAGTATATTTTGCATGGCCAAGGTCATTGAAAATAATTTTCTGTACACTTGAAAACAGCTGCTGTCCAGGTATAAAACTTAGGAAGAATCTTGCATGTGTCCAATAATGGACAAATCTCTATAGTTAGCATGGTAAACGTGGTCTGCGTCTGGTCTCATCCACAGTAGCTCACAATTTTGAAGCTTTTTCAGATAAGTGTACAGCACTTATACAACATTTAAATGATTAGGCAGCAGCATAAGTAATGCACCACTAAATAATAGTAAGTTATTCTTTCCTGACTGGGCTTGAACGTAGTTGAAACAGGTTGACTCAAAGCCATTCTTTAGGAATATCATGAGAGAATTTTGACTGAGGGAGAGTGTGGCTTTGGCTTTGGTAAGGGCCAGGTTTGTGTTATATTATAGCCTATTATAAGAAGTATATTTGCCATATCTGTTGGATAAACAAAAATCACAATTTCATACCAGAGTCACAAATAAAATTAAGCTTTTAACTAAAAGGTTCAACTATGTTCTCAAGAAACATGTATTTTTCATACATTTTAGGTTGGTCTTTAAAATGCTAGAGATATATTAATTACAATATTTATATGCCTAAACTATTGTTATTTTACATCAGTTTAAGGGTTTTAAGTGTTACGTAAAATATGACCGATAGAGGGCCTCAATGGTCAGTTGGACAGTAAGGCTAGAGTTGGATCTACTGCCTGTTTATCAAGCAGATAAATTTACTCGGACGTTTTCCACCCTTTCCATGTTTTTTTACTCTTATGTCCACATGGCTACAAGTGAAGATAACTGTGTGTCCAATTATATATTTTAATCATTTTGGAAAGAGAATGGACGAATATGAAAAAGTTAATTTAGTCATTTTTACAGTGATTTGACATTGTCACCTTTATTTATATAGCGCTTTTAACAATACAGATTGTGTCAAAGCAACTTTCCAATATCAAAATAGGAAAATAGTGTGTCAGTAAAATGTCAAGATTAAACGCTCAATTTTCAGTTAAAGGCATTTCATTATTGAATTCAATGATGCACCCAGCAAATGCACAACATCCCACTAACGGTCCCATAAGGTTACTCCATTCTAGAAATGTTCTGGTAGTAACTGATTACATGTACAGTAGGCTAATCTGGATTATGTAATCAGGTTTCAAAATGTAGTACTTGTAATTATATTGAATTGCATTTGAAAATAGAGGAGAGCGGGGTGATTTGAGCCTGTGGGGAAGTTGAGCCACCCTTTTTTCTAGACCACTGTAAATAAAATTGGTGATATAACCACACATTTGAAGATTTAACCATTTTACTCACCCTGTTAAGGCGAGAGGTCCATGGAATACTTGGTAACTACATTTATGTTCAAAAAACTGCTTTTTGCTGTTCTTGTGTCTGAAAAATTACAGACCAATTTAAAAAAATAAATAATAATCATGCATGTGTTTGTGCTTTAGGAGGTTATAAGATGAGGTTAGCATGATGTTAGCTTTAAACTGCTGGATGATACAAGTTTGTTAAAATGGTAAGAGTGGGGTAAATTGAGCCAGTGGCTCACCCCCTTCTTATGGTTATAAAGTATTATTTTACTGTAATTCTACATTATATTTCATTAATTTTACACCAAACATGATTCTGATTTTGTTCTTTGTTTTGAACATAATTTTCTGTAAATTTTAAATAGGCCTTGTTTATGAAAATTGGCCACTGACGTTTTTATGCAATTGTATTTTCCTGCAACATTTTTATAAGTGGGATGTTGAGTACTATTAGCCCATTTTGGTAAGGTCAGTTGCAGTCTATTTTTTTTTAATTCTTCAATTTGAACTTTTTGTTCTGAATGTTTAAAAAATAATTTAAAAATGTTGTGAACTGTTTCTTTAAATAAAACTTTTAAGAAGTCATCCGTCCATCCATTCTATTATCCAAACCAATACAGTCATGGCTGAAAATATCAGCACCCTTGCAATTCTGTCAGAAAATGCAACACTTCTCTCAGAAGTAAAATGTTTTTGTTGCACTGCAACAACACAAAAAAACAGAGAAGAAAAGTCAAACTTGATAAAATTTCACAAAGAGCTCAAAAATGGACTGGACAAAATTGACACCTTGTCAAAATTGTAAGAAATAATTTATTTTCAAGCATGTGATGCTCCTGTAATTTGTATTTAGACACACCTGTGGCAAGTAACAGGTGCGGGCAATAAAGTAATCACACTTGCAACCAGTTAAAATGGAGAAAAGTTGACTCAACCTTTGTGTTGTGTGTCACACTGAGCATGGAGAAAAGAAAGAAGTGTAAAGAGTTGTCTGTGGATTTGAGAGAAAAAATTGTGGAAAAACATGGACAATCTCAAGGCTACAAGTCCATCTCCAGAAAGCTTAAAGGTGCAATAGGTGATTGTCTTCAGAAACATTTTTTGTTATGCTGGTTGAAAGTCTCTTCACATCCCAGTAGCAATCATTAAGTTAAGTGGTCTAAATGTATTTATATATATTCTGTGGAAGGCGTAGGACCAAGAAATGTTCATCCAATCAAAACGCTTGGTGCGAGTGTTTTAATTGTCTCTCTTACCTGCCCGTCAACATACGTCTTGCATACCTCTGCGCACCCTGCTCGCGCAGACAGGATACATCATCAGCGCGATCACACGCACTATTGCAGACAAAGCAAGAATGTCAGACAAACATCAACAACCCGATCTTCCTTCTTGGTATTGTAGTACTTTTACTAACTGTACTATAAAGTTTTCTCACCGGTGAATGACACATGATGTAGCCCAGCGGTTCCCAATTCCAGCCCTCGCTCCCCCCGCTCTGCATATTTTGCATGTCTCGCTTTAACACACCTGATTCAGATAACCAGCTCATTAGAAGAGAGCTACGTTCATGAACTGTGTTCCGATTGACATGCTCCCTACACAGTGTTCATTGCACTCTACTCCCTGAGCAGGGAAATCTGTTGAAGTTTAGTTCACTTTGGAACATTCATTCACGGTTTTGCGCTGCGCAGCGTCTTCACACACAGACAAAACTTACTAGAGAAGTGTGACATAATATACCTCTGTAAATAAATACTATTTAAATTTACGTCTTGCACATGTCCACTTCGCAGGGCACTTACGGTTGAATAGATCAAATGTTACACGTGATAATAGATAAATATGAAATTTAATAGATACATATGAAATGTGAAAGGTGGTGGGCGCGAGGACTGAAATTGGGAACTGCTGATGTAGTAATGAGTGTATATGCGCTCAGGGGGCGTGGCTTTAGATGGCGATTGCAGGGAGGGTGGGACGTTCGCTTTCAGTGCTGTCAGGCTAAAATTAGCATTTTCCAAGATCTCCTACTGCACCTTTAATGTTCCTGTGTCCACTGTGCGCAATATCATCAAGAGGTTTACAGCCCATGGCACTGTAGCTAACCTCCCTGGACGTGGACGGAAGAGCAAAATTAATGAAAAATTACAATGAAGGATTGTTCGAATGGTGGATAAAGAACCCCGATTAACTTCCAAACAAATTCAAGCTGATCTGCAGACACAGTGCACGCACTATCCGTCGCCATCTGAATGAAAAGGGACGCTATGGTAAGAGACCCAGGAGGACACCACTGCTGACACAAAGGCATAAAAAAGCAAGACTGGAATTTGCCAAAACTTATGCGACAAAACCACAATCCTTCTGGGAGAATTTACTGTGGACAGATGAGACAAAAGTAGAGCTTTTTGGTAAAGGACATTATGGCACTGTTTACAGAAAAAGAAATGAGGCCTTCAAAGAAAAGAACACAGTCCCTACAGTCAAACATGGTGGAGGTTCAAAGATATTTTGGGGTTGCTTTGGTGCTTCTGGCACTGGATGCCTTGACTGTGTGAACGGTATCATGAAATCTGATGATTACCAAAGAATTTTGGGGCGCAACGTAGTGGCCAGTGTCAGAAAGCTGCATCTCCACCAGAGGTCATGGGTCTTCCAGCAGGACAATGACCCGAAACACACTTCAAAATCACTAGGAAATGGTTACAAACAAAGCGCTGGAGAGTTCTGAAATGGCCAGCAATGAGTCCAGATCTGAATCCCATACAACACCTGTGGAGAGATCTCAAAACAGCAGTTGGGAGAAGGCATCCTTCAAATCTGAATGACCTGGAGCAGTTTGCAAAAGAAGAGTGGTCCAAAATTCCAGTAGAGAAGTGTAAGAAACTCATTCATGGTTACAGGAAGCAATTGATTTGGGTTTTTTTCCAAAGGGGTGCTACCAAATATTAAGTTAAGGGCGCCAATGATTTTGTCCAGTGCATTTTTTTTGGGTTCTGTGTGGAATTGTATCAGATTTGACTTTTCTTCTCTGTTTTTTTTGTGTTGTTCCAATGTAAACAAACAAAAAATAAACATGTGAGTACAAAAACATTTGCAACTGCAACAATTTTCTGAGAGAAGGGTTGCATTTTCTGACTAAATTGGAAGGGTGCCGATATTTTTGGCCATGACTATATGTCCTTATTAAGGGTCGTGGTGAGCGTCTTGAGCCACAGGTGAGGAAACTACCTATATGGATGGCCAGTCAAACACAAGGCTTACATATATTTAAGAAGTCGTTTTTATTAAATTTCTCTTCCTTTTGATATAGCATGAGTTTAAAAGTTTTACTTTAGTTCAGTTTTACTTTAGCATAATCAATGGCACAGTTTAACTCCATATGGCTCAACTCACCTTCTCCCTAGGCTCAATTTATCCTCACTGGGGGCAAGTTGAGCCAAGAGACCACTTTGTTTTTAGAAAGCCATCAGCCATTTTCAAAGCAGTTTATTTTAGACCCAAAGTGATTGTTCCCAAGGATGCACCACGTCCTGAAATTTATGTACATATTTGGACCCATTACTGTGATGTTCTCAATTGAAACACAATAAAAATGGGTTCAGCTCACCCTGCTCTCCCCTACTTATTGATTACATTATATAATATTACATATTATTTACACAATATCAATAAATTATTCATAATCCATTGATTCTCCCTAATTCTTCTTTCATCTTTTAAATGTTTTTTTTTTTTTTTAAATAGACTGCTTATATACATTCAGAAAGACTTCCAGTTTTGTGAACATTCACACAAAGAACATTAGTTAGGTGGCCACACAGAATTTGACAACTACAAAACTCATTTCAATTTTAAGAAGTGTTTTCTCAATATTTCAACATTGCATCCACTGATTGAGTTATCGATCAGTGGGTTAATTAACCATGTGTTATTATATGTCTTTGTGTTTACGTTACTTCTTATTTACATGTAATGCAGGGATTTCCAAACAGTTTTTATCAGCTGAACGGCTTTCACATAATCACTTGTTCCCCCTGAGATTTTAAGGAAATAAATGACACATTTGCATATTTACAGTTCTCTGACGCTGGTTAATGGTCACATGGAAGGCAAACAAAATATTTAATTTCTTTTAATTTCTTTTATTTTGATTGTCATTTTACAATTATTTATTTATTTGCTTTTCTTTAAATTCACAACCCCCAGTTTAGGAAACCTTGACGTAATGTAATTTTTACATTGTATATGTTAATAACAACAAATTGAATATTTCTTCTCATTGTATTTTTATATCAATTTGGTACAAGATATTTATGTGATAAACGAGTTAGGTCAAAAGTAATATAAAAGCAATCAAAAAGTAGTCTGATTATTATTTTGGATTACGTTACGCTACATTTTTTTGTCATGTAATTCGGAATCAGTAACAGACAGACTACAATTTTTAAGAAATTCCCAGGAGGTTCTTCATGACCAAAACTAAAAACTGTGAGAACAAGGGAACCTAGTCACCTTTCCTACGAGTTATTTTTGGCTTTAATTTTATTTTTTTATAATCATAAACTACATTTTGGAGAATTACATGACTGAAATTAGTGTAATAGGCTACAGCATGCAAGAAAAATATTAATCAGGTCAGTAAAAAACATTCGTGACGTGACTGAGATTAGAATCCGCTCTGCACAGAAACGAATTAATGAAAGAGTTTGGATCCACAGATAAAAGATGCGTGCGTTTGCGTCAATTAACTCGTGTGAGTCCACCAATCAGATGCCGCCGTTAGGGCGCCCTTAAGTCGTGCCCAATGCAAACTGATTGATTTACGCAAAGTATCCAGATTCGCATCTCCAGTGTAAGACGAGAGTGGTAGGCAAAATATTGATGAAGTAGATGGATGTCCAATAGGTGTAGGAATATCTCGTTTGAACTGGGCAACTGGATTAAATTCAAGATCTTATGCTGATCGAGATAAATTCATAAGAGTGTACGTTTGATGTTGTTCTTACACAAGGGATCTATTCTGTAAGAGATGGCTATTAACACGGACGCCCCTCACGCGACAGATGCCCTGGGCGAGAGAGCCGCGCTGCAGTCCACCGATTTTGGAGATACTCAGAAACTTCTTGACATCTCAGACAAAGAGCTGAAAAGAGAATTAAACCACTCGAATTCTGATACACACCTCGCGAAGTCTCTCGAAGCGGAACAGAATGAACAGACTGTGGTTAACGTTGCCACGGAGCCCGGTTCTCCGTCGCGGGTCAGCCCCGCGTCGTCGCCCACGCCCGCGGACCGCGAGCCCTGCAGCTTCATGTGGGTGGCCGTGATCTCCTGCTTCTGCCCCGCCGTTCCGATAAACCTGTTTGCGCTTTATTTCGCGCATATGGTGAGTGCTGTCACTGGAGTTAAACTTAATTAGCCTACTTTTAGAATTAAACTTAATTACTTTTAGAGTTCACATTTAGTAGCCTAATAAATTAGAAAGCAGATAGCCTAAAACAAAGTAAAAACAAACTCTTCTTGTTTCTGTTTAGGGCGGCTCGTGGGGCCCCTAATATTTCATAATGGGGCCACCGTATGTATTTATAAGGCTTACTTATCCATGATTTTCTTTCTGTTCTACTTCAGGCTCGGTCCATGATACAAGCAAAAGATTATGATGGAGCCAGAAGACTTGGGCGTTTAGCTTTGTTGCTTAGTATCGTTTCCATTGTTGTGGGTCTGGCTATAATCCTTTATCTGTTGATGACAGGTAAACTATATCTCTCTTTCTGTACACACACACACACACACACACACACACAGTCTGGCATTTGTGGTTTACGGGGACTCTCCATAGGCATAATGGATTTTATACTGTACAAACTGTATGTGCTATTGCCCTACACCAACCCTACACCTAAACCTACCCCTTACAGGAAACTACTAGCAATTTTTGAATTTCATAAAACACCATTTTATGTGTTTTTTAAGCCTTTTGTTTATGGGGACACAGGAAGTGTCCTCATAAACCATGTTTACGTTGTAGTACCCATGTTATTATACACATTTGTGTCCTCCTAAACCATACCAGTACACACACACACACACACACACACACACACACACACACACACACACACACACGGGGGAATAGATATCGGCCTACATGTTGCACCCAACTCAACTTTGAAAACATGAAACTGCCAATATCAGTATTATAATAATACAACTAATATTTTTGATTGTATTTTAATTCTATTTTACAAATACAATCAGTATTATTAAAAAAAGTGTTTGTTGTCTTATAACCGAGTTGAAATAAGATCATACACTTAAATGTCTCTCTCATTTCCTTCCCTCTCCCAGAGACATAATTGTGAGCATTGATGTAAACGGGTATTGGAACTATAACCAAAGAAGATGGATGATGAATGCCATGTGAAATCCTTCAAAGAAAAAAGCTTAAATATCAATTTATATTATATACAGTGTTAAACTAAAGTTTTTTTTTTTTGACAAGGACACATGTTCACTGAAAAAAAATGTTTCTAACCTATCTTGATGGCTTCCAGCCATTTCTGTTGCTGTTTTGGAAATTTTGCTTTATCCAACAATGCATTAGCACCAAACTAATTTTGCACTAAATCTTAAATGAATTTTAGTCTTTTTAAAATTATGATCTACATGAAATATTACAATCAGCTGATCAATTCTTTCTTTAAAAGAATTATACTATGCTAATGTATGTTGCAATAACAAGAATGTGATTTTTGTTCTGAGAATGAGAATCTGTTATTATTTTTCTTTTCTTTTACGACTTATTAAACTTTTCAATACACTGTTTGCTGGTACATTGGAGCTGGTGCATACAAAATAATATAGTTGGTTTAATTTTAATTAAATATTATTAATTAATATTTGTAATATATGTTTTGTGTAATCTGTCATAGCTCAAAGGCTTAATTTACCCCAAAATTAAAATTCTGTCTTTATTTATTCACCGTCATTTCATTCCAAACCTGTATGACTTTCTTTCTTCTGTAGAACACAAAAGAAGATATTTTGAAAAATGTCAAATGGGTTCAAATATCTTCTTTTGTGTCCCACAGAAGAAAAAAAATCACAGGTTTGGAATTGAGCAAATGATAACCAAATTTACATTTATTTGGGTAAAACTTATTTTTTACATTTCTTTTTAGAAAAGTATTTTTATTCCTTGTCATTTTGATTCATAGCCTTCTGGAAGTGTGGAGCAGGATCATAAGGAAGCAAGGTGGAGGAATGCAGTGTGAGATGGGCCACATCCTGGGTGTAGCAAAACAAACATTTTTGAACTTGTAAGAGATGAACAAGGGCTATATTCAACCAAAAGCACATGCATGTCTAAAATGAAAACTACAAGATTATATTTGAATTGTGCGAATCTGTCTTTTGCTAATACGGTGCCATATTTTTGCATGTAAAAAAATTAAACTAAACTTACCTAATGGTTTAGTTTAAGTGTGTTTTTGCAGATTGTTTGGGAGAGTTCCATTAGCACAGGAATTATTTGTGAATGTTAGACTGAAAAAAAGCTACAGTACATTCTGTTCTACTATCAGCCATCCAGCCTCCTGAGCAACAGAGATCAGAGGAAGCACGTCTGGTAATTGATATCCTGTTCACATAAGTGCATTCCTTTCATCTTTACATTTAGTCATTATCTGCCTCAAATGGAGGTTATTCTTAAGCGAGTCCTGCATCAAAGTATAAGTTGGTGTCTATACTGTAAGACACATATAGAAGAAACCACAGCTCGTGAAAAATGTTAACTTTTAATGTTATTATTAGTAGTGCTTCAGACATAATCAATAAGTATTTTGCAGTTATTCATATTTTTGACATGGAAACGAGCAAAGACATCTGTGGCAAGCATGTATTTTCCAAACCCACAGAACATTTGTTTGCTTCCTGTTCATAAATGATCCAAATCTCCACTAATGGCTGTGTGGTCAGATGGGGCTAGTTAGGATGATAAAAGCTTTGACCATGATGTAAATGGGTTTTATGCAGAGGCCAATACCACAGAACATATATATATATATATATATATATATATATATATATATATAGTGTATATTACAACATTTTACAATATTTCATAATATATTGCTTTCGTTTATCCAGTTTAATCAGAAAGGATGTTTAAAAAAAAAGAACATAATATTTGATGTGCAATGTTGTTGCCATCTGACAATAATTTTTCATTGCATATTTGCAATATTTTTTTCAAGAATTGTATTGTATAAAATATCTCCAAATTTAAGATATAATAATACTATTTCTCAGAACACTTACAAAATTATGTCTCAATAATATAATATTTGATGTGCAATGTATATTGCCACCTTATAATTATCATTAATAAAAATGATTGTAAGACCATAAATGTCCATATATAGTTATACATTACTATATAGCCTATAATAGTTATAATTTATTGAAATAAAATTTGTATACATACACACACACATATATATATATATATATATATATATATATATATATACTGTATATATATATGTATATAATATTTCTATTATATTTTAATATGATCTCAAAACACTTCCAGAGTGATGTCTTAATATTTGTAACAACATTCATGACAGTCGTAACTATTTTACGCTTTGAGAAATAATGTATTTGTATTAATGTGTACAATCTGCTCACTGAGGGTGAGGTTTAGGGGCGTGGTGTATTTATTTCATACAAAATCGCCAATTCTTAAAATAATTAGGTTATCTCGTGAGATCAGTTATCTTTTTGTCACAAGTAGCAACAAAATAAAACTTCAGAACATTCACAGTCTAGAGAGCATTCAAACTGTCATCAATAATAATTCTTTCCCCTTCAAACATCTTTATTATCTTCTTATCTTATACTTGAACCAAACCTATAGAGAATGTGTTTAAGCACATCGTGGGATGCTCAAATGAAGTTTAGAAAATCAATAGCACTTAGTCTATCTATTCTCTTGCAGACAGAAAGGCCCAGTTAGCCCAGCAGGAGGAGTAATGCACGCTTGTGGGCTTCACTTATGTACAAAAGGAGAGCGGATTCCTCAGCTCACATATCCTGTGAGCACAGCATGAAAGCTTGCAGGATTTAATAAGAACAGAAATGTGTTTATGGAGCCGATGAAAGCCGAAGAGCCAATAAAACCATGAAAAAAAAAAAAGAGTCATGCGATGTTAAACGAGCTGAAATGAGGTTTAGCATCAGTGCTGCAGTGGAGCGCTGTTGTCTCTGATGATTTTCCTGTGACTGTTGCTAAATAGAGAGACAGGTTTGTGGAAGCTATTGAGGTAAACCACAGCTGTTAGGCCAATTCCAGGAAACTTCTAATGGACTTTCCCCTCTCAGAACCCCTATGTGAGAAAGCTGGCATCATGGCGGTATACCAAAATGTAGTGAGCATGACATTATTCTATCTGAAAGGCCATCAATAAAAAAAAAAACATAATTTGCAATGTACTCAAGTGTATTGGTATAGATGAAGGAGAGAGGGGTATTTTACAAATTACATAAATTATTAAATAATAAATCACGTAAAGCAGTTGGAAGCTTCAGGTACATTTGTTTAACATTAATGAGCAAATGTCTTTTGTATACTAACTTAAAGTGTGAAATCTGATGAAAAAACCTTGGGCATTCAAATTAATATGACCATGGGATTAATTCATTTACTCTCATGTTGTTCTAACCCTCATGGATTTTTATCTTCCATGAAAATGTGACATTTAGCGGCATGTCACAACTACTCTTTTTTTATAGAATGAAAGTGAATGGTGACCATGACAGTCCCTGATCCTCATTCTACAGTGGCCAAGAGACTCAAGGGGCTGCAAATGAAAAAAACAAACAAACAAGAAAAACACATGCAAATAGAAAAAACAGCAGCAAATTAAGAAAACATCACAACACATGACAACACATGTGCTGCAAAAACATGACAAAATACAGAAACGCACTGCAAATACTCACAATGCAACCAAATACAGAATCACTCTGCAAATACTCACAACACAGCCAAATACTGTAACGCACTGCAAATACTCACAATGCAACCAAATACTGTAATGCGTGGCAAATACTCACAATGCAACCAAATACTGTAACGCACTGCAAATACTCACAACACAACCAAATACTGTAACGCACTGCAAATACTCACAACTTAACCATGGTTTTACTATTTAAGAAAAAAACAAACATGGTTACTATAGTTAAACCATGGTAACCACAAATTAACCATGCATTTGTACAACTGTAGTTATACAAATGGTAATCAATATGCCAAAAAAAAAGCTTAGTTATAAACTTTTACTATAATAAAACCATGGTTAAATACTGTAATACGTGGCAAACACTCACAACGCAACCAAATACAGAAACGTGCTGCCAAAATACTGTAAACGTGCAACCAAATACTGTAACACGCTGCAAATACTCACAACACAACCAAATACAGAAATGTGCTGCAAACACTCACAACACAACCAAATACTGTAACGCACTGCAAATACTCACAACTTAACCATGGCTTTACTATTTAAGAAAAAAACAAACATGGTTACTATAGTTAAACCATGGTAACCACAAATTAACCATGCATTTGTACAACTGTAGTTATACAAATGGTAATCAATATGCCAAAAAAAAGCTTGGTTAGTAAACTTTTACTATAATAAAACCATGGTTAAATACTGTAATACGTGGCAAACACTCACAACGTAACCAAATACAGAAATGTTGTGCAAATAGTCACAACACAACCAAATAGTGTAACACGCTACAAATACTCACAACGCAACCAAACACTGTAACGCGCTGCAAACACTCACAACACAACCAAATATAGAAATGCGCTGCAAATACTCACTTTGCAGCCAAATACAGAAACGCACTGCAAATATGACCAAAACGACCAAATACAGGAACGTGCTACAAATACGCATGGACCACATCAGAAATGTTTAAAGGAACCGCAACAAGTGACGAATCTGGCTGGGACACGCTTATCAATGTATACTCTGAGAGGTGAGATTTTTATTTTATTTTAACATCCTGATCATATGACTCCTTAGCTTTTTTGGATATAATTAGCCTAATTTAATTACTGTTACTGAAACGTTACATAAGCTGGCTAAGTTACATTTACAAATTCCATTTTGAAAATTAACCACGGTACTATTTAAGAAAAAAAAAAAAGCGTTACTATAGTTAAACCGTGGTAACAACACATTAACCATGGTTTTGCTACACTAACCATAGTTTAACCATGACATTTGTACAACTGCAGTTATACAAATGGTAATCAATATGCCAAAAAGCTTGGTTACTTTTACTATGATAAAAGCATGGTTAATTTTCATAAGGGTTGTTGGGGTCCCCTTGAAACAATTCCGTTGTGGCCTGTGCTACTTGCAATGCTTTTCTGTATTTGGTTGTGTTGTGAGTATTTGCAGCTCATTTCTGTATTTGTTTGTGTTGTGAGTATTTGCAGCACATGTATTGGCAAACTGATGATGTTTTCTTAATTTGCTGGTGCAAATACTAATTTGCTATTTTATATTTGCATGTGTTTTCTTGCAGCGTGTTGAGCTCTCTTGGACACCGTACCATACACTTTTATAGGGATAATTCACCCAAAAATGAAAATTTGCAGTTAATTTACTCACCCCTGGACCATTTAACACGTAGATGACATTCTTTCTTCAGTAGAACAGAAAAGATGATTTTTTGCTGAAACCATGGTGGTTCAAGTCAATGGCACTTGAGAGTCAAAAAAAGCATAGGCCGATTACAGGCAAGATGAAATTAATACCTGTGGCTCCTGATAATATATTGAGGTCTTATGAAGTGAAAGGAAATTAACAGCAAATTTAAATTTTTGGGTGAACTATTCCTTTAAGGGCTATCCACAGAAATGACCATAACTATAGAAATTAAGTCTTGAAAAACATTTAATAGAATAGTCTATATCACAGTCATAATGATAAGTGTACAGGGGTACAATTTCATTGGTATCACTTTCAGAACAATTATTTTCAAGCTGATGAATGATAAAAACATCAGAATCCATTTTAAAGAGCTTGAGCATAAAGTGGCAGATGACATAACTGCAGCGCACGCTTATGAAAAAAACAGCATTATCATTTGTTGGTGTGGACTCTAATATAATAATCATTTTAGTCGTTGTCCTTCATGTGAACAGTATTTAATATCTCATTTTGTCAGAATGTCAGTCATACAGCTTTGAAATGCCAGTGAAGGGTCCACGAGTAAATCAAAAATATATTATCTTTGGGAGAAGGGTCCCTTTAAGATTTTGGTCACACATAAACACCCAACCCAGCAGCACATGGACTCGCTCTGCTCTGCCTCATTACAGGAAATGAGTGTGATGGGACTCCCTGCATTACTTAGCTTCTCCATCAGCTCATTCCCATCTGAATTCTCAGACTGATGCAGCACTCAGTATCCACCAATTTAATGTACAATACAAGATTTGAACTCTTTCTAAAGAAATTTTGAATGATGCTTGCTGTGAAAAATTCTTCATCGTACCAGGGTTTTCTGTGGTTATAAGACACATTCACACAGCAACAAAATACAGTTGACAGTCCTGTATTTGAGTGCTTAAAGGGGTCATGCACTGCCTTTTTTTTTTTATTATTTTGTACCATTCTCTGAGGTCCCCTTATAATGTTATCAAGATCTTTATATCAAAAAGCATCATAATTTAGAAGTAATAGGCTATTTTGTCTTGTTTTTGACCCCCCTCATTGGGATTGTAGACTTGGATGTAAACGCCCACTGTTATGACTGGCTAACAGTTGTGTATATAACAATAGCCTAAGTGTAGAAAATTCTGTTGTTATCTGATTGGTTGACTGAGTCCTGATAAGAACACCTGTGGCCTTTTACTAATTAACTCAGACAGCAACATAGTGTTGGCCCAGATCCCACCCACATCTGGAAATCCATCTGAAATCCATGTGGGCCAGATGTGGGCCAACACTGGTTGGTTTCTGGGAAGCCTCAGTCTCAATGCATTAGTGTGTGTGAGAAGCCGTCTCTCTTTATTGGATTAGTTAAGATTGATTTAGACTTCATATGTGACCCTGGACCACAAAACCAGTCTTAAGTGTCAATTTTTCGAAATTGAGATTTATACATCATCTGAAAGCTGAATAAATAAGCTTTCCATTGATGTATGGTTTGTTAGGATTAAGATTGGTTTTGTGGTCCAGGGTCTCACATATGATTAGTTCTATATACTATGTTTGTATATACTAATGGTTTCTATTTGTTTATGGTTTATCAGAAACCAACAATTACCAGCACTTGTCACAATGGGAAATGTCTACTCCTACATGTTGAGAAAATAAACTGGGAAAATGAGATTGATGACTGAATGAGTTTTAATGGACTCACCATTCTGGTAGCAATAGCCGAACCAGCCTAAATTTTTTTCAAATTTTCTACATGGTCCTTTGAAGCCGGAAAGGCTGCTAGAATGGAGACTGAGGATGACTGTGTGAGACTTAAACGCTCAACAAAGATTGTAAAACCTCCAAGATGGCACCAAGATTATGTGATTGCTCAGTCAAATCCTTCAATTCATCCAAGTGGACAACCGTCACAAGAGCCAAAGGATTTGAGTCCCCAGATTACATCACAAGGAGCATCCATTACAGCAACCCAAAATGAGGTGAAGTCTTTGTCTGAGGAGATTAAACAGATAAAGGGAATGTTGTTGGATGTGAGACAAATGATGAAGGATATGCAAAGAAAAAGAAGGTCTTCGTTTTCTACTAGCTCCGAATGCAGTTCTAGTGAAGAATCGAGGTAAACACCAGAGATACTATTGTGGATGAGTTGAATGAACATATACGACAACATCACAAAGCAGGGAAATGTGCTTTCTACGCCACCAAAGTTTAGTACAGAAATTACTCTATCTCCATCTCGGGATGTGCCGCCTGCCTCTTCAATGCCTATTTCTTCCACACCTACTACTACAGGGCTATTAGAGACACAACATTTGCAGCCTTCTAATCCATGTACCTCTATTAGGCCCTCCGTTCCTCCCTCAGATAACCTCAGGTCACAGTCTGTTGTGGATCCTAATGTAGTGGGTGCAGGTTTGACTCCGCAACGTTACGATCCTTCCATGGCTATCTTCAGTCAGTCTTCATTAAATAAATCCCAAGTTTTATTCCAGTAATCAACAAGTAGGAAGGGATCAAAACCTATTTCCATCTGATCAAATGCAGGGAAATGCATTTTGTATGCCCGGTTTTCCATGGATGCCTCCAAGTTGGCTTCCATGGAAAACCTTTCCTTCCAAGTGGAGGATTGTTAAGGCCTCCATATCTGCATGAATTTACTTATCTCATGGCCAACATGCTCCATTTATTTGTTCCTTCAAGAGTTGCAACGTTGCCTCCTAGAGATTTGTCAGATGGATTTTCCTATGCATCTCTTGTTCATCCTCTTCAAATTCCCTTGCAACATCAAACTAGAACAGCTATGGTGCAGCAAGTTAATCCATCCATTATATCTATCCAGAATCCTTTGACTTCCAGAGATATCATTGTTTCAGCATCTCAAGAGCAGCAAAGAGATCTGAATCAAACATCTGTACTTTCTCCATCTAGAATATAAAAGACGGTCCCTGATCAGCATATGTCCATTCCAGCAGCAGTGACAGTGTCCCACAAAATGATGCCTGCTTTACAGCCTTCCAGGTCAGCCCTTATTGAAAGACTTTCATTTCCATATTTAAAGAGTGATGACCCCTATGAGTTTGCCATGTTGAATATGGCTTTGAAGAATTTGATGCCCCCAGAGGAAATTCTTCTGGAACTGAAGTTTGATGCAGCCCGACATTTAGCCTTGGCTTATGCCCATCATTCCCAGCCTTACACTACTGCTTTGAAGGCTCTTCAGAAAAGGTATGGTCAACCCCATCAATTGGCTCTTCGGGAGATTGCTGCTATTAAGAATTTGCCAGCTCTACATTCAGGAGATCCTGTTGGGTTTGGTCAATTTGCTGTACGAGTTCAAGCTCTTGTTGGCATGCTTCAGTCCCGGGATCATGAAGGATCAAAAGAGTCATCCTGTGCATCACATGTCCATCAATTGTTCAGTAATCTACCAGCACAGCAGGTTCCCAGTTTTGCAAGATATGCCAAAACCACTCGACCAGATAAGCCCTATGACTTGATTAATTTCTCTGTTTTGTTGGAAGAGTAATCAGAATGTCAATCTATCCAAGTGTTTTAGCAATCTAAAGGTGTGAGGTTCCAGACAAGAGAAGGGAGGCCTACCAAGTCCCAATTTCAAACAGCTGCTTTCCTGGGGTGAATCTAGAAGTGAATCTAGGAGGAATGAGGGCCATAAACCATCTTGTGCGTATTGTTGCAGTACTGATCAGCATCTTAGTCATTGTCCTGAATTTCAGAGCTTTGATACAGTAGCAACTCAGAAATGGATTGCAGACAATAACAGGTGTCGGAGATGTGGTTGGGCCCACAGATCATCTAAATGTGACCTGAAAAAAGAAAATGTCCATTGTGTCAAAATCATCACCAAGGAATATTGCATAAATTGAATGTACACAAACCTGATTTTGGGATATTTTATTTGAACAGAACAAGTGGTCTTAACTCTGTTCTTCTGAAAATTGTGAAGGTGGTTTTGAGCCACCAAGGAAAGACTCTGGAGATGTATGCCATATTAGATGACGATTCAGAAAGAACCATGCTCATGTCTTCTGCTGCAGAGAGTTAAGGTCTTCATGGGGCGGCAGAATCATTGGTTCTTCGAACCATCCGACAAGACTCGGAGAAAATGTAAGGTGCTACTGTTTCCTTTTCCATTTTGCCAGCTTTCCACAAGCAGAGTAAATATCAAATATGAGGAGCCTTTACTGCTAAAATGCTTGATTTATCTGAACAGACGTATCCAGTGCAGATCCTCCAGCAACACTATCGACATCTAAGAGGTAACCCTCGGAAGAGTTTCAGAAGATCAAACCTAAGTTACTAGTGGGAGCTGATCATCCTTACCTTCTTCGCTCCAAAGAGCGAGTACCTTTCGGTCCTCCTGGAAGTCCAGCTGCTTTGCATACTCGCCTGGGGTGGACACTGCAGGGACCTACTTCTTTGGGTGAGAAGACTAATTCCATGACACAGTGTTTCTTTCAAGCTTCCCACTCCATGGATCAGCTGCGTAAGGATGTGGAAAAGTTATGGCAAGTTGTTTTACGTCTTTTCTCTCAGACTCAGAAGCCTGCTCAGCCTTTGCACATTGCCTCCATCCCTGTTGGTGTGGAGAAGCCTGCTTAGCCTTTGCATAGTGCCTCCGTCCCTGCTGGTGCAGAAAAGCCTGCTTAGCTTTTGCATATTGCCTCCATCCCTGCTGGTGCAGAGAAGCCATCTCAGCCCATGCATATTGCCTCCATCCCTGCTGGTGCAGAAAAGCTGGCTCAGCTCTTGCACATTGTCTCTATTCCCATTGTAATAGAGAAGTTGGCTCAGCCTTTGCATGCATCTGCTGGTATAGAAGATTCAATTCATTCCTTGTGTGCATCCACAGTATCTTTCACAAGAGAGAAATCAATCAAGGTACTGTCCTCCGTTTCCACTGCTTGGCCCTCTGAACTCTCTCTATTTGCTAGTCTTCCCATGGCCCTTTGATCAGTCCTGGTTGCTCTGTTCCAGTTCATCACCTTGTCCCTAGCCCATGGCTATTCAGTTTGTGATCAACTTAATCTTAGTTGTGCAGTTGGAGCCTTGTTTTACCTCTGGGTTTCTATCAGAACAGTTGACATTTCTACTTCTGTCTACAACCCTGCCAGAACCATGGCCTCCACCTTTTCCAGGAGTTTTGTTATGGCCTGTACTGTGATCTGCAACTGTTCTGTTGAAGCCTTGTTCTTTTATCTAGTATCCTGTTGGGGCAGAATTGGATGGCTCCCTTTGTCTAGTGTTTCCCCAGAGTCATGGTTGCCACCTTTACATTATTTCATGATGATTTATCTCCATTAAATGTATTGGTAAAATAGGTACCTTTTATTTAGATCCTCATATATAGATCTTGACTTCACAATTGTTAGAGTTGTTAACTTTTGTGCTTAATGGTATAGGGCAGGGGTGCCCAACCCTGTTCCTGGAGATCTACCCTCCTGCAGAATTCAGTTCCAACCCTGTTCAAACACACCTGTCTGTAATTATCAAGTGCTCCTTTAGATCCTCATTAGTTGGTTCAGTTGTGTTTGATCAGGGTTGGAGATGAACTCTGCAGGAAGGTAGATCTCCGGGAACAGGGTTGGGCACCCCTGGTATAGGGATTCAGTGAGCATCGTCTATTAGTTTCAATCTTTCTGAAAATCTCGTGCCGAATTGTGCCTTGTTTGTAAACACATCCGTGGTATAAAGTGAAAAAAGGACCAAGTTCTTATTGACGCGTTCTGGATCTTCCTTAAAGTAAAGTTCATCTACTCTTTCCTAATGTTAGGATCAGAAGGAAGGCAATGCAAAGACTGTGTTTTTCCACAACTTGGCACTGAACAGCATCTTCTTGTTTTGGGCGCATCTTTATTGTTTGATTTCTGCGGAGACCTGCGTTTGCCTTATTTACAAATTACAGTATGTGTGCGAATTGGTGGGCGGGGCTAAACAGGCAGTGATGTAGAAGCAGGCATTGATCTCCTTTTGTGGAGGCGGTGTTTAGCCATACTATTATGTCATAAAGTGGCACATTCCAAAACCTTTCGTTGTGGCAGATTGGCTTCAATATAAGCTGTTTTTAGACTAATAAGAAAGTTTTGTTACAGTATGTTTTTATAGTACCTTGTCATTGTACTAAAAGAAAATTGAGATTTCTCAGTTTATGTCCCCTTTATGTATATAGACATGCATTTATGCACTAATTAGGACATCAGTGCAAGATGGTAGCGACCAGTTGAACAATACAAGGATAGACATGTAACTACTCTCACTCTTTCAAATAAATAATATAAGAACGATATATTAAACATACATTTTAACATTAGATGTTACATTTTTAGATTAGCATATTCTCACTGGATCTTACATTAAGCCTGCATCATCTGCTGGAATGCCACTTTCTTGTGTACGTGCAAACAAATCAGTGGAAGCTAGAAATTATGGTTTATAAAGTTTTAAACATGGATTTGTTTCTTACACAAATGCATCAATTAGTTTCAGAAGGCCTTTATTAACCCCCCATAGCCGTGTTGATACTTTTTGTGATGGACGGGGACACTTTTTTGGGCTACAAAATCTCAACACCGATTCCCTGACATTATAAAGCATGGAAAAGCAAGGACATTTTTTTAAAAATATAACTCTTGATTGTATTCATCTGAAAGAAGAAAATCAGACATACCTACACTCTAATAAATGCTGGGTTAAAAACAACCCAACTTGGGTTATTTGGCAACCTAGAGCTGGGTAAATATTGGACAGAACACATGCTGGGTTAACGTTTTTACCCAACATTCTGGGTTGTTTTATTTAAGTCAACTATTGTTTAAAAATTATATTATACTGCTGCATTGTTTAAAAATTATTATACATGTATATATATTTATTGCTTAATCACACAGAATTACTAGAGGCAACAGCAATAATCAAAAGATGAACATTTATTATTAAGCAAAACGACATCCAAAGCGACTTACAAATGAAGACAATAGAAGCAATCAAAACCAACAAAAGAGCAATAAAATGCAAGTGCTATGACAAGTCTTGAACACACACTGTAAAAAAGTTGCTCGAACTTAAAACATCTTTTACCAGCTTCAGCAGATTTTTGAGTTTTATTGTATAAACTTAAAACAACAAGTTGAGAAAACTCTGCTGAAGTTTGTTGCCTTAATTTTAAGTTGGCTCAACTTTTTTTTTTTACAGTGCAGTACATGTAGCAAGTTTAATTTTTTTTTAATAAATATGAGTTTAATTTATTTGGGTGAATACGACAGTTTACAATACACAAACTCATTCAACAAGCATTTTAGAAATAAAAAAAAAGTAACATTTAAAATTAGCATTTTAATTTAAGTGTATTCAACTGTTCTCTGTAAATCACTTTTTACCGAAATAGTGCTAATTCGTGTGCTGGTGTGTCGCCGAAATCTGAGCCGGTAAAGGGCTGTTGTTCGAACTGCAAAAGTCAGACCACTGACTCGTTTCACTCGTAGCTGAAAGATGCCGTGACTGACTCCATAACCTGCCCATAAACAAACAGTACTAAAATTAAAGAACATTTTAAATGAAGTTAAACTCCGTATTATAATTAATAAAATCCATTTGTTATGCAAGGCAAAAGGCATTTCCATCGTGCGAAGCGACCGCTGCTGACTGACACCTTGTCCTTATATAGCATTACATAAAATAATTTACAGCACAGTAAAGACTTTATAAATGAAATAAAATGTACACAAACCTTTATTTCACTGAAGAAGTGCACCAAATCGGCAGTGGCGGTGCTAAGAACCGCTCTCTCCTGTAGGACAAAAAACCCCGCGCACTGACAAAACAACCCTGCTTCTGAGTTACAGTCAGAGACAGGCTCAACCCAGTGGTTGGGTAGAAAAAAAAAATAACCCAGCAACTTAATTCCAGAAAAACTACCCAGCACCTGGACAAGAAATATTAAAAATAACCCAATAAAGTGACCCAACAAGCTGAACCCAGCATTTTTTTTAACGAGTGTAGGATGGCTTCATTGGCTTGAGGCTGAGTAAACCATGAGGTAAGTTTCATTTTAGGGTGAACTGTCCCTTTAAGTCTGATCATTTAGTAAAGTAATAGCACACCTTACCTCAATAGATTGCAGTTTATCATTTATCTAAGTAGCTTGAATAATTAAAGATGAGTTCTGTGCTCATGTTCGTATAGGGATTGTAACTATGGGTGACAGTGATGCTTTGCGGTTATATAATGTAACATCAGTCCTCACCCCATTCCCATTTGTTTATTTATTTTGTCAAATGTCTAGGTGCTTTACTGCCACCTGCTGTTCATCCAACGCACTACATGCTTGAACCCCTGACTGGCTGTGCATCCACCACTAGCAACAAGCTTGGTAAATGCATATTATATCAAGTTTAGGAGACCAGAGGTTGCAAAGTTCACCGTTTACTAAACATAGATCTGCATCGGTCATTCACAAAGTCATCTGACATACTAAGTATAAAGACAGAATGATATTTTATTCTTGAACACTTTGACAGTACATTCAGCGACTCTCCACAAGGAAAGGGTCATCTTCACTCTCACTCTCATCCAGAAACTCCTGTCGCAAGGGTGATTTCTCTGAAGCCATTGCTTCCATTTGGAGGACATCCCTCTTACGACGCAACCAACGAACCCCGTCTCGTATACGGCTGAACTTGGCAGAGCGAAGGTGCCAGATGAGGAGAGCACAGATTAAGATGCTCATCAAAGAGGCTAGAGGAGGACGAAGAATTTCAGGACAGTTTACTACATTAAGGATTTATTAGTTCGGTTCACTCCTGAAGGTTTTTCCAAACAGCAGTCATTAAACGTATAATCATTACAGCCTAATTTTAAGAGTTTACTTTTTTTTTTTCCCCCAGTTTAAAATTTTTTGCATATAGTAACTTAGAATCTGATTTTTTTTTGACCAATAAAATCACTGGAAACAGAACAGAGCTGTTAAAATGTTTTTTTTTTTGTTAAATACCTGTGGCAATTACAAAGACTGCCTGACTCAAGGGAGCCCTGTCCGCTGTAAAGTCGATCACAATGGGGCTGGTCACTTTGTCTGAGGATATATTCACCTAAAACCACAGGAAGGAGAATGAGATAGTAGTAGTAGTAGTAGTAGTAGTAGTAATAGTAGTATGTGTGTAATTTCACCACCTGCTGGACAGAAGCAGTGTTATCAGCTCAGCCCAATAGAATACACAATATAATACATTTTTTTTAATTTTATTACATTACTATACAAAAGGTTTGGGATTCATAATATATATATTTTTTTATTTAAGTGCTCACCCAGGCTACATTTACTGAAGATACAGTAAACGGTAATATTGTTAATTAATAATAATGTCGTCATTTTATATTTAAATAGTTTAATATATTTTGTCTTCAACATTTTAAACTAAATCATGACATTTTGTTTCTTTTTTGCTCTGATTATCAGCACTCAAACTGCTACATTTTCCCCTCATTTTCTCTCTTTTTTTTGTGGAAACCTTATTCTTTTTCAGGATTCTTATTTTTTTTTTTTAATAAAAGGTCAGAATATAATTTTTAAAAATAGAAATAAATAGCATTTATATAAAACAGAAATCTTTACCCTATAAATGTCTTTATGGCCACTTCTTTGGTCAATCTTTGCTGAATACATGTTCATTTCTTAAAATAAACATTAAAAACAACACCTACTGACCCCAAACTTCTAAAAGGTAGTGTATTAATTTAACTTATGGTTTTATCATGCCAAAATCATCCATATTAAAATGAAAAAAAAAAAAAAAAAAGTTAATGTATACATTTTAACATTTAAAAGTGATAACATCCCTTTAAAGCTGTTAGTAAACTAGAACCTGCCTGCTGGAGTTCTTGCTGATATCCATGGGCCTGAACCAGCAGCTGATGTGTGCCTGGAGCCACGAGAGTGGTGAAGTGACCCTGACTGTCTGCATGAACATTCATAAAGCCGTTCACCACAACAACAGCATCTGACATCGGACGCCCTTTACTGTCCCTCACGACACCACTCAGCCTTCTATGAACCTTCAAAGATTAAACGGGAGGAAAACATAAATTAAAATGAGCTTAAGTTGCCTGAAATGATGGTTATTAGATGATAAAAGTATGCGTCTACCTCCAGCAGCATGCGGAAAAGAGGCAGTCTGTTCTCCATCCACAGCGAGAAGAGCTGACGTTCGGATGGGAACATACAACAGCCAGTGTATACCGTGATTTCAGGGCAAATGCCCACATCCAAACTAAAGTCCTGAAAGAGCAACATTTGTATTTTCTTAAAGGCGTACAACTTGGAATATGCAGAAAATGAAATTTAAGAGCTACATTTGAGGAGAATATGTAGGAGATACAAAAGATACAATTTCTGCTATTCAGATGATCTGAAATGGCTCCAATACCTTCATACTGCCAGTGTGAGCGCTGAAATCCGCACCCCTAAGAATCCCTCCTGGGATTTGCCCTGTTGGGTTGTATCCAAGTCACAAAGCATGATATGAAGAGGATTCCGTAATTATAGCAGTATTTTCTGTTTAATCTTCAAATTTTAAAGAGTCTTTCGAAAGTACCTGACTTTTCTGTACATCCCAGGTTACCCAAGTGCATTAAAGGATGACTGCTGGCATACAAGGAGGCCAAATATCTCAATGTCTCCTCATTTTGTGCTGTGGAGTCATAATACAAATTTTTATGACCTGCTTAAAACTAAAATTTCCACTACAGCTGCAATCACACAACTCTGAGCATGTGAAATTTCTTGTGAACCTTCTTGAGTGAATCAATCACTCAAGTATATACTGTGCTGGATCATTTATATGCCAGAGTTTAGTACTTAAAGTTAAGGGGCCCCAAACACAAAGAATGGGTAAATATATATAGAGAGAGAGATAGAGAGATAGAGATAGAGAGAGAGAGAGAGAGAGATAGATAGAGAGATAGAGAGATAGAGAGATAGAGAGATAGAGAGAGAGAGAGAGAGAGAGATATATGCTGGTTACCATGCTGATTAGGTCTGTCATAGGAGTATGTAGCCAGCAGAGAGCCTCCCTCCAACGCTACTGAGAGAGAGAAACCCCCTCCATAAATCAGATCCATCACTGCACGCGTCTCTGGCTGTGCGGATGCATTGCCTAAATATAAAGACAAACCTTATATTTACTCTAACCAAAGCTTTGAAGTGTTCAATGACATGATTTCATTGCTGAGTGTTGACTGACCATAGAAGAAATCTGTGTCCAGGTCTGTGCCATGAGCGTTGGTGTACCCCTTACTGGACGAGCAGAATCCCTCTTGTGCCTGCTCTCTACCATCAGGGTTCACACATGGGAGAATCAGTATCCTGCTCCTGTCAATCAGCTGAGGAAGAAACAAAAACTATTAATGACAGATACACAAACTCTGTTCTCTAAACCTAGTGAGCTGCCTAAATGTAAACGCAGACCAGACTCACTAGATGTTCCAAAGGATTTCTAATTAAAAAAGAAAAATTGTATTTTAATGCAATATGTTGGGAGGTCCTATATATTTTCTGTTAGCTTAGCAGCATGCTAACATGCTCTGTATTTGAATGCAAAACTTTTGCATTCTAACAAAAGTTTTACATTCTCTCTCAAATGTTTTGGGTTCCCCAGGAAAACTTTAAATTCTCTTGCAAATGGAGGTACAGAGTAAATAACTGAAGGATTATGGGTTTATTGAGAGGTTTTGTGAAGCTTGCCTTGGTGATGGCGGAATTCCTGCCATAATTGAGGCAAAGAACAGAAGCAAATTCGAGCAGCAACTCTGGACCTACTGCTGCATCACCATGGACTCCGGCCACAAAACGGATCTTGGGTTCAGCAGCTTGAGGGACCTCCAAATTGCCAGCAATCTCAAGAGCCCAGACAGTCCTAATCTCAGTGCTCTGACCCAAACTGACCCCAGGAGGGCGAAAAAAACAAAACAAAACAAAAAAACACCACCAATTGAAGATTCACAATATAATTTAACTTCCAACTTCATGTAGATCATGGGTATTTATTGAATGATGTTTGGCATAAATGTTTTGCTTATGCTGTTCTAGATGGTTAAATACTGGCCCAATCATCTCAAGTCTTAATCAGATGGTTTGTGGTGCTTGCTAAGAACCAAAGACACATCTTCAGTATTACATACCTGTACAGCCGTGTGATGCGAGGGAAGTTTAAGGTCAATCCACGCAGGAACTCAGAGCGTTCCCTGTAGGTTCGGTACCGCAAGGTCTGAGCAGGGAGAAGGCTGCGGACCAACTGATCCAACTCACCAGGGGCTAAGAGCCGTTCCACCAGTTTCTCAAAGTCCTTCTGTTCTCCTTCCTCAACAGATGGCTGCAACGCATCTCTGGTCAGCTTGAAGTCCACCTGCTCCACCCGAGTCTCCAACACGCGGACAGATTCTGATATTGGAATATAACTGTGGATAGATCACAGAAAACATAATGGCTGATCCGTTTTATAACTGGCATTCTCTTCATTTGCCCATTTCTCACCCTGGAGCAGAAGCGGTGATATGGTAAGAACCAGGAGCCAGAGGTCTCCAGTACTGGCCCGTGCTGCTAGTGTGGACATGATGGCTTGAGCCTTCCACCACGACTGTGGCATTAGCAATGCCTTTGCCAGAATGACCATCAGTCACCATACCCCTCACAAATAAATGAACCTGACATATTGGACATCACACAAACCATGCAAAGCTTTAAGTGGAATAGCTCACCCGAGGAAATGACTAATGTGTCGATCATGATCAAGAATGAATCACCTGTTGTATAAAGTGCAAGAGCGCTCCGTGATTCTTCTCCCAATATTCTGAGAGCAACTCCTCTGGTGGAAGCAGTTCACAGCTCAAACCAATCTTAACGGCTAAAGTGTCTGTGCTGTGATATGCCCAAGTCAGCATATCAATTCCTACCATTATGCAAAAGGAAAAAACAGTGTTGATTTCCATGTGAAACTGGACACTCTAGGAAGATGTACTTATGAATAAACAATTAAGACAAAAAAAATCTAATAACATAAAATATGTACAATATCCTTCAAAAATGTAGGGCCAGTAAGATTTTTTTATTTGTTTTTTGAAGAAATAAATTACGCAGCTAAGACACATTAAAAAGCGACAGTAAAGAGTCTTATGTTACAAAAGATCTATTTCAAATAAATGCAGTCCTTTTGAACTTTACATTTAAAAAAAGAAAATCCTAAAAAAAGCCTATCATGGTTTACACAAAAATATTAAACAGCACAAATGTTTTCAACATTAATAATAATAATAATAAGTTTCCTGAGCACCAAATCAACATATTTGAATAATTTCTGAAGAACCATGTGACTGAAGACTGGCGTAACAGCTGCTGAAAATTCATCTTTGCCATCACAGGTAAAAATGGCACTTACAAATATATTCAAATGGAAAATAGTTATTTTAAATTGTAATATTTCACAATATTACTGTTTTACTGTATTTTTGAACAAAACTTGAACTTGGTCAGCAGCACAAAAGATTTTTCAATAACAAATACTACTATTTTTTACCATTCCCAAACATTCAAGTCTCATATAATTTTCATTTAAATCAGTGATTATGCTTTAGTCTGACCTGTGATTACTGGACGATGGTGCTTATTGCCTTTTTTCTCTCTGGTTCTTGGCACATCACAGGCCTGAGGCTCTTGAAAAGCCTGAGATTGCTGGAATGAAAGAATTTAAGAAAGACTTGTGATATAAGCATTAGAAAACACTGATATTCAACACGTTTTCTGCTGATGATTTAGTTAAATTAAAATGTCACAAATGTTACATTAATACATTATATAACTCCATATTCAACATACAGCATATGCAATATGCATACCACATAATAGGCTTTTGCAACTGATTTAAACAGGTCCTCATCAACAGAGTCAAGGGAACTGGGGTAGACGACTCCTCTAAACCCTAGAGAAAACAGTTGCAGACCAGTTTTTTTATTTAAAAAAAAAAATAATAATAATAAACATTTTAAAGAGAAAACCAAGCCACTTTCTGTACCTCCACGTATACTTGCAGACAGTACAAAGAAGTGATCCTTGATCCAGTTTATCACTGCCAGAGTTTCTGCTTCAACAGTATTTCCTGATCCTGACTGTTTAGGGAAATTTGCATTCAGGTCAACACGGTGACTGTTACGGTGTCCAATAATACTTAGGTCTCCTGAGACCCGTTCATTGTGAGCTACGAGAAGAAAACGAGGTTAAATTCAGAAGTCAACAATGAAACTACCTGCCAATGTGTTTGCTTGTACCTTTTAGTGCCAATTCATTCCCGTCTGGGTTCATGGAAGGCATGATGTGAATTCTTGTGCTATTGACCAGACGTGTGACCAATAGATCTTTGTCATAATTGCGGCACAAGTACTCAACCAGGTTTAGGAGCATCTCACGTCCGATAAACTCATTTCCATGCAGGTTACCCAAAAACATGATCTCTGGTTTGCCTGGATGAAGTAAAGAGATGATCACATATATGATCAGTTGAGAAATATTTTTATACTGTACAGGTGCATCTCAAAAAATATCATGAAAAAGTTCTTTTTTTTGGTAACATTTCAAAAAGTGAAACTTTCCTATATTCTAGATTCATTACATGTAAAGTAAAACATTTCAAAAGTTTGTTTTAATTTTGATGATTCGAGCTTACAGCTCATGAAAGTCAAAAATCCAGTATCTAAAAACATTAGAATATTTCCTAAGATCAATCAAAAAAAGGATTTGCAAAACAGAAAAGTTCAAGTTCTATAAAGTATGTTCATTTATGCACTCAATACTTGGTCGGGGCTCCTTTAGCACAAAAATTGCAGCATCAGTGAGGAACGGCATGGAAGCGATCAGCCTTTGGCACTGCTGAGGCACTATTGAGCCCAGGGTTGCTGCAGGATTTTTAAGCTCAAATTTAAGACTTTAAGACCTTTTTTAAGACATGCACAAATAAAATCAATACCATATGAGCAGGGTAGGGCAATGTCTATGGTAAACTGTAAAATGAATGTAAAAAGCATGATTTACAGTTCAGATAGAAGTTTTCACAAAACAAAACATTTAAAAAATTATACTTAAACTTCACATTTCAGCCTTTAAACCATTTTTAAGGAAACGGATGAGTCAAAAGTATTAATTGTATTAATTTAAACAATTATCAATAAATTATTATATTAATTAACATACAAACACATTTTAATGTTTACATTTTTATAATGAATTATCTCATCGATCCACCAGTTCACATTTACAGCTCTGCGTGTTTGCAGGGTAAAAACATGGGTCGATTTTTGCATTGGTCTGAACAAAAACAACCCAATGTTCCTGTAATACTAGAGGCTGCAGTTCTAGGACTGCATAGGACCCTATTTTTTGGGACAGCACCATCTATTCCAACAGAGGAGACCTGATTCAAACATTAAACAAACAGATGCAAACAAACAGCACATCAGACGTGAAGCGCTGCGGCTAATTAACTGAAGTCTCACACAGACACAAGTCTTCTTTTCAAGAAAACTTAATTTTAAACCAGAATATATTGGATTTTGAAATAAATTAGGTTAAATATTTCAAGAGGGTTACCAACGGGTATGTTTAGGGTTAGGAGTTGGTTAGGACAATAATTAAGTGTATAAAATTAAATAACTACATAATTCCTTAAATAATAATATACAGAATTGAATAGCAAGTGCTATAAAATAGTATGAGCCACTAATATTTAGTCATTTAGCAGATGCTTTTATCCAAAGCGACTTATAAATGAGGACAATGGAAGCAATCGAAATCAACAAAAGAGCAATGATATGCAAGTGCTATAACAAGTCTCATTTAGCCTAACGCAGTACATGTAGCAAGAGATTTTTTTTTAAATTATATAATAAATAAAAAGAAAACATAGAATAGAAAAAGAATAGAGCAATCTAGTGTTAGAGGCCTTTTTTGCTTTTGTTAATTGTACAATAAATAAAAAGAAAACAATACAAAAAGATTAGAAAAGCTAGAGTTAGTTTTTTTGTTTTGTTTGTTTTAGAAAACAAGCAGTAAATGAATAGAGTGCAAGTCTAAAAGGGACACGTTTTTTTAAAAGAATAGAATTAGAATAGAGAGAGGTGTGACTTTCTTCTTTTTCGCTTACATTCTTTTTGGCTCATTAAAAATTAATCTTGCTGCCACGTTCTGGATTAATTGTAAAGGTTTGATAGAACTGGCTGGAAGACCTGACCTGACGTAATACATACAAAAAATTTAAATAAAATTAAAAAAACAAACAAAAAACTATAGGGTCCTAGAAATCCAGTTCTGAAACTACAGTCTCCGGCTACTCACAACTACAGCCTTATTGAACATGCACATTCATTCTCTGCCAGCAGGAGGCGCTTTCGAACGGTTTCCCCGGTAACAGCAGAACACAAAGCAGCTGCAGCACCGGACTTTGAAACGTGCCGCGCTCATATTTTATTTATAGCCTTTTGAAGTTTAATGGTCACATTAAGCTGTATCGCGATTCTGGACTGTACCCAAATTTAAGACCTCTTGAAATCATAATTAAGAATTTCTTGTACAATTTAAGACTTTTTATGACCTTAAATTTGATAAAATACATTTAAGACCTTTTAAGGACCCGCGGGAACCCTGTGAGCCTTCAGCTCGTCTGTATTGTTGGATCGACTGTTTCTCATCTTTCTCTTGAAAATATCCCATAGATTCCATATGGGGTTCAGGTCAGGCATGTTGGCTGGCCAATCAAGTACAGTAACATCATGGTCAGCAAACCACTTGGAAGTGGTTTTGGCACTGTGGGCAGGTGCTAAAGTCCTGCTGGAAAAGGAAATTAGCATCTCCATAAAGCTTGTCAGCAGATGGAAGCATAAAGTGCTCCAAAATCTCCTGGTAAACTGCTGCATTGACTTTGCACTTGATAAAACACAATAGACAAACACCAGCAGATGCCACGGCACCCCATCACTGACTTCAGAAACTTCACACTGGACTTCAAGCAGCTTGGGTTCTGTGCCTATCCAGTCTTCCACCAGACCTTGATTTCCAAATGAAATACAAAATTTACTTTTATCTGAAAAGAGGACTTTGGACCACTGAGCAACAGTCCAGTTCTTTTTCTCCTTAGCTCAGGTAAGATGCTTCTGACGTTGTTTCTATTTCAGAAGTGGCTTGGTAGCCCTTTTCCTGAAGACGTCTGAGCGTGGTGACTCTTGATGCACTGACTCCAGCTTCAGTTCTCTCCTTGTGAAGCTCTCCCAAGTGTTTGAATCAGCTTTGCTTGACAGCATTCTCAAGCTTGTGGTCATCCCTGTTGCTTGTGCACCTTTTCCTACCTGATTTCTTCCTTCCAGTCAACTTTGCATTTAATATGCTTTGATACAGCACTCTGTGAACAGCCACCACTTTCAGTAATGACCTTCTGTGACTTACCTTCTTTGTGGAGGGTCTCAATGATTGTCTTCTGGACCATTACAAAGTCAGCAGTCTTCCCCATTATTGTGGTTTCAAAGAACAAGAGATATCCAAAATTTATACTGTAGGGTTGGTCATTTAATGAAACTCAAATGTAAATATTCTAGTATTTTGAGATACTGGATTTTTGACTTTCATGAGCTGTAAACTCTAATCATCAAAATTAAAAAGACAAAAAAACATTTGAAATATTTTACTTCACATGTAATGAATCTAGAATATATGAAAGTTTCACTTTTTGAAATGTTACCAAAAAAAATAACTTTCTCATGATATTCTAATTTTTAGAGATGCACCTGTACCGAGGTCGTACGCAATCGCACCTCTCTGATCAACACCAGGATTGGTGGATATCTCCATTACATAAAGATTCCTGCCCTGCACTGATCGTCCAGCAGAGTACAGGTAAGTGATGGAAGGATGGACAGCACTAAGCAGTTGCAAGGACATCTCCATTTCATCATAACTATGATATCGGAAATCCAAAGTATGGATTGGAGACCTTGAGGTGGGAGGTCCAGGTGTGTTCAGACCTTCATTGGTTACCACAGGTTGTTCAGAGGGGTCTCGCATTAACATCTCCTCTACAGGTTCCTCAAGAGTGAAGTTTAACAGCGTGGCTTTGCCTTCAATTCACTGGCACATTCTTGACAGTATTTGAAAGATATCTGAAGGAAACATGAAAAATTCCATTAAACTGGACCAATTCCATTTCATAATTATTCTTTTATGCATCTACATATAATCACCCAGGTGAGCTAGCAGTGACGTCATATCTTCCAGGCAGCAGCAGACGATAATAATCACCAAACATCCCAGTTGTGATGTTGTGATCAGTTCCAGAAACGGAGATTGTTGCATCTGGGAGTCCAATGCCTGTTCTGGTCATTATGAAACCTCTCACACCAATATGAGCCTATAAACAGAAGTGAAATAAGGTTTGTTAGACCACTCATGGGACTACACAAAACATTCAAATCAACTCACTTGGTGTATGTAGGCAAGAAGGGCCTCCTTGTTATTGGTCCATTCTGTGAAAAGCTGAGAAGCTGGTGGATACTTGCAGCAGCTCAACTCAAAAGTGACTTCAAAGCAGTTCCCTCTGAAGTAGCTGTAATCCTGCATTCCCCCTGTGCACAGACAGGACACCAAATCACTGAATGAAAGTTCAATGGAGTTCCACTTGGGTACAAGGCCTGATTTTAATGTCAAACTGTGATACCATCTCCCAAGCTTTTGTCTGGATCATCAGGACAGCCAGGATTGTCCATCCCCATTATGGGATGGTTCTCAGTGTAGGTTTGTGCTAAATGGCGAAAGAGAGCAACATCTGCTGTCAGCCCTGAGGTTGCATAAGAACTGCCGTCATCAAAGGGGTAGGTGGCCATCACTGAGCCCCCATGTAGACTACCAGACAAGACAAACCTTGAAAACACGACACACAGGAAGCAAGCATGGTAGGAAACACTTCTTGAGAAAAGATCTGACTTGTGAAAATCTCAGATCAGAAGCAAGAGAACATTACACCACTGAATAATTGGTTTCATCACTGAATAATCAGAGATTCATGTTTTCCAGGCTAGAATGAAATGTTACGCCAATTTCCCCATTTAAAAAAGCTAATTTGGTGTCTGAATCAATTAATATAAACAATATACTTATGTTTTATGAACATTTTGAACAAGTTTTATTAGTTTTTTTTATATTTTCAGTTTTCATTTTTTTTTTTTTTTTTTTGTAGTAATTTAGTGTGTGTGTTTTTTTTTTTTTTTTTTTTTTAAGTGTTACTAGTGAGGCTCATTTTATTTATTTTTTCGGTTAGTTTTCATTTTAGTTCAGTTTTCATTTTTTTAAATTTCCAGTTAGTAATTTAACCCCTGGTTTCATAGACAAGGCTTAAACCTAGTCCCAGACTTAAATAAAAGTCTCAGCTGTTTCAACAGAAAGAAACTTGCATCGATTGATCTTAAAACATGTCAGTGCCTTTTGGTCGTCTCAAGATGCACACCAGTAATGTTTTTTTTTTTTTTTTACTAAGGCACATTTATAAAAGTTACTTAAATGTCCTATTGGAGCTATGGCCTAATCCTGGCTTAGTCTAAACCAGGGGTGTCAAACTCAGTTCCTGGAGGGCCGCAGCCCTGCAGAGTTTAGTTCCAACTCACATACCATGTAGTTTTCAAATAAGCCTTAATGACTTGATTAGATGGATCAGGTGTGTTTAATTAGGGTTGCATCTAAACAGTGCAGGGCTGTGGCCCTCCAGGAACTGAGTTTGACACCCCTGGTCTAAACCCTGTCTGTGAAACCTGGGGCCTGTACCATAATGGTAGATGAACAAATTCAGAGTTACAGGATTAGATTTGAGTTGACAAAACCAAACCAAACCACTCCAATCTGGCTTTGTTGGTACCATGATGCTGATCATCAACTTTCTTTGTCAACTGAGGCTTTGAGTTTGTGGAGCAGGTGCACATGAATGTGTGACATCACTGGTGAACAGCCAATCACGAGCCTTGGTTAAAGGTTTAGCTAAAGGTTAAGAGATTGAAGAATATGATGAATTTAAATGCATTTACAATGGAAAAAGCACTTGTTCATGAAAGAGGACAAATAAGCGAAATTAGCTTGCTTCATCAGTGCAGTCACAAGTGAAACTTAAGTTAGTTTATATAGTTGGAAATATACAGCGATAGAGACTCAAACATGTGAGGTCACGTAGCCATTTTTAAAGCGTTATCTATTGATTCTACAGCTTATTTATATTACATATGATCTGTATTAACATTCATTTAAAATAAATGATTTATAACAACTGTTACACTAAAATTACTTGTGTGTAATGGATTAATAATAATATAATTATACAAATAAAATAAAATTTTTGGTTTTGGCCAGACAATTTTTTTTTTTTAGTACTAGTGACCTTTAATTTGGAGCAAGAGAAACTGGGGGAAGTGACTGTGTCAGACATGCGTCACTTTGCTCACATCTGGTTGGTCCAATTTCAGTTTGAGATCTCTAGCTGTGGAGTGCAAGTTACTATGGCAATGAACCCAGCTAAAAGCCAAGCCATTTTCATGGTACCTAAAACCCAGGATTGGTGCAAACTAAACAGAAATTTACTTGGCTAGCCAGCTAATCCGGCTTCATGGTACAGGCCTCAGGCCTTAATGCTTCAATATAAAATAATTTAAGTTAGCTTTCTCTCTATTTTCAGAAGGGAAGACCCCTGCTGACCCTCCAATAATAAATATCAAATAATTTTAATGACATGGATTTAAATGGAAAGGTTAATTGAGGTTGTCAGTGCCAAATGATTTGATTAAAACATTTGTAAGTTTATATAAATAATAATAAATAGCCTTTAAAACCTT
Source organism: Onychostoma macrolepis (assembly GCF_012432095.1). Classification (NCBI taxonomy): domain Eukaryota; kingdom Metazoa; phylum Chordata; class Actinopteri; order Cypriniformes; family Cyprinidae; genus Onychostoma; species Onychostoma macrolepis. The sequence goes on along the minus strand of NC_081175.1, from coordinate 6,530,415 downwards.
TTGAATTGAATAACTGTGTAGAGAAATAGAGTATTAAAACTACAAAGCAAAAAACATACTTTTTCTCAAGAATCCATTTCATGACAGCTGTGACCTCCGGTAGGTCTTCTGAGGTCTTACTGAAGGACTCATCCCGGTCTGGGAAACTCTTATCGAGGTCATAATGTTTGGCATTCTCGCGGCCTTTGCTGCCAGTGCAGTCCCCCTCCACCGCGCGCTCAAAGCCGTCAGGATTCATGCTGGCCATTATATAGATGTCAGTCCGGTTCACCAGCTCTGTTACTCTCACATCGCGGCCATACTGAGTCAACAGGTACTCAATCAGATACACTAACAACTGCCTCGATAAAGCCTCGTCCCCGTGGATGTTGCCCACATACTTGAACCTCGGTTTGCCTGGTGCGTCCGTAGTCGGATTCGTTGTTATTCTCATGACCCAAAGCGCCCTTCCCTCGACAGACTGTCCGATGCTCGAGAGGCTGCAAATATGTGCGTACTTTTGAGAAAAACGCTGAAGACGATCGGTCAGGTCAGCGGAGTTGTAATATCTTTTGTATGTTTCTTCCTGAACTTTGTTGGTGCGTCTCAAACCGAGTATTTGGTGCGAAACTATTAAAATATGCGGCAAAATGAGCCACAAAGTATGCATTATGTGATTATATTAGCTTAGAAGTGATTTTTTTTTTTTTTATCTTTTGTTTGTTGTTTTATCGTTAGTTGCCTTTTTGTTGAGCCATCACAAATTGTTCATCACTGGCCTGTCATTGCGCAAGTTAAACGCACTGAGTCAAAATTAGGGACACTAATAGATTGCACTTGGCATAATCAGTATAAAATTGGTTTGCACAGGGTCAAACCAAAATCTGGATTAAACCACTGCCATTTGTTAAGGGGTGGTTATCAATTTTCCGTTTTTTTTGTTTTTGTTTTTTTTGACCATGTACAATGTAAAATGTATGTTATGTCATAATTTCTTTAATTATATATATATATATATATATATATATATATATATATATATATATATATATATATGTATGTGTGTATGTATGTGTGTATATATATATAGATGTAGATATCTTTTAAAGTTTTTTTTCAGTTCCCATGAGTGTGGTAAACGAAATTCCAGGTAGTTTCTCAATATGATGTCATAAAAATATTGTACATAAGGGTATTTAAAATTTTAACTCTCTTAAATATAAAGGCATCTATATTTTTTATGCAAAAAAAGTAAATGTTAACCATGTTTATGATCACTGTACTAAAAGAAAATGATTAAATAATCTGGAAAACGTTTACATATTACACACACACTTAGATATGCCTTTTAGAGATATTTTTCCGAATTATCACTTAGATTAAGTAACTAAATAAATAAAATACACATGGGGATGCTTGAAGAAGCAGCGGATGAAACTCTTTACCTTTCCTTTTTTGTATTTGTTTACATTTAGAACATTTTACATTATCACCTGTAAATTTCATTTACAGTCATTTTATATGCATGTTGATAAAGTAGCATCTGGAAGGTAATTTAGTGGATTATATTTGGATGGAATCACTAAATCAATGATGAACTGACTTTAACTGGAAAATTGAGTGTTTACTATTGTCCTCTTGCATTATCGACACACTATTTTCCTGTTTAATACTGTAAAGCTGCTTTGACACAATCTGTATTGTATAAAGTGCTATATAAATAAAGGTGACTTGACTTACATTTGACATATATTTAAATTATAGGCCCATCTATTGCCATGTGAGTACTAACGGCTGTCCTTGTTATGTTTTAATGTAAATTCTGAGACATCATATCTTTTCATTTCAAATTTTAATGTTAGACAATTCATTACACCTTTTCTGAAAATGACTGATGTGAGAGTTTGGTGTTTGTTTTAATGTTCATTTAAGGTCAGGAAAGATCCACACGCTACAGTCAGCTGATATCAATTATTCAGTTTTTTTCTTTCTTTAGATTTTATGCTCATGTTCTTTATTCATCAAATATCATACAGAAGTTGACCATGGAAACTGCAACGGCTGTGATCATGATGATCAAGGAAGAGCAACGCTCCCGGCTTCTCACCGCACCACGTCCGTTCGGCTGTCATCATATAGGACTTTTTCTTCTCATCGTTCCTGCCGTCAATAGTTTGTCTTTCTTTCCTCGTGTAGTGGGTAAAAAAACGCGCTGTGGACTTGTTGCATTAGTGTAGCACCAGTATGCCAGCCTTCCGTCCGGGTCAGCAAACCATCTTGCAAGGCTGGGAACAGAGGGATGGAGGAAGTGGAAGTCTAAAGGGCTCAGAAGGAGGAAGAAGGGAGGGAAGGGAGGAAGGACACGGCTGGTTCCTCTCAATGCTGGATCCTACGGATAGACTGGATCTGAGGGGTCTGAGCGTGGCAGCCGTACTCCCTGTAGTGCCTGTACTCGCCTCCGTGGCAGTCGCACTCCATAATGTACTGGTAACCACGGTAACCGGGATACTGGTAGCATACCCAGCTAGAGAAATAGGGACAGAGAGGCAGCATGTTACCATGGAGGCCAAGTGGAGCGTTTGATTTCTCAAGTGTTGACGAATGCAGTGATGAATACACTGACGCCAGGCTTTTTAAGATACAGATCAAATCCAGCATCAGAGAAGAAAGCCAGAAAACCAGCCTCCATTTTTGGACCAAACATATTTGACCGTAATGATTAGATGATTAAAATCCATTCGGGCAATCGTACTTACGCGCCACTCATGACTTGGATGGAGCCAATCTCGTTGTTGCACCATCCCATAGCCTGCAGGGAGGGGTAGTCACCGCACACCTCCCACTGCTTTCCAGTCATGTTCTCACACTCGAAAAGCGTCATACGGCAATCACTGTGCATCTGATTCACAATGGAGAGAGAAAGACATGACACTTGTTGAGTGAAAATTCTGATTTTGTTTCCCTTTAAGTTCATGGTTTGGAATTTGCCCTGTCTTGCAAATGGAAATTGAATTTATTGCAGTGTAACAGTCACACAACTCTAGCACATGAACCATAAAATGAGCATAAAAAAATAAAAGTTGAAATAATTAAATAAATAAAGGTGGATTTTCAAACATTAATTATAAAATCAATGTTTTAACTTATATCAACTATATCTATATTCATCTATCTATCTTATATAAATCATAAATCCTATAGAAAAATAGAAATTTTATAAATTGCATTTATATTTTTGTGTATTGCTTTAAATAAATATTTTAGATTAATGTTTCTAATGTTTTCATTATACCCTTTGTGTATATGATAACATGTAAATGATAATAAATAAATAAATTAGAATTAATAGTAGATAAACTAAATTTATAATCTTTGATTATTTATTGCTTTTTAACAAATATTTCATATTTTATTTAATCCCTTTGTGTATAATAGCATGTTTAACATTGATTATTAATATTTTTTGTAAATTAGATTTATATTTTATTATTTATTACTTTTTAAACAAATATTTTAGATTTATATTTCTAATATTTCTCATTATACCCCTGGTGTATGGAACGTGTGCAAGTAAATTAACAAATGTAGCTTTTCAAACAATGATTATTAGTATATTTACATTTTTATATACATTTTATTAAAATGATTTATTATTTAGATTTATATTTCTGATATTTCTATTTATTCTATTTCAATTACGCTTTATGCAATTTGTTTGCCATGCAGCTCAATTCAAATCCAATTTATTCTCACTTCTATTTAACGCCATGTATCTACAAATATGTCAAACATATAAATGTGTTGAGAAATAGTGATGGTCAGAGAGTCTGTGTGTATATTGTGTGTCTTTGGTGCAGATGGTCTCACTCACAGCAGAATAGATGGGGCGGAAGGACATCATCCTCTCAATGCGATAGGCATTGTTGCCACTCCAGGCCTCCCAGCAAGGGTAATCTCCCTTCTCCAGGATGAACTGCTGGCCATTGAAGGTAGAGTGCTCAAACCCTACCCAGCTAGAGTCAGAAGAAATGATTAGGTGACGGGGCTGGAAAGAGGAAGAGAGATTTACTCAAGCTAATTGAAGATGCTTGCTTTTACTCACGCGCCACACTCCACTTTCAGGGAGCGGACAGTCTCCATTCCGTACTCCATGATGTTCTGGCAGCAAGAGGTGAATTCACAACGCCTTCCCTGGAAATGCTCCTGATCGTAAACGGTAATCTGAAAAACAAAGAAATGTGTAAATACACACAAATATCTTTAGTTCAACATGTTGTTAGTGATCATTTATTTAGATACCCATTTAGTTTGTTCCAAATTGCATTAAAAATGGTTTTAAATGATTTAAAATTAATTTATGTTGGGAAAAAAATAAAAAACCTATAAAATAAATTCATACGTCAAAAGTTAGGAATAATTAATATTTTTTTAAATGTTTTTTTTGGAAGAACTGTCTTATGCTCTGCATTTATTTGATCAAATATACAGCAAAACAGTAATATTGTGAAATATTATTACCATTTGAAAAAACAGTTTTCTATCTGAATATATTTCAGAATATAATTTATTCCTGTGATGGCAAAGCTGAATTTTCAGTAGCCATTACTCCAGTCTTTAGTGTCACATGATCTTTCAGAAATCATTCTAATATGCTGATTTGATGCTCAATTTTTATTGGCACTCAAATATTAATAATAATAATAATAAAATAATAAATAATATTATAATAATAAAAATATTTTAGTTTTTAGTATTTTTGTGTGAACTGAGATTTTAAAAAATTAATTAAATGATCTATTTAAAATAAAATAAAATAAAATAATTATTTTAACATTCACCTTCCATGGTCCCATGGGCATTGACATAGGGTTTGTCAGAGCCATTGTTTCAGATATCTCAGCGCTGACTGACCTGCATGCAAGGAATCATGTCAGAAAAGTTTGCACCACAAACATTGTTTAACACCAATAAAATTCTATACATGATGATCAATTTTCATACATTCCTACTTTCACTAACTTGTCCTACTGTGAAAAAAAAAAAAAACAGTACAAGTGTTGTCAAGGATAATTATATGCATTCTTTGTGCGACAAGCCTGAACCCTGTTGGGTCAATTAAACCGAGTGGCTTATATCACTGTCTAATGCACATCAAGTCGGCTAATGAAAACAATCTTGTTCAAATACCTTGTTGAATCATAAGTATCTCCTCTATCATAGTTATAATTAGCATATCTGATTGTATCAGTGGATCACTGTTTGATTTATCATTCTGTATATTTAATGCTCACTATGGTGTTCCAAGCTTGTTTAATTACTATCCGGTTTAAATTTGGCAGAGGTACAGGGTTTACCAGACTTACCCAATAGAATGAGCTGTATGCGTTGAGGGGAATCCACCACGCGGTCTCCTGCTCAGGCATCTGTGGGGCTATTTATACAGATGCCGCTTCAATGGGGCTCCCTGACTCACAGACCCCGGCTGCTGTCAGCATTTTGCTTTGGATGCCTTTTGTTTCTGACCTGAGCTTTAGGCCTTTCTTTCCTCCGCATACTCTTTACAATGAAGTGATCTCCACCAATGAGCGGCCATGCAGCTGCAATGGCAGCCGTGCGACCATCTCTCGTATTCCCTGATGATCACCTCACTTTTACACTATAAAGGTAGCAATGCATACCAATATCTGATTTTAGGTCATATTTATGTGAATTACATAAAAGGTCATTTACTAGAACTCGAGATTTTCATTTCAGGCCTTTCGAATTTGAATTGAAGACATCTTTGCGACAATATATCGAATGTCACAGACTCTTTACGGAGATAGTTACATTTAAAACAGCTTTGAAATATATTCACTTTCTATATGTGGTTTTCACAACATGCAAAGTTTGAATTTGTTGATGCCTGTGATGAAATGACAATGATCTAAACAATAGTGAATTTTTATATTTCCAGTTTTTAGTCTACAGTTCATCCGAGTGCAATCTTCAAGCCGCTGCTTACATGTTTTCTGGGGTTTGGTCAGATTACGGAGGCGATGTCTGATTAATGTAGTGAGTAACGCGGATCAGTTTCTGGCCCACAAATGGAAAAACATGGCAATGCAGATGCTAATATGAATCAGTGTGTTTTCCAAAGCGATGAAGTGGATACTGTTTACATACAGACAAATATAACATTACAGCACTTTAAATGTTTTAAAACTACTGTGTTCCAATGCAACTTATATTAAATTCAGGAACGATTCATGGGTTTTTAGAAAAACTATGTAGTCATTTACATTGAAAGATGCATATATGCTGGAAAAAATGGTGTAGGATTTACTTTGAAACAATTTTTACTCAATTTCTGGTTAATTTCACAAATGGCTGAAAGACTAAAATTGAGTTTTCTTGTAAAACGTATCTTTTTTTTAATTGCAAATATAATTTTTAACAGTGTATAGACCTGAACATTTCAGTCAGTGTGATTTGAAATGAACTGAACAGCTTTAGCATTAATTGTGAAATGACTTCTGATGCTCAGCTCACGACCTCGACCCAGGTCTCTTTGCAAAACAATGGCCCGTACACAGACTGCAGTCAGCACATTGTTGTCCAGGGTGGAGTTGTGTGTGTAGAATGTGTATGACGTGTGTATCTGTTAAGCTCTGTGTGTGTGTGTGTGTGTGTGTCAAATGTAGTTCTGGTTGTGTGTAAAAATGTCTGTATGTGCATGTGTGTGTGTGTGGATTTCTGCTGATGAGAGCAGCCACGCCGTGATGACAAAGAGACAAGCCAGCTCAGCAGGCCCATGAGATGAAATGAGTGTGTCCTCTTCTACAAACATACACACTCTCAATCATGTTATTAATAAACTCACCTCTGTATGAACATTACTGTAATATAAACGTGTTGCTCATGACATTTATGTATGCTTTTGTTCTGTTTTTTAAGCTATAAAGGTTTGATTCTACCTTAGTTTGTGTCATAATGTAATATAATAGGCTATTATACCAATAAATACAACTATATTGGTTAAAAGAGAGTTCTTTGAATTATCCGAAGATGGCAGGCACAAAATGTAATTATAGAATTATTATATAATTTGGTGAAACCTTTTAAAGCAAACCAAAACCATGAAAATACAAGCTCTTATAATTGTATTATTTGCTGAATTAGCTACTTGAGTATTTTTTTTTCTTTTTTCTTCATAGTGTTTAGAAATCAATGTCTCAGTCTCTGTTATAAATTAATTAAATGTTGATTTCCTTTATATCAACGGTTAGGTTTTTTTTTTTTTTTTTTTTGTACTGTCGTGTGGCGTCCTCTGGTGGACTGTCATGACTTCAAGGTTGTTTATTGGCATATATGGCTCCTTCAAGAACTTTTAATTGTACAAAAAGTACTTTATGGTGGCAAAAGATTCTTTAAATTATTAAAAAGTTTTTAAAAGAAAATAGAGGCTATTTTAAGAACTGTTCAGTAAAATCTTCTTTGGGAAACCTTTATGGAAACTTTATTTTTAAGAGTGTTGAATCAAATTTGTTTAACTCCTGGGGCCACATGAATTGTAAACATGTCAAAGCAGACTTAAAAGAAATTAAAATTAGATTTAAAGTAAAAAAAAAAAAGAAGAAAAAAAACTTGAATACATCTATATAAGCTATATAAGTTTTATTTTTCTTTTAACGTCTCGTATTTGCTGGGGTTTGTGTTTTATTTATTCGATTTGTTTTGAGTTTGAATTAATGCACGTTCACACAATTCACGAATAAACTTGGATCATACCACACAACAAACGGGAGACAATTCGAGACAGATATTCGGTGCACACTACATGCTAGAACGACCAATTCAATCCAGGCTCGACGACTGATTTTATCTAAAACTATTTCCTTAGAAATACAACGCGCTGAACTCAAACCTGCCTTTTTTTTTTTTTATCAGTCAAACAGTATCATCTGTCGTCGCCGTGCGCCACTGAACTGCAGGCGACCCCCTCCGGCGTGCAGTGGTACGTCCCTCAACTGGAGCGCCAGAGAGATTCAGATCGAGCGGAGAACAGGAGGATTTAAATACCTCTAAGCGGGCGACCTGCTCAGCCCTTCGGGTGTGGGAGGGTGACTGTTTTGTGTCTTTGCTAGACCGGGGGAGCAGGGGGGTGGAGGAGGAGGAACGGATAATGAGCTATTCTTGTACCAGCACAGGCAACAGCCAGGACCCATCGAGCTCTAAGAAGTCCGGCGGCGTTAATCCCGGTAGTTGCAGCAGCAGCAGCAGCGGAGACACCGGCAACGGCAATAACCGCCACAGCATCCGCGGCAGCAAAGCGAACTCGAACCCTGATTTATCCGAGGCCATGAAAGTCAAGAAGGGCTGCAACACGACAGACGTCGGGGTCCCCGTCACCACAGAGGAGGAATTGCTTGCGAACAAAACGATCACCCCGGAGGATGTGCTGGGATTGCAGAAGATCACTGAAAGTAAGTGACCGAGTGGATCGGAACACGCTCGGAACATTTCGCCAAACATCGTAACTTACATTGTCGCAAAGCTATTGAACAGGTTGCGCGTTGTATCAACGCAGGCTTCGGTAGACTGAGTAATCACAGATCCTCTTGTTTATGAACACTTCACTGTGCTATATACGCCATATTGTAGCAATTCTAGATCACCGGGTTTCTTTAATAAGAAAGACTGAAAAATAACTTGCTTGAGGAGCAGAATGAGCCGAACATTAGGTTTTATACAGACCATCATCAACATTTGGATTTATTGGTGTGCAAATATTGCATTAGTGCATCAATGTGGCTCACTCCTCAGAGGTCTTTATTAGGGTTATATGACCTCTTACTGGTAATACTATTGAAATTGAACTTATCAGCTATTGAATGACTTTGGAAATGGGAAGAAATAAATGGCATGGGCAGTGCCATTTCTCAAGGATCAGCTATAATTAACCTTCTTCAGCCTTGCAGTCCTAAGTATGGTTAGGTAACAGGTGGCCAATAAGCCCTCCATTACTGTTTTTAAAGGCCCGTGCAATGGCTTATACAACATCCACATCCCATGAACCTTTATGAAGAGGCTGCATGTAATGCCAAGCTATTAGAAATGCCTCCTAAAAAGTTTGCATTCTGATTAATTATTTATTAATTCATTTTTTAAAAATATAAATATCTGATCAGTTCCAACCAGTTTGCGAATTATATAATTTTTTTGTGGTCATAATTATGATATATAAATCTACAGTAAAATTATAAGTACAGTTTTGTCATTTTCCTGTCGATGGTGAGCAGAAAACCCTTGAGTTGCCACGGTTAACTTATCCATTAGTGACTTTTGAGCAACTTTGCACGCACTGAATAACGTCAGTGGTTACTGTAACTTAATTTGAAAACACTCTTGAAATGTGCGCATGTGTGTACTTATAAATTACATAAAGCATATGTAAAATATTTTCACTTCCTAGGATTATATCCTTCTCTTGGCAGCCATCTTTCTCTGTTTACAGTCGATATGTAAGCGCATCAGCCTTGTATCATTTTTGTATCATGCATAAAATACTGTTTTTTGAAGATTTTAGGAAAGAAGTAAAAGTTTAGGAAAAATGTTTATATCCGGTGTTTTAATACAAGTTAAATTCAAATGAAGATGAAGAATGAACACCAGACATGATGAATTGTATATTTGGCTACACATTTTTATGTGTCGAAGAAATTCATAAAAGCTAAAGAATATTGTATTGGCTATTGAAATAATTATGTCACGCCGTAACAGCTATTCATAATTTATAAACATTATTATTAATTATAATTACTCATGACAACAACAATAACACAGATTCATGAACAAAGAACATTTATGAACTCTTGCTGGAAAATTATGCTTTTATTTGTTTTAATTTGTTCGAGACTAGCAAGTTCTGTTCTGTGTTAGCCACCCTCATAACTATGTCTTGGTAAAGTGGCATATGTAAATGAGCAGGATAGTGGGCTTTGTTTCTGTCAGGTGGTGAGTTTTTAATGTGCCCTACAAAAGTGCAGATCATGTTTGTTTCCAGCCCACTCAACCAGCATGTTTATTTGCTCAAAGCAGTTACATAATTTCACCTGTTTGCTGCGTTTTACTTCATAAGCTTTCCTGTTGGTCCTCTCTGAACATCTGAAAAATGCTGCCCACTCAAAGCAACCAACCTGTGCTTTGCTCGCAGTGCACAAGACGTATTTTTCTTTCGATATTTTGCTCTGACTCATCAAGCGATTCTAACCTCAGCCCTGATTAATTTTAGTGCACCATAACCATACTCTTTTTTTTTTTTTTTTTTTTTTTTTTATCTGTCAACATGCAAAATGGTTCCACTGTTCTATTTTAATTGGTATTCACTCATTTAAATACTAAAAATAATCCAAATTTCTCTTTGCTATTTTAATTTGGCCCGTTGATTATAATCTGTTTATATCAATATAATCTGTTTATTAATCTAATCTATTGCTGAGCCATTAACATGTCATATCTTCTTGAGAGCAATTGACAGAGGCTTGGAAGAAATATGTGTTGGCATCTGATTATTCTGAGTGACCAATGTTAGCACCTTTAGATAATACATTGCTTGCTCAGTAATTGTTGAGGCATATGTTGAGATTTTTACCATGGCAACCGTTTCTGCAGGTTGAAGGTGGGGCAGGAGTCCCTCATTATCGCCTCATTAAGAGCGAGTTTCCTGGAGACCTGAGAAGCAGTTACATACATGCAGTTTTATGTAGAAATGGGCATAGTTTTTATAAACGTAATATATAAAATCTATTTCTTTGCTTGTATGATGTTGTAATGTTTATAATATAGGCTTGATCGCAAAACATTGTTCTGAAGTTTAGTGCCTAACCATTCCAAATTCACCAGGTAATTTAATTGCACTTATTTTTGCTTTTGTCTATAGGGTTGGAATTGTGTCATATCCACATTGCCTTGTATCAACATTTCCTTTCACTACAGAGGATTTGCCACATGAAATGAGTTATTATACAGTCCACACCAGCAAGGGAAGTACATGAAGGTCACAGGATGTTAGTTGAGCTCATTGTTTTTTTAATCATTGTAAATGTCTTTCCTGAGCATGACTATCTTAAATTTACAGTGAGTCAGTATCAGGCCATAATTTCATCAAAGTAACTTTGTCGGTAGCTTTTAGGCCTGTAGAACAAGTATTCTGTGGTCCTTTCAAACAGTTAGCTTTGTTTCTGTAGTTAACTAAACAAATTGGTCATGGTTCTTGCTGCGAAATTACCATTGACCTTGTCTCCAGGCCAAATTGATACAGACCGTAAAAATTTAACTTCGAACATTAAAAAAATCTCATATTCATATATTCAGTCTGAATGACAATGATTCATATAGGCCTACTTTAGTCCCACAATGCTATAGACATGTGAGAGTCTAACTCCTGTCCTTTTCTTGTGAACTTTTTTTCTCCACTGATTAAATGCTGCAAATCTCTGTTTTAAAAACTTGTGCTTCATTGGCAGAATTGTATTTTAAATCATCCTGTCTAATATGTTAGTATATGAAGAGTTTATTTATAAACTTATTGTTATCATGCTTTTATTGGGCCTCATTCATGAAACACGAGCAGAACACATTTTTGTGTAAATCGTTCGTAAAGCCGTTCTAACGTAAACTTTGAATTAATGAAAATGTTTGTATTTTCAAAACGAGAAACAAGAAATTTACACCTGCTCCCTACCATAATGGCTGAACAACAATAGAGAAGTTAATATTACTGGTTACTGCATTTTTATATTCAATAATATTCTTCAAAATGAGATACTAGTATTACGTTACTGCCGTGGATATTCCTTATCATAGCAAACAAAGTGTCTCAGCTGGAAAAACGCTGTACCACCAAAGCATTCTCAAGCGCTACCAGCTGGCCGTTTTCCGAAGAGCGCCTGACATTTTTCAGCTGGCTAAAAATGCTTTGGTGGACACATGTTATTGAATATTTATTGCTAGCCATATGGCCTATTAGTCTTTTTTGCATTTATGCAATATACTGGAGCCAAACCTGAGAAAGTAGACCTGAATATTCCACTGCGTTCCTGGACACGCAATATGCGTAGCTGTAATTGATTATGCAAATTGTAAATAAGCGTGCACGAGCGCCCTATTTACGAATGATTGGAATTAATTAACATACGCATGTTTAACTAACAAATCGGACGTTTACGAAGCGTTTGTGAATCTGAAGGAGAATTTTCGGAAAGGTCCATTTTATGTGCAAATTACTCAGAAATTGTGTTAGTTAGCTGTTTTTTTTTAGTTATTTTTTTTAACCTAGTCAAAATAAATAAATAAATAACTGCAGTTTGATTGAGATTTAATTGGAATGCACAATGAAAAAGCATGATTTTTGAGAATTGTTAAAAATGGAGTTATATGTTTTTGCAAATAAACTCTTCATATATTAATTTAGTATTAATAGTAACCTAACATAAATGTTGTATTATTAGCTTTTATTTTAATAATTGACACTGGTCTGAACAGGCCATATTTCCAACTGTACATTTATATGGTTTATTCTATAATGTAACAATTATTGACCATAACTATATTGGTGCATCCATCTGCTTTTCCTTTACACAATCAATACTTACTTCAGTGCGCTGTCATATCTTCATTTTCATTTCACTTTTTTCTCCTGTTCTTTGTTTTAAACGGACACAGCATCTATATCTATATTATGTAGCTGTGTTTCACTCAGTCAGTTTTAGATGTTAATCATCGTTAAGAAAGTGCTTAAAAGTACACAAATTTACTATCCACATCTGATGAAATATAATGCAAATGCACGTGCATGGAATAGACTAAGTGTTAAGTATGTCAACAAAAACCCTTGTCCTCTCCAGCATTCATTTCTAATTCAAATGTAATATCCTGTTCCAGTTCCAACTCTATGCACACAATTATCAGAAAGTAATTTATACAAGGCTGTACTGTAGCAGACAAGCAAATCAGGAAAAAGCTCATAACTCTTTCTAAATTTGTCAACTAGGTTGTTTTTCGTTAAGAATGCATTCAGCGTGCACAGTCTGAAAATCATACCCAGTTTTGTTTTATCTCACTGTTAGTCTTAAACTGCGGTTTTTGCATTGTTTACTTCTTGCTTAACTCTGGGTTGAATAGGTCAACATGTGACCCAGCTTCAGTGTTGATCTAATGAAACTGTATTAGCATTTATTTAGATGTGAGATACTGCATAACTTTTTTATTCTCCAGCAAAAATGAAAGCACTACTAAACATAAATTTAGATCCTGTCTACACACACACGCATAAATTAACTGATAAGATTTGACAGCATCGCTTGCTCTTTTGGTGCTCTCCACTGTCTGCTCTTACTGTCATTTCCTGTGTCTTGTTCTAGTGTCTATATCTGCACCTCTAAACTCCAGATGGCTAATCTGCCAAGCTTAATGTGCTAAAAATGTACACCACTCCCTTGCAACCTAGTGTCCTTAGCACAGCCCGGTGTTGTGAAAGATTCAATCCTCCTGCAGAATCCAATCCCCCTTGGACCCCAAGGGATAGTCCTTTTGTAATGCCTGTCCAGAGATGATGATAATAACTGTTCCCTTTGACATCTGAAGATTAATATTTTTGAATAGAATGTATGGTATTACCATGTTTAATATCATTGTATGATTAAGTATCCAGACTTTAGGACATGGATGATGAAATATTAGCTTGGCAGGCTAATCGGTTCATATGCTAACTGAAAACCAGACTTGTGTTATTTGACCATATGTGTTGTACATATATGACATTTTCATGTCAAATGATGAAATTTGCATACAAACATTTTCACGAACAAATCATGATTCATCAATAACTTTTGTGCTACAATTTATTCTAAATTTATGAAAAAAAAAAAAGTAAAACAACTAAAAATACACTCTGGGTTGCCTTATTGTGTTAAGATTAATTTTATACATAGATATTTAATCTTAAATTTCGTCATATGCATATGTGAAAGAGTAAAATAGATGTGAGGTTTCTTTGTATTAGCAATGCAGTACAGCTGGCTAAAGAGAGCTCTGGGGTCTCTTTTATAAAACTCTCCATAGATTTCATCCTAAAAGTGTACGTACGCACAAAAGCTAGCTTTTGCGTACACACAAAAGTTTTCCGAAAACTATGCGCAAAAATCCCTTTATATGTCCCAGTCAGGGGGAGATTGTGCTTACGTGCATCTCCACCCCGACTCCTCCCCAAAATCACCATATTTGGAGTTTACAACGCCTAGTTTTACTATGCGTAACCTCATCTGCATATCATTTCCATGCATATTCCATCCACGTGACACCACACTCTAAAAAATGCTGGGTTAAATACAACCCAGCGCTGGGTGAAATATGGACGAACCCAGCGATTGGATTGTTTAGACCCAGCGGTTGGGTTACTTCCCAGAAGGTTGGGTTAAACATTTAACCCAACTGTTGGTTGAAAACAACCCAGCATGTGTTCTGTCCAATATTTACTCAGCACTGGGTTGTATTTAACCCAGCATTTTTTAGAGTGACGTGTTTAACACCTTCAAAGGTACAAGACATTAAGGAAGTATAAGATACGGACTAAATGCCATTTGTGCCTTAAACATACATTTTTATTGCTAAAAATTATCTAGTATCCTTGTTATGTTTTATAATAAATATATGAAAATATCCATAAAAACAAAACGATTTAAAATAGTTCTCAGATATATTTTAGAATAGAGTTCATCTCATTCTTTTACACTGGCCAAATAGTATTTCAATTGTTTTAAACAATTAAATCAAATAAAATTTATACAGTTTTGCTAATAAGGTGAACATCTATTTTTAGTGGAAACAGATAGGCTAGACCTATATTTATTGCAGTTTAAATACAAGTCTGACCCGGTGCATTATTTTAAAAAGTAAATGTGCAAATCTTACCGTTTTCCTCAAGTTGTTTCCTTCAAATACAGCGGTATTTACATAATATCAAAGTAAGTGTGCATAATTGACCATTGTTCTCTCTAAAATACTTACTCGTATCATGAGATCTGCAGTTTAGTTTAAACATGAATTATCGTGCACCTATAGCACTCCTCGCTGTCATTAAAACAGGAAAAGTGATCGAGCGCATCCACTATATATAGCCTATAAATTCATATTTTTTTGTTTAACTTCGGTGTAATGACTTTTTGTAATTTCAGTGCTTATCTCCATTAATGAGAGTGGAATATTTAATGTAAATGTGTGTATCAACAGTTTAAAATTGTTGTTTACTTCATTATTTTTCTCACTCCAGGTAAAATAATTTGCACGCATGTTCTAATGTCCATACATATACGCCAAATGTATTTTTTATCAATGCGGATATGTGCGTGGAAAATTGCTTACGCATATTTATATGCCCATTTTGTGCGTACGCAACATTTATAAATGAGACCCCTGGTCTGTATAAAAGACCTCTTGTTTGAACTGGCTTTGACGATTACACACTTTAACTTAGTAAAGGCCAGGTTGTCAGGAGCAGTGCCTGATTGTACTGTACCTAGATTAAAGATAGAGCACATATTAATGATACATTGACTTTTTGAGTCGGATCATTTGACTTGGTTGATCAAATTCACAAAAGCCATCCTGTAGGATGTTTGGCCCTGGCAATGCCATGGTGATATGTTTGATTCCCAGGGAAAGCAAGAACTGAAAACTGAATCTTGAATGTAGTGTAAGTGGATTTTGATAAAAGCATCTGCTAAATGCATTAAAATGTAAAACCTGGTCGAATGATTTCTTTACAAATCAGAAAAATTAGTTTGTTAATCTGAACGTGGCTCAGTGATTGTTCACAGCAGTTGAATGGCTTACCGGATGCATGGGAGGATTCTCAGTGAATAACTTAAATTTTGGCCTGTTATTTGCTACTGTTTGAACAAGGCTTGGATTATGGTGCACGAGTTGTTTTGATTGTTATGAGACATGTATTGTACTTCTGCAGCCTTTTTGAAGCTTGAAAACCTCAGTCCCATTGGGCACTAATTACAGTACTTTAAAAAGGGCTTGGAGTGACATGTTGGCGAACAGTTCCTTTTAATAATTAGACCAATTTGGTTCATTTAATGTTGTATAAGACATACAATCTTTTTTTTCTGCTTGTATTATTAGTAATAGCATTGGATGGTTCTTGTGTGCATTATACGTCATTGGCTGTGTGGCTGTCTAATAATGCTGAACTATTTTAACATGTAATTCTTTGCATTTTGCATTGCTAGTTTGCATTTTTTTGTCTATTTTGTAATGTTCAAATTGATGAATCACTAAGACAAACTGACATCTGAAAGCTAATTCAAAGAGTTTTTGTAGAGCAATACAGCTGATCCAAAACAAACTGGAGAAACAAGTCCAACTTGTCAGTCATTTACATAGATTTGCATATTTTATAAAGCCAGACTCTGTGATCAGAGAGCAGTTATTTAAAGAGACAGATCTGTTCAATTTTGAGCGATGATGCTAAAGGACATGTGCACAGAGAAAGAGTTCAAATAACACGCACAAATCCACTGCCAGACATGCATTCAGTGACTTCTTGTTGCTCTTTTATTACTTGACTCATGTTTTCTATTCCTATTCAGCACTTCAAATACTTCTATCTCATGCTAGTAGGTTGCTGGTCTTGTTTCTACAGCGGCCCATCCACTCTGGCGTTGCTTGATGCTAATGCAGAATGATCCAGGGTCATGTTAATACTGCCAAAGGCACGGCGGTCATGCCTGTGCTGGCCATGAAGTGAATTTCTTGGGTGGTCATTTACAAAGCTGAGCCTAAATCTACCAGACATGTAGTTTTGTGACCTCTATCAGGTTCTGTTGCCCTACAATGTGCATGTATGTTTGTCTGATAAGAACATCAAGTACCTATTGAGGTTTTTACATCCTGTTCGTGAACATGTGCAAGTCTCTTATGCTTCCTGAATGACAAATGTTCTGGTCCCGTTCAGAGCGATTACTGAATGTGTCATCTAGATCAGTGGTTCTCAGTTAGGTCGGTTCAGAACCACTGATCTAGATCTGTTCATTTGAAATGTCAGTGCTAGTTAAGGATTGCTTTGTACTTATGTTGAAACATCTAGTTTTAGCTTTTGATTGCATTCTCAGAAAATATATAAAAAAATAATCTGAATGAAATAAACACTGTAAAGTGGAATTCCATGTCTGTATTAGTGATATACTGTTGATTAGTAAATTGTTTGCTCATGTATAGGCTTGTCAGACCTTGTGGTTGTTTATTTTGCTGATGATACAGGTAGCAAGCTGTTTTTCAGTTTATGGCTGCCTAAATGTAGCAGCCGTCTAGTGGTTATTTTTGAGGTTGAGCGAGTATGGTAATGAATATACCCACAGCATGTTTTAAATACTTGGTTACATTGTGCCTAAAGGTCAAAAAAGAACTGATGCTCTCATTTTAATGAGTCATGTTTCATGCACATCTCTGTATTTGTGCTGAATTGGCCATTATCTATACCAGATTAAAACTTCACAATCTATACCAGCACTAAATTCTTTAAGCAAGAAGTGTTTTTTTGTTTTTGTTTTTAGTGTTTGTCTGTTTGTCTATTTTCTTGTCTTTTGCCTGTTTTTTATATTTTGTCTTTATTTTTAGTGTTTTTGTGCTTTTGCCTTTAAACACCACTACAATGGATTTGAAATTAAAACAATCAAAATGTGATTGAAGTGCAGACTTTTAGCTTTACTTTAAGAGGTTCCACAAAAATATGACATTTACCTTTTAAGAGTTACAGCCATTTTAAGCAAAGTACCTCAATTTTCAGGGGCTCAATAGTATTTGGACAGTTGACTAAGAAGAGGTTAATTGACCAGGTGCTGGTTTCTTCAAGACAAATTAATCCGATAAAAGATCTGGAGTTGATATGAGGTATCAAACTGGCATTTGGAAGCTGTTTGACTGGTGCTACCAATATGAAGTCCAAGAAGATTTCGATGAAAGTGAAGGAGGCCATCGTTAAGCTGGAAAAAAAACAACATAAATCTTTGAGAGATAGCAAAAACCTTAGGTGTGTCCAGATCAACGGTTGGCTACATTCTTAAGAAGAAAGAAAGCACTGGTGGGCTTAACAACATCAAAGGCCTGGAAGACCACGGAAGGCAACTAAAGGGGGCGACTGCAGAATCTTTTCCTTGGTGAAGAAAATCCCTTCATAACAGAGGGTTTACAACAAGGTGCAAACTACTGGTAACATTCAAGAACAGGAAAGCAAGATTAGACTTCTGGAATAAGATTCTTTGGACTGATGAAACCAAGATCAACTTGTACCAATCTGAAGGGAAGAGAAAAGTATGGCGAAAATGAAGGAACAGCTCACAATCCAAAGCACACCACATCAAGTGCCAAACATGGTGGCGGCAGTGTTATGGCATGGGCATGTATGGCTGCCAATGGAACGGGCTCACTGACAGAAGTAGCAACATGAATTCTGAGGTCTTTAAGGCTATACTCTCTGCTCTCCAAATGCTATAAAACTGATAGGAACATATTGCGAAAACAACTCAAGACTTTTTGAAGGCAAAGAAATGGAATATTCTTCAAGGCCATGAGGACAAGACTGAAGGCAGAAAGACCCACAAACAAGCAGCAACTCGAGGTGGCTGCAATGATGACCTGGCAAAGCATCTCCTGGGAGGAAACTCAGAATTTGGTGATGTCCATGGGCTCCAGACTACAGGCAGTCATTGACTGCAAAGCATTTTCATCCAAGTATTAAAATTGTGCTTTTATTTACAATTATGTCACTTTGTCCAAATACTATTGAGCCCCTGAAAATGAAGCTACTTTGCTTAAAATGGCTGTAACCCCTAAATGGTAAATGTCATATTTTTGTGGAACCTCTTAAAGGGTTACTCCACCCCAAAAGGAAAATTTTGTCATTAATCACTTACCCCCATGTCATTCCAAACCCATAAAAGCTTTGTTCGTCTTCAGAACACAATTTAAGATATTTTTGATGAAAGCCGGGAGGCTTGTGACTGTCCCATTGACGGCTAAGTAAATAACACTGTCAAGGCCCAGAAAAGTATGAAAGACATCGCCAAAATAGTCTATCTGCCATCAGTGGTTAAACCTGACTGTTATGAAGCGACGAGAATACTTTTTGTGCGCAAAGATATAAGTATACGTATAAGACGTATGCGTGTGTTGCGGCTGACACAGAACAGCGTATGCTATTTGCGTCCAGATATGCTACGCTGATGCAGAGGAGATGAAATGTTGAATAAAGTCATTATTTTTATTTTCTTTGTGTAGAAAAAGTATTCTCATTGCTTCATAACAGTCAGATTGAACCACTGATGGCAGATGGACTATTTTGACAATGCTTTTCATACTTTTCTGGGCCTTGACTGTGTTATTTACTTGGCAGTCAATGGGACAGTCACAAGCCTCATCCAAAATATCTTAAATTGTGTTCCGAAGACGAACAAAGCTTTTACAGGTTTGGAACGACATGGGGGTAAAGTGATTAATAATATATACATACATGTATACAATCACGTGTGTGCGTGTGTATAGTTTATAAATGCTAATTTTAGAATATAAAATCTTTATTTTTCATGGATCTTGTTCAATTTTGCATGTACTTACTACAGTAATAACAGTATATTATGCATAATTACATGCAACTAACACTACAAATTTATCCAAAATCCTTTGTCCCTCATAACTGGAATGAGTACCATTACCATTCACAGTTGCATGCTAGATTCAGTGTTGCATCATTGTTTGCTTGAGCACCACAGCTCAATGTTGGAACTCCTAAACCATGGCTCTGACAAAATGTTGGCCATATTCCTAAAGAGAAAATCTGTAGTGTAGCTTTCAGGAGCTGTTGAGTAGAACGCTTCCGGCACGCTCTGTCTCTGCCGCCCACCGTGAGACATGTTCGTGTGACACCGGCTCATTCCCGACTCATAGACACACACCTGCTACTCTGTGCATTACCTCACTGTTCTGGGCAACATGCCCGAGAGCGGATTACAGGCCACCTCTTATTAATGTACCTCTACGCACATTCCTATACACGCTCGTGCAGACTCCATCACTCTCTGCATCTCTCTTGGACAAAAATCTGGCGTAGATGAATAGCCAGATGGCATGATGGGGTGGAGAGGTGAATTTGTACAAAGCTTCATTTGTAGTCCGTGAACAGCAGTTGATGTTAAATTAATTTGTGTTGCTCTGAAGGTGTTAGTTATGTAGCGGAATTACTGAGGAATTACATTGCCACAATAATCCTCATTACTATCGCTGTCATTCACTGCACAGATTACTTAATGGGTTTAATGGCGAGTCGGTTTATTGTAAACATCTTCCAGTGAATGAATATACATCACCTGTTTTTGTGTGACCGTTTACTGCATGATTGACCTCTGACCTCTACAGAAATGGCTCACTTCCTAGTTGTAACGAACCCCTTAAGGTTTGTGTAAACTGAATTTGAAATCTGAATTAAAAACAGAAATACGCAGCTTTAATTATTGACATGTTTTGAAAGTCCTATGACAGACGTCAGTGTGATCACATCAAGAATTGGTTTCTGAACAAGAGTTATTTTGCCTTTTTCATTTGCATAAAGTTGAGTATTTCTCTGCTTTTGCACACTCTCACCATGTTCTTCCCTCAGCTCCTGTAGAAAATTACTTCAATTTAAGAAAATCTTGTTTTGCCATTTTCTGTATAGACTGTGGTATGTTTACTTTCTATTCATGTTTTATATACTTTTGCTACTTCATTTTAAGAGAGACATTTCAAGAAATCTTGAAATTAAGATTAAGAAATTTTGCATTTTTATGAGTATTTAAAAAATTTTGTTCATGTTAACCAATGTTGTTAACTAATTAATAAATTAAACTATTGTAAAGTGTTCATCTGTTAAGCCAATTTCAGGTACTTTGCTGATTTATTAAATTATTATTATTATTATTATTATTGCAACCTCTCAAAATCCAGAAACCAACTTATTCTGGAGAGCTCACTTATGTCTGCATTATGGGTCAGTTGGCATTCCGTTCATTCATTTCCAGGTCAGTGTCTGTTTTTGTGTGCTCTGTGAGCAATGCCATTACAAAACCGGTTTTGGATGGGAAAACGCATGATTGAGGACTGTGTTTGGTCAGTTGCAGTTACATCACATTGAAGCGCTGCAGAGAGAGGTACACACATCCTGCCTTCCCTTTAAATCTCCTGATTGCGTCCCAATCCGCCCCTGCCATGCTGAGACGCCTTAAGCTGCTTAGGGCCTAATCTGGGCCCTGGGCTCCTAGGGGAGCACATGTACACTGTCCAGAGAGGAGGAGCTAAACTGCTGCATGTGTCCATGGGAATGCGCCTTCTCTCAGGATACTGCATGGTTATTCAGCATGGATGCGGTGTTCGAAAACACTGAGGCTGGATCTGTATAACTGCGGATTGGAGATGGGTTTTAACATGTTATTGCACATGATTGGGGAATATATTTAAATAGAATATGTAATATATATGTATTTTGAAGTGCATATTCATTCTAAATGGTATAGAAGAATTTGTGTCACAAATAGGGTTTTGCGGTATTTGCAAATATCAGGACCGAAAATATGAAGACCACAGGGTACTACTGTGTGGTGCAGCTCAGACCAGATGTTTCTGAACACAATTACTCTGAGCTACTTCACAAGCTTTCATTTGTGGAAAACTACTGTCAAATACACTGAAACTCAAAAATCTTCATGATAAACTGACAAGATAAGTTTGGATCATCTTGAAATTGACAAATATATACTAAAATATTTCTTCTCAGAGTAATAATATTAATATTATTATTATTATTATTATTATTATTATTTCAGGAATATCATACAATATATATTTTTTATCCATGTTTTAATTTATACAGTTCTGTTGTGCAGCATCTTATTTGGCAAAAAAAATTTCTTGTAATTATATTTTCATTTGATTACATTTTAAAATATTGATTAAACTGTTAGCTTCATTAGTTTATTTCATTAGATCATTTTTAATTATATGTTTGTATTATTAAATCGTAAAACGCAGAATCCAGAAAAATAAAATGGAAAAAATACAGAATTTAGGGAAAAATAAAACGAATTCTGAAATGAAATGAACAAGCAAGATAAATTTACATTCGTTCTCAAGGTCTGACAAACATGTGGAAAGCATTTCATTCCCCATTAATGGTAAATAAATATTGTGCTATAATATCAATATTGTATGATATGGAAAAAAAATACTGTAATATTTTTGGCCTAATTTTCCCAGCCCTACATTTCCTGTTTGATGAAGGCATTAAAATATACATTCTATTACTGCAAAATGCCATTGCACATTATTACACTTTTTCTTTTTCTTTTTTTTTTAAACGCAAACAATTTAACACTTTGCATACAACTAGAAATGAAGAAATAACCATATTTTAATTTATTGGGGTTAATTAAATGAAATACAAGGTCAGATGTTGTAAGGCTTAATAAATAACACCCTAATTAATTTCCAACATGGCAATAAAAATATGCACAAATGAAGTAAATTTCTATTTTAAAAATAGAATTTTATTGCATGCGGTGCAGTTAGATTGTAAAAGTGTTTTAGAATTGTTACATTAGCTCATTTTGTAAAGTCACCAAAAATATAAGTTTAAAAAAAAAACTTATTTTTATTACATTTATTTTATGTTTTTCTTATAGTGTTTTTCTGTAACAGATTACATACTACATCATCCTGAGTCTTCAGTTAACATGTTATTAGTAGTTGTTACTAAACAGACGATGTATTTCTACACAATAAGACAATGTGTGACACAATTAGAATCATGTCTAAAAGGGGTTTTATTTTGAAATAACATTATCCAGCCCTAATTTCACAAATCACTCCCCAGAATGTCTGCTCAGGAAATCAGACACAAAAAATCTGAATATTAAGTGCCAACAACTGTGCATTTTAATAGAGAGCTCATTTGCAATTTAAATGCTGCTGTTGTGTAAGCCCTGATGAATTGCATGTGATGTTTTTACTCGCATTATTGTTTGTCCTTGCTTGGCTAAATGCTGTGGATAGGGGTTTGTTCCCTTTCAGACATTTATATCTGTCCCGACTTAGTTCAGTTGGCGCTCGTCTGGAAGTTTATTCAAGATGGATCTTAATATAGATATTATAAATACCCAGTAGTTTGTTTTAGCACTCTGAACAGGAAACCATGAATCACTGCTCTTAGCCTAAAATGCTAATTGATTACCGTTGCTCTGAGTAAAACATAAGGGTGATGACCGAATCATTGACTTGTAATGGCTTATTTTTAATGTGGCCTCTGTTTGTCTAAGCAGGGTCTAATTTATGTGTCAAATAACATCCCACGGGAACAGTCATTCTGGCATCTCTAATGAACTGCCTAAGAATGAGTCAGAATTCCGATCTGCACAATTCATGGGTACGTCTCGCAAAACATACCCACAATGCACTACCTACGGAGCAGCAAACACTAATTGGCACTGTCACTTCTCATGGTTGCGAGGATTACTGAAGCAAAAATAGCGCGGTCTGTGAGTGCACGTGTGTTTACATTACATGTGTGCAGGTTTAGTGTTGACAGTGAACACACTGATCTTGACCCTTTTTTTACTAAATCAAGCACCTGGGCCTTTGCAACCATGAAGCAGTGTGATTTTTAGCAGAACACTCCAGGTGCAAATTAAAGATCAATTTTGGTTGTAGATGTAACATCTAAGTGAATGATTGCATGGGTATTTGTAGCAGATACTTCAGTGTCTTCTGTCACAATTTAGTTTGAGAACCAATTCTCCCTATTAAATAACTATTGACTTTTTAAACTGAACATTGAACTGTGGCTTTTGCCTCAAACTCAAACAAATTTGCTGCTTATTAATAGTCAGTAAGATAGTTAAGTTTAGGTTTGAGGTAGGGATCTATAATATGGGCCTGCAGAAAGACATTAATATGTGTGTTTTTAAGTACTGATATCCAGCCAACATGCTATTAAGATGAATGCTAATAAGGAACTAGTTAATAATAATCATCGCTTATTAAAAGGCTGCACAAGTTGTTTACCCAGAGGCGAAAGACAAAACTGCTGTGGCCTATTATGTCTCAAGTCTGAGGGGAAAGTGTATGTAAGGACACATGAAATCACTTGAATAAGTCTTGTGCAATCAGAATTTTGTGTTTGTTTTTATTATACTATTATATTGTATATATGTTTATATTTTATTATTATTATTATGTTTCTTTAGTTTAAATAAAAGTATTTTAATAATTATAATAATGCCCCCATACGTCTGTATCCCTAGATGTTAAATGCTTTATTGCTTTTAAATTGCCAAATTTTGTCAAAATAATTCCAATTGTGACCTTTTTTTTTTTTTTTTTTTAAATATTTCATGCAGGGTGTTTTTAATAACTTTTTTTGTTTTTTGTCTTTCTTTCTTCACAAGAGCGAAACACAGCCGCTCCATAAGTCAGAGTGCTATCCATGAGGCTATCGGCTCTCTGTACAATACAGATAGTTAAGATTCAACTACTGATGTAATCATTACAACATTGACTCACAAAGTTTATATAATGCTTGTAGGACTTAATTTGTAGAGTTACATTTGTAAAATCTAAATATATTTATTTTTTTCCCCACAGACTATCTGTGTAGTCCAGAGGAGAATGTATACAATATTGACTTCACACGGTTCAAGATCAGGGATATGGAGACAGGAACAGTACTGTTTGAGATCACCAAACCACCAGCCACAGGTGAGTGTGAGCACCCACTTGCAGCAGGTTACTGGTTCTAGTCATGTGATCAGCGGCATGGAGAGTTATTGGATCTCGTGGGTATACACAGTTATTGACACAGTTATGTAGTTAATTTGTGTGTGTTACATTTTGTTACATCTACTTTTTGTTTTGGATCATGTTGAACAAGTTACAGTCAAACCAAATTTTATTCAGACACCTTCAACATTTCTCACATTATCGGTTTATTTACTATAGTTTAGAAAATGGTAATAAAATATGACAAGAACTCAAGAGTTAAACTGTGTCAGAACAATTTGATCTTGATAATGTCAGATAACTTTGAAAGAAAGGTATGCAATGAATTCGGCTGAATAGCTGTCAGCTGTTACAGTTAAGTACACAATTAGATAATCCCAATAGTCCGGAAAAAAAAATCAAAAATGATATCTGGTGTCTGAATAAATATTGGTTTGACTGTATATTTAATAGGTTACTGCTTAACAGTCCTTTTAGACGACAGACTTATGGGCTTCACGTTTGGCATTGCAAAGAAAGGTTTGAGTGTGTGGTTGCATATTAAATCAATTAATAATCAGGTGCAGCAGTAATATGTGATATGCTGGCATATCAGATATCTTTTGCCCCTAAAAAGGTGTTTGTTTGCATGAGGTTACCATTTATGTAATAACTAGCCTTTTGGCTTTTGACTTGTTATACATGTTATAAATAATATTCCAGGACCGTTTTCAGTTTCATTATTCACTTTCATTTATGGCTCTTTTTTTTTTTTTTTAAATACAGCTTAAATACATGCAGTAAATACAGCTGCAAGCAGCAATTACAGGCAAGCAAATCAACTGCAGTCTGAAGAGACAAATGAGCATGTCTGAAGAATCTGATGATTCCACAAACATAATATTAAGCCGAGCAATTCAAAGGTTTTGAGAAAATTAAACTGTTTTAACCACCTACAAGGATTTCCAGAGTTATAGAGAGGTAATGATAATTTTCTGACCACTAGGTGGAACTGTCCTGAAACTGCTCAGGTATCATCACGGCTGTGTTTGAATATGAACAGAAACACTGTGTGAACATAAACTATTGTACTGGACTGAACTGGGATGTGATTCATGGAGTAACTGCACTGAATGTGTATGATGTACATTTGCTGTAGACCGCTGTCCATACAATGAAGAACAGGAAGAATGGAAAAAGTCTGTCGTCTCTGCTTTGTTGTTTTAGTCCTTTTTAATACGTTTAAGTGAAGCCCAGGAAGATCAATTGTCATCAATTGCAATGATGAATTATTTTACTATATTGATTCTCATTGTGATGTTTTTTTAAGATAAAGGAGGGGATAAAAGAGATGTTGATCCAAATGCTGGCCGGTTTGTACGTTATCAGTTTACACCAGCTTTCTTACGGCTACGTCAAGTAGGAGCCACGTAAGTACAGTTCATAAAACTAGTCAGTGTATACACTACAGAATCCAGAGTTTCCAAAAACATATAAAGCATATTGAAACAGAAAATAGTTATTTTAAATATTAAAATTGAACAATAGTACTGTTTTTATTGTATTTGTGCCCTAATAAATGCAACCTTTGTGAGCAGAAGAAACATCTTTAACATTAAAAATCTTACCTATCCCATGCTTTTTAAAGGTAAAATATGTTGGCCTTTAATGCACAGTTAATGATCAGTTCTTCGAATTTAAATATCTTTTAAAATAAACACTGGAGTTAAGTAAAGTTACTAAAAATGAGCCCATGCAGGTTATTATGAAATATTTGCATGATTAGATCATCATTGTAGTCCTGCTGTCTTGTCTTATATTGTCCTCTCTAGCAAAGAGATTACATATTTAGAAAATAAACACAGTAGCACATGAAAGGACAGACAGCTGATATTCATTAGTGGAGTTGTCTCATATTCCAGAACAACAGTTGCATGCTTATTGAGGTCAGATATAATAATCAAAACAAAGCGAGCATAAATCATTTCTCTAAATTAAACCTGTCGAATGAATCCAGTCATCATGCTAAAGGGCAGAATACAGAAGTAGATGCAGTAAGCTACTCATTATAAATAATGAATCCGCTTCACATAATGCATTGAGGAGTGAAATGCTGAACAGTTGTTGGAAATTAATTGGATGTAGTTAACAGCAAACCCAAGTGAAGAACTATAGAGTGAAATGAACACTGAAGAACTAAAGCTGTCATCTGAATATCTTCCCTGCCTTGTTTCTGTGTTTTTAGTGTTGAATTCACAGTAGGAGACATCCCCATCAATAACTTCCGGATGATCGAGAGGCACTATTTCCGTGAACAGCTGCTGAAGAGCTTCGACTTTGAGTTTGGCTTCTGCATCCCGAGCAGCAAGAACACCTGTGAGCACATCTATGAGTTCCCACCGCTCTCAGAGGATCTCAGTAAGTGCCATGAAGGTTATAAACTGTCAGATATAACCCTGCAGATACTTTTGCAAATTTATGCTGATTGTTTGTCTGTGTCTCAGTGCTGACATACACCGTTCAAATTGAACGGGACAACTGAGTTAATAAGTTACATGTCAATCCAGTCATACATGTTCAAATTTACTTGACATCAACAGACGGTTTACACAAGATGCCATATTGGTCATGCCAAACTTACTCGTTTGTTTTTACTGAAAGGCAATTTACAACCAATTTGTCATTTTTGTCAGACCCCTCTGTGTATAAAGCATATTTGATCCCACTTTATATCAGTTTCCTTAAAGGTCCCATGGCATGAAAATTTCACTTTGAGGTTTTTTAACATTAATATGAGTTCCCCTAGCCTGTCTATGGTCCCCCAGTGGCTAGAAATGGCGATAGGTGTAAACCGAGCCCTGAGTATCCTGCTTCACCTTTCAGAAAAGGAAAGCTCAGATGGCCCAATCTGGAATCTTCCCTTTATGTCGTCATACGGGGAAAGGTTACCTCCCCTTTCTCTGCTTTGCCCGCCCATGAGAAAATGAGCTACTACCGTGCGAGGCGAGGGCAATATTTTTTTTTCCTCGAGAGACATCATGGCTTGCAAACGAGCAAAGCATGACAGTTGCTCAGTGTTTGGATGTACAAATGAACACCAAAGTATTTTTTTAGTTCCTTCATCCGAGCCTATGGCTAGCATTAGCTACATGATAATAACTGAAACAGCATACATAAACAAACCAACTAAAGTACCGTATCCAGACACAATATTTTAAACTAACCATTTGGAGACGTCCTGCTGTAGCCGCTGAGTTGCAACTTCTTCATCCGGTGCTTCTCCATCCGGATCAGATTCTGACTGCATGTCTACGAGCCGCTGCGATACATCCACTGTCAACATTAGCGCATGGTAGCGCAAGCTGGTTAAGGCCACACACCCACCCTCCACCTTGCCCCGCCTCTCTCGTCCTTAAAGCTACAGATACAGAATGCCATGTCCTAAGGAAAGCTCGTTGTGGGACTGGCTCATAGTGGCTGAAATTCTGCACCAAGGCTGAATTTCGGGAAACAGACTTCAGATACAGTACTAGGGACCACTTAGGCCTATATAAAAGCATCCAAAAAGCAGCATGTCATGGGACTTTTAACTATTGTGTACTTACTTTTAAATTAATCATTTGATACAATGCACTTATACATGCACATGCATGTTTTTACATTTTACTTATATTTTTAAAAGTACCTGCATGTAATTACATCTCTAATGAATTTCTGTCATTACATTTATAATTGCACTGTTGACCCATCCCTTAAACCTACCCATACCACCAAACCTGTCCCTAACTTTACCTGTATCCCACCTCAATAGCAGCAGAAGTGTTTTGCAATACAAGTAGTACAATAAGTACTTATTTTGATGTCAATACATTGTAGTTAAGGCCACCTAATATAAAGTGGGACCACATATTTTGTTAGAATGTACTGCTTTAAATGTTTTTAAAATAATCTTAAACTTTATCAAATATTGAAATGAAAATCTTCCGTTTGTTTGTTATATTGATGCGAGTTGGTTGTCAATTGTTGTTTTTCATTACTACTCTGTTACTATGGTTTCTTTTAAAATACATTGATCTTGCCATGAAAATAGCCATAGATGCTGGTATGGCAATAAAAATCAGTAAAGACTGTTAGATATGCTGCTCAAAACTCGGTTGTAAAGGGGTTGGACTTTTGTTTTTGAAAGAAGCCTCTAATTACCAAGGTTGCATTTATTTTATCAAAATTACAGCAAAACATGTAATATTGTCAAAAATTATTCCTCTGATGCAAAGCTGAATTTTTAGCATTATTACTCCAGTTTTCAGTGTCACATGATCCTTCAGAAGTCATTCTAATATTTGAGCTTCAAGTAACATTTCTTATCAATGTTGAAAAGTTTTGCTGCTTAAATCATGATTTTGTGAAAATCATGATACCTTATTCTTTGAAGAGAAGTTTAATTTAATTTAAATTTAATTTAAGTACAGCATTTATTTGAAATAGAAATCTTTTGTAACATTATAGATATTTAAAGTAAAGTATTCATTTCTTTTTATATATATATATATATATATCTTACTGACCCCATCTGATGGAAATGGAAGAAGTTTATTTGAATTCTCTTCCTATCTTTAGAAACAACATTCGAAAAGATAGTTTGGTCTCGTACTGAACCTGCATGTTGGTTGCACAAAATTAATCTATATATATTTTAAATTGTCCACCAAATTAATATTTAAACAAAACTACTTAACTAAATTATATCAAATATATGAATTGCATACTTAACATTTTTTATTGCATTGTGTATTTCAGGGAATTGATTTATTTATTTTTTTTACTTTTTAACCCAATAATGAATATAGCACAAACAATGCAAGATATTCAAAGCAAGTTCGTCATAGAAGGGTCTATTAATTTATACAAAAATACATGAGAAAGAGAAAGAGATGTGTTAAAGTCACTGAATGAATATATTGCATTTTTAATGTATTTTTGAATGTAGTACCTACCAGCATCTATGAAAGGAAAATACTGTAGCTTTTAAAAAGCTTAATTGTTTATTTGTGTATCATTTTATGTGTTTTCTCTTTATTTCAGTACGTGAGATGATTCTCCATCCTTACGAGACGCAGTCTGACAGCTTCTACTTTGTGGACAACAAGCTGGTCATGCACAACAAAGCAGATTATTCGTACAGCGGAGGCCCTTAGGACAACCGTGGGAGGGGACTGAGGCAGAGAGTTTGACTGACAGACCTAAGAACCAATCACATGTCTTTGTCCAGCAGTCACACCCTCCTTGAATCAGTGTCATAGACGACCGCCTGCAGTGCGCCATGCCTGTGTTTGAGATCTAGAGTTGTATCGTAAGGTCTCGTCCAATGCATACATATCCTATTCTGATTTCACACTGCCATCATTCACATCAGCAAAAATAGATATTAAAGTGTTTATTTTGTAACGTACCCCAACGATGAGCAAATTCCCTCCAGTCCCAAGTTTTGTATGGGCAAGGCACTGTAATGTGAATGGTACTTAGGTTTTACTATTCAGTGTGTGTGTGGGGGGGGTTTGATTAAATGATTTTGTGTGTGTGTGTGAGAGAGAGAGAGAGGGGGTGTTCAACACTGATAAGACCATTATATATTGTTGATGTTGATGAGTATTTCTTTCCCTGTCAGAATAAGCTACATCATATTTAATGATATTTGTGGACTTTTCATCCTAAATAGAATATGATATGATTTTATGGTGAGACCTTGACATAATTGATAGATTTGTGTTGCATTAGATATATTTTGATACGTGAACAAGCTTTCAATTTTGAGATGTTGATTATTTGTGTGGTAAAAAAAAAAAAAGACAAGCAAAAAATCTGTCAAAAAATCAGTTCAAACATTCATGGTGCACAACTGATAATTAATAACTTTTGCATTCAAAAGTCTGCGTAAAGTTTCTGATTATATGTAATTCACGCTCTAAATGAGAGGTTGTGTAGATAAAACAACATTGTAAAAACCGCCTACTGAAAAGGGAACACAGCACACGTTATAAGCCTTGACATTTCAAACGTCTGGTTCGTGTGGTTTCTTTTTGTCTTTGTACAAAACAAAAGGAAAGAAATAGCCGTTCTGAGCTGTCTAAAGAACAGTAGTTCAAAGAGATCAAGAGATGGCGTCTCTTCTCATCTCTCCATCTAGCATTCCCTTTCTCACACATTCCAGTAAAGCCAGGCCCTTCATGGCTGTTTAGTGCACATAGCAGAGGTTAGATTTAACATCTTATCCAAGGATGTATCTATGATCCGTGTATTCATAGTGCAAAAAGTGCATTTAGGAGAATGATTTACCCGTTTTTGGTTTCTGAATAAAAAGGAGGCTTTCAAAGACTTCTACAAGCGCGTAAAATGGAGGAATAACTTGAAAAATGTTTCTAGTCAGATGTAATATGTGCTTTATTTATGATTGTGATTTATTGTAAATGATTTTGAGGGGGGAGAAAATAAAACGTATGTTTCGGACAGTTCAAACGCCAGTCTGGAATAAAAGAGAAATAAATGTATATGTTGAATTTTTTTGAAATGATTGAAGTTGTCTTTTTTTTTTCTTAGATTTTTCATTTAGGAAAAGGAAAGGAAAGGACGTGACGTGTGGCGTCCCATACTTGGAATTTGTGCTCTGCGTTTAACTCATCCAAGTGTACACACACCCGGAGCCAATGCTGCGGCGCCCGGGGAGCAGTTGGGGGTTCGGTGCCTTGCTCAAGGGTCTCACCTCAGTCATGGTATTGAAGGTGGAGAGAGCGCTGGGCATTCACTCCCCCCACTGACAATCCCTGCTGGACCTGAGACTCGAACCCGTGACCTTTGGGTTGCAAGTCCGATTCTCTATCCATTAGGCCACAACTGCCTAAAATGGGTTGAGTAAGCATTTTTAGGAAGACGTTAATACTTTTATTTCACTAGAAAAATTTTTTTTTTTTTTTCATTTAAAAAAAATATATGTATTTCCAAAAAATGTTGTTCTTTTAGAATTTGTGCCCTTCAAAGAATCCCCCCCCCCCCCAAAAAAAGTGTAAAAATGGTTTCCACAAAAATATTAAGCAGCACAACTTTTCCAATATTTGTAATAATATATTATGTGACACTGAAGACTGGAGTTATGACTGCTGAAAATTCAGCTTTGCCATCAAAGAAATAAATAAATATATTAAAATAGAAAACCGTTATTTTAACAAACAATATAAAATTATTAATAAAATGAATGCAGCCTTGGTAATCATATTCTTTCAAAAACCCTGAACCTTTGATCAGTAATGTAAGTAAAAAAAAAAAGAAAAAAGTATATTTGAAAAATCTGTAAAAAAAATAAATAAATAAAATACACATACAGGTCCTGATATTTACCTTGTAATAGCAATTTTCTTCAATAAAATAAATTACATTTTATGAAATGATTACTTGAAATACCTGAAATCAATTCCCATCAATGTTGCTGCAGGTGCTGTAAAATGACATTTCTCACAAGACTTCACAAAATTAATTTTATTTGAGAAAAGGCACATATTCTGAAAAATGCTGTGACTTTTGCCTACAAGTATTTACTTTTACAAAGTAGGGGCATTTAAAAAAATCTTCAACTGTGTTACTTAACAGATTAAGATTTTATGATTCAACCGTGTATTAAAATGTATTAAATAGACTGTGATCCAAAAAGGGATCGAAAATATAAAAGGTCTTGTCCAGACCCTATAAATTAATTCAATTTTCGTGAACCAGCACAAATGGAAGACCAAAAAACCTTTTACCCACACTGGGGTAGGAAAAGCGCTACATGGAAGCCAACGCACATTTACAAAGTCCTCAAAATTGAGTAACTTTAAAGATGTAAATAAGTGATACAGAATTTCAAACACTAAATTGAGACTGTAAATCCTTACCAGCCACTTACATAGTGCTTGAAAAGACACTGTCTAAAGGTTTGAGCTTTTGAACTGAGCTTTTGCTCCAGAGGTCATTGATGAGGGAACGGACGCTACATGCTCTGCATACTGTGACCCTTTTATCCATTTGATGATGGTATTTTTTGGATATACTTCTTTTGCCCTTCTTTTCCTCTCTCCTTTTAGCATTCTCACAAAACCAAAGAATTAGATGTGAAGATGTTCATGGTGTACTTGTGACATTTGTGGCGTTGGCCCATGTGGGAAAGGTTCCTAGATTGAACATGGCCGTTCCCCATGTGTTGATGCCAAGGTTGATGCATAGAATGCCAATGATGTTGAGAATGAAACCTGCCTTTGCCTTCAAACAAAAAGAAAATACAATTATCCACTCATTTATTTTTATAAACCTTGTCTCAAAAATGTATTTTGACATTTAACTCCCAGTTAAACTTCCACTGGAACAGCAAAGACTCATGTAAAATGTGTTCTGCCATACCATATCCAAGACTTTGAGGTTGCCATAGGAGAAAGCGATGGCGTTGGGTGGAGTGGCTACAGGAAGCATGAAAGCCAGCGACGCGCTGATGGTGCAGGGCAGCATTACGTAGAGAGGATGGAGCCCGATTGTTGTGGCCTGCAAACAGAGATGACATATTATTAGCACTTCCATACTTGTGCAGCAACATAGAATACATGTGGTAGGTATCGTTAGGCTAATTCAGGCTGTGTACTCACCATAGAGGCCAGAATGGGCAGGAACAGTGTGGTGGTGGCTGTGTTGCTGGAGCACTCTGTGAATGTTCCCACCAGCAAACACAGTATCAGAGAGATGGCGAAGGGTGGGATTTTCCTCAGTGGGGCCAGACTTTGACCCAGCCATTTTGACAGTCCAGACACCTACACAAAAACATCATGACATTATTATATAATGTTATGTTATATTATATTGTATTTAGTGCTGTCAAATGATTATTCGCATCGAAAATAAAAGTTTTCGTTTATATAATATATGTATGAGTGCTGTGTATATTTATTATGTGTATATATAAATACACATGCGTGTATATATTTCAGAAAAATAGGTTGTTTATATATTAAAGATATTTATAATTAAATTATATGAATATAAATAGACATGTAAATATTTTCAAATATATACTGTATGTGTATTTATATATACATAAATATACACAGAACACACATATATTATGCAAACAAAAACTTTTATTTTGTATGCGATTAATCATGATTAATCATTTGACAGCACTAATTATATTTTATTATATTATGTTGTTGTTGTTTTTTTGCATCTAAAGTACATTATTTTAATGTAACTTATTTAAAATTAAAGGAGACCTATTATTGTCACAGGTGCGTGGTTGTAGAATAAATATAAATGAAAGCCAGGAGAACGAAACAGCATCAACTCACTTTCCCATTTAATAACATTAAGATCGGACAAAAAAACGAGGGGAAAACTGAGGACTTATAAACTGACAAGAACAAAAGAGCAAACAAGGAAATGCAAATCAGGTGGGGACAATGAATGATAATTAACTAACAAGAAACGGAACTAAACCAAATAAGGAAAACAGGAACTCAGACGGGTTGACTCGTGACAATTATGCCCTTTTTTACAAGATGTGATATAAGTCTCAGGTGTCCCCAGAATGTGTCTGTGAAGTTTCAGCTCAAAATACCCCACAGATCATTTATTATATCATTTTGAAAATGCCTATTTTGAGTGGAAGCAGAAACACACTGTTTTTGTGCATGTCTCTTTAAATGCAAATGAGCTGCTGCTCCCTGCCCCCTTTTCCAGAATAAGGCTGTGCCTTTACAGCTGGTTCCTCAGATACTCTGCTAAAAAAACATCTGTTTGGTTTTGATTATCATGTCTATCACTCTGAAATCATGCGTTTTAAACCATATTAGTTTAAACTTCTGATACACGGTTTTCTGAGCGCACACATCTGAAGCGCGCGCACAGAAAGCGGCTGTCACATGGCACGTGAGTACTAAAGTCTTTTTCTCTTTCATGTCTTATTGCACTTAAACGGTCAAATCCACAAGTTTATGTTACAAAACACACAAGTTACAAAAACAATTGATTATGTCTGTGAATTTAAGTTATACTGGGCTGTTCTTAGTAGATGCACCTGGGACCCAATTGTAGCACTTAAACATGGAAAAAGTCAGATTTTCATGATATGTCACCTTTAAGTAGTCTTACCTCACTTCCTTTTGCCAAGGCAAATCCTCCGCCCAGGAGCAGCACTATGTTCCAGGGCATGCGTTCATGTACCACCTTCCAGTTTAGAAGAGTAGGAGTGCCCTTCAGTTTCTTCTTCTTGTCATTCTTCTGTTTTTCTCCTCCTTTATAAAACAGATAGTCCAGTAGATCTGGTTTAAGACCTGGTTTAAATTTATGGCGCAATGTTCTGTTGAAATACTCTGAATGCAGAAGCATCTTACCTTCCTCCATTTCTTCAGCTCCTTCATCATGTTCATCATTAGCGCTTCCTAAACAGGAAAAGTCTAGCCGAGATGGAATGATGAAGAACAGGGTTGACATGAAAATGGCCACAGTGCCATCGGTGACAAATCTTTGCAGAGAAAAATAGAAAATAGAAAGAAATTAACATGCAAAGAACATAACTTGGTTTTAATGTGAACTGTTACTTAAAGTTTTGGGTGAAGTTTACTCACTGTCCATTTTTGTTAAAGAGCTCAGTAGCCCAGCCTGGCATGAACCCTGGTTCTCGTGTGAACCATAGGATCACCAAGACCACAAAGATGACAAGCACAGCACCCTCAGCAAAACACATCCTTCCCAATTTCTTGTATTCGTTCTTCATCACTCTGTAAGCGTCTTTGTCTCCCTCATTTTTTGAACCGCAGCCAAAAGTTTTTTTAAAGCTGAGAAACAAAATCACCTCAAATTGAAATAATCGAACTAACAACACTTACTTTATGTCCTAGACGCACACTCTAATTTAATGTAAAGTATGCAAGTTACTTACTTAAAGCCCAGGTACATGAACTGCAGCCAAAGCCAAGAGAGCACAAGCATCAGCACCATGTTAGGAAAGGCAAAACCGAACCAGCTGGCAAAGTTGATCACGTCATTGTTTTCTGGAAAAATGCTGCAAAAATGTGCAAAAATATGTGTAAGAAGAGACCTGACCAGCACACACACACACACACACACACATGCTGTATATATATATAAAAAAAAATATTATGATCATTATTTTATGTAGACTTAACAGGATACTTGACAAACATACTCATCCATCTGGCCCTTGAGAATAAGGTTTGGTGTGGTACCCGTTAGGGTGGCTGTTCCTCCGATGCTGGCGGAGTAACACACAGAAAGACTCATTCCTTTAAAGAGACGAAGGTACTTTGCTTCCCGTTCTCTTCTCCTGCCTTCAGAGAGTGCATTGATTCTTGCCTCCATATCTGGGTTGGCTGTCAAGATTTAGAGCAGGTGGGATGTAAGTTTTAAGACTGTGCTTTAGGCTATTACCACAGATTCTGATTGGTCAGTATTGAAAATGCTGTATATCAGTCCACTCGTTTCGGTGACACTCTCACTCTCTCATTTCATACAAAAGCATGGCACCACTTTGCACCCCAGTTATCGATTGTAGTCAAAAAGAGCTTTTTGAAAATTCAGATTGCTTCACAACATGATTCATTCTTTGGAAGCGTTTGAAACGCGAACGCTGACAGCTGATTGTCAAAACGGTGTCTAGGCAATGAGAAGAGCTAAAATGCAAAGACACTTTACAAACCAGTTGCAAATGTTTTAATAAAAGTGTAATACACATATAATAATTAAATAAAAACTGAACTACATTATAAAACAGGCCCGAAATCAGTCAAACCTGTATATTAGACACTGGTTAATTGGTTTACCATATCAACACCCTCTGGCATACAATTGGGATTTAGAAATGCTAGTATGACATAATGGAACATCATTCCCTGAAATCACGCAAATTTGAAGCTTTATGAGACATTTAAGATAGTATTGACCTTAATCAGTTTGGATGCCATATTGAACTGAATGCAGATTGACTTATAGTCTTTACAATGGAATGCACTGTATAAAGGTCCTAGATCATGCCATTTTTGTAACTGACAGTGACAACTTTTCAACTTTTTAGTTTTTTAGTGTTCAGTTTTTTTTCCAGAAAGACATTTAATCAGTTGGACAGTTGGTATGTTGTCAAACATCAGTAGCCTAAAATATGGTGCTACTCTGACTGAGGTCTATATAGAGAAATAAAACAATAAAATAATTTCAATTCAGTGTCCACAAATGTAGTTATTTGCTGAGCAGCAGAATAATAATAATAATAATAAAGAAATGTGTCAACATGTCATGACTTACTGTTGGGTTTGTCTCCAGTGACATTGTCCAAAGCTTGTTTGACGTTGACCTCGGCCAACTCAAACGCTTGGTTATCTTGGCCTTCCCTCAGCTCTTTCTCATCAGCGTCTGCCTCTGTGGTGCTGAGCTGTTCAAGAACAGCTTGAGAAATGGGCAGCATCATGGCTGTGGTGGCCGTGTTGCTGATCCACATGGAGAGGAAAGCTGTTACGATCATGAACCCCAGCATCAGCCTGCAGAAGTTAACAGACAGACAAAACAGGTGAGTGTGAAACAGAAATAAAGTAGGTTAGAAGTTTTCAATGTGTGTGATCTTACAAAGCAGGCCGCACTCCGACTATTAGGAGGACACCCAGAGCGATGCGCTTATGGAGATTCCAGTGTTCAACAGCTATAGCCACCAGCAGTCCCCCAATAAACAGCATGTTGGTGTCCTTTAGGTACTCAACACACACCTGAAACACAACAAAGTAACAGTTACATGTTTAGCTCTGCTCAGTATGGCTTCGGTTTAAAATGTAATACTAGGCTGCTGTTTACTGTATACACAGTGTGCACTACAGAGCCATCAAAATAAATATTTTTAGACCTGGGTAAATTTACTTTGATGTAACAACCATTACACCTGTTATGCTAAAATTTGACTTTGAAAAGCCCAAAACAGTTTTTAAAGTAAATCGGTGCCTTCTCCTCCGGTGTGTTTTTTCTTTTCACAGTCTGGCAGAAATGATGGGTGGTTCCAAAATATATGGTCGTGTGACAGTAAAAGCGTACAGTTACAGGGGGTGGGTCAACTTACGCCACTGGCTCATCTTACCCCACTCCCATATACTGTATGCTTTCTACTGTTTTTCCAAAATAGTATACGAAAATGCATTACGCAATGGTAAACATTTCAATCGGTAGTACAAAGTTAACCTCTCAGAAATAACATTGGTCATTTTGCATTTTAAATCCAGTTTTGTGCGCAATCTGAGGAAAAACAGTTGAGATCATTACATTGTGGGATATGGTAACCAGTGCAGTTATGGTTGTATTTTCTTATTGACGTGCTCATTAGCCTGAATATCTAAAATCAGTCAGTTCTCTTAAAAGATAGAAAGATAAGGAATATAGGAGGAAGACAGATTACAATCTGTTCCATGCTGCTCATAAAAACTGCTTTTATGGCCCAAAACGTTCTTGACTCATTAGAGATAACACTTATACAAGTAGATTTCATGCTGATGAAGATAAATCTCTCTCTACGTGTCTTGTGACGATGATAATATTATTGATCTTCTTTTATGATAACTATTATATACACATTTATTTTAAATGATTGCTATGTGAGTAGTTTGCTTGTACATTATGTTTAGGTATATAATGATGCAAAGTGCTAATTCTGGATTTTTTTGTAAGATACCTTTCCAGACTCCATGATGCCCATCATTGGGAAGAGGATGACAGGCAGCAGGGCAGTGACGGCCAGCGGCATGCACTCTGTACACCAGTACAGCGCCATCAGGATGATGGCATAACCGCATTTTGCCTCCTGAAGAGCAGAAGTGTCACAAGGTAAGTGAACTTGAGACTACATCACCTGTTTGAGTAGCAGTAGGACACATTTCTATAGAAGAGAATTATTGGATGTGAATGAGATGCATACCACATCAAAAATGAAATCTCAGTTCTATGGAAATCCTTTCATCTTAGGGGAGGAAAAGGTGTGTTTCAATTTTATCGAGTCACTACTGTATCTCTTGAAGACCTATTTAGACTCATCTATCACTCTCAGAATGCTGATAAAAGTAACCCTTGACCATAAACGACTATAAACAATTTTGAATGCTTTTTCTTTTATGGATGGGTTTCTTTTATGGAGGAATTTTATCAGTAGAGAAAATGCAGTGTAATCTCTTTAACCCTGTAAAGTCTGACATGAAATATAGTCAGAAAAAAAAATACAAATTTTTCAGATGTAACAGTCTATGGAACACACACACACAAAAAAAAAAGTGCATATGTATATCATATTTGATACATCGAGCATTTATGGTCCATGTAATATGATGTAATGATGTAATGAGAACACCTGAGAAGGAAAAAAAAACTCTGTTTTATTATAATGTTTTTACCTAATTTTATTAAAGGCCCAGACTGAGCTAAAATATGCGATTTGATGCAGTTGCTGCTTTATGTGGACAAAAAGTAAGATGACATTCGCATAGTTTGTAATGTAAGTGCCTAGTTTGTAGTAGTGGGCTAAACATATGATGTTTCATATTTAATCATATTTGATTAGATACAATTTAAAAAAAAAATTGTTTGTTTGGATAATCAACCTAATCAAACCTAAGTTGCTCCAGTAAGTGTTCATTTTGAAATATTACTAACAATGTCAACGTTATTCTTTATAAAGTTTATGTTTACTTTATAAAGATTTCACAGCAAAAACACACAAGTGCCACGACCTGAAGGTGAACATTTTTAAAATTATACTAAAAGTCATTTATAAACATGTACAGTACAAGACTGTGTACAACAGGGTTCTCACCCAAGTTTTGATCATGTTTTTTAGAGGCATAATTTTGTGAATCACGTATGACACGGTTGTCTTTATAGAGTTTAACTTTCCAGAAGCTTCTGGTTTTATGTATGAAAAACACTTAACAAATACATATAACATAATTCTATCTTGTGTAAGGGCTTTTAAAACTACAAAAAACAAAGTGCATTCAATAGTTTAGCCACTTGGGGTTCTTAAATGTCTGATTGTTACTTTTTATTAAGATTGTAATATTAATAATAGAGTCAAATATCCAGTTTTGTTCAATATTTTTTCAGCTGAAGCTCTCTAGGTCAGAGTAACCTGGTCAGATCTAACCCTTTATTCTCTTTGTTTGTGACTTGAGGATGACCTCTGCAAGCTGTGTAAACAGAGTGTCCAGTGTTCCGCAGTTTATAAATAAGAACAGTGCATCATTCAGCTGCTGATGAGGCAAATTTTTTATTTATTTTTTTATTTATTTTTATTTTTTTAAATATGCAGATGTCACTTTGTCATATTTCAGTCATTTGGCTAGTATAAATTCCTAAACACAAAATGTAGATGCGTGAAAAACAGTTTTGCTTAAGAAGTTCATGTCAATGGCTTTGCAGAAGATTTTCACAAAATACTTCTGCTCCAGCAAAAAAAGCACTTACCGGAGTTGAGTATTGCAGTGGCAGGCATAATATAATAAGGGGGGTGATGAAGATGATGAAGTAGTTTCTGTTAACCCACAGCCAGCGTAGAACCAATGCCATGTCTTCTGGCCCTCAGCTGTAGATGTCAGGTGTGTGCTGGATAGAGAATGACAACAGAGTGCTGATGGTGTGAGTGCAGCAAAGGAGGTTGTGCCTGATCAATGTGTTTATAGGCATCGTCACATAAGGAAAATTAAACATTAACTGTGTGAACAAGGGGAGGGTAAATAGGGGTATGAAGGAGGGGAGGGGAGGGTAAAAGAGATAGCAAACTAAAAATATTAACCCTTTTGTTATCTGTTTCTAAGGACGCAATTCGCTGTATTGTTAACACACTGACTAATGGATTTATTAAAAGCATTTCTGAACTTTTCACACTGCCAATGTCATCATGGAAGAGCAGGTGTCGCCCTGATAAGTGTCTCTTTTACACCAGAAATATGTAAAGAATGTTTCTTACTGCTCACTTCTGGAAAAATGTGGGAATGTATGAATATAATTGTCATTGTGGTGGCTTGTACAGTGCTGTACAAGTGACTGTTTTTGTTTGTTTGTTTGTTTTTTTAGAATAGAATCAAATAACAAAAAAAAGTTTGTTTTTCTAGGTTACTGTTCGTTTATAAATAAGCTATTATTTACTATTGTTAATTTTTTCATTTATACAAATGATTAAAAAATGTGTTTTGTAGCCTACGTATATATAGAAATTAACATTACCCACGACTAATAATGCTATAAAAACTGAGACGTGTCATAGCACTTGCGTATATTGCTCTTTTGTTGATTTTGATTGCTTCCATTGTCCTCATTTGTAAGTCTCTTTGGATAAAAGTGTCTTCTAAATGACTAAATGTAATGTAAATGTAAATTTAATGGATTTAATGTAAATGGAATCCAAAGGATTTTCTCCAGCACTTCCTGCTGGATTCCCAAAACTAGCTGTTGTTGTTTACAGTCAAAAGCAGGATGTAGATTTATGGTTAAAAAACAAATGACACAAATTCCCTCTATGAGACACCTGATTTTAGTTCTTGTGAAAACGTTCTTTGAATTCAGAAGAAAATGTAAATACATGCATAAAGAAAAAGACAAAGACATGGTGTTGTCTTGTTTAGCACTCACGCTGGGGTTTAAACACATTAAATCAGTCGAGTGGAAGTAAAGAATTATATTTTAAATAAACGCTGCTCTTTTGAACTTTATATTCATCAAAGAATTTGGGGGGATGCATAATAATAATAAGAAGAAGAAATGTTTCTTAAGTGCCAAATCGGCATTTTAGACTGATTTTTGAAGGATCATGTGACATGTATTTTTGATCATATAAATGTACTTCTTACAAAAACATTAAAAATCTTACTGACTACAAGCCTTTGAACAGAAGTTTACATATTTCTGTTAATAAATGATAATGAGTTAATTTATGGAACAGATGATTGGTGTTTCTAATAGTGGAAAATCAACAACAGTTCATTTAAACATTTTGTATGTTTCTATGGTTAACTAGTTAATATTAGCCACTAACTATTTGAACATCAAGTAAATAGTTTTTGTTGTTTGTTAGTTTTTCTGTTGGGCCCTTTCTTTCTTTCTTTCTTTCTTTCATTCTTTCCTCGTTTTGTCCCTTTCTTTTTTTGTTTTCTTTTCTTTTCATTGCATAGAAATTGTTTTGTGCCTTTTAAAGTTTGACTTTTATAGTTCTATAACTTATAGTTCTATAAATATGTCAGTTTTATTTAGCCTTGTGAGAGAAGAGCAGTATGGATCATTTACTTTTTACAAAAAAGATAAGAGTTAATGAGTGTTTAATTCAAAATTCAGTCTTTTCATAAAACCCAAGTTCATGCATAAGAATAATGTGCTGAGTAGGATTACGGTAATAAATTCAGATTAGCGAGGAACAGATCAGCCAAGCATGTGATACACCTGATAATCTTCGGTTCAGTACAGACTGAGACCTTACAGCTTTATCAACATTAATTAGTAACCTTTACAGACTTTGAACTTTCTGTTTGTACTTATTAAGGACATACTTTGTAAATTAAATCAAGTACTACCAGTTTGTTCATCTTTGAAGCCCATTGACCTCTTGAAAAGAGTCTCTTTCATCTGATATGGCTTTAACTGCCTAATATATGCTAAAGGTCCATCATATATATTCCTCCAAAGCTTTGTTCTTCTTTTACCATCTATAGAGTCTGATCCTTAGAGATAAAGCCCCTTGCATGTTACATAATCTCACTTAAACCACCTTTGGAGTGTATGTACAGCTTTCAATGAAACCCTTAACTTTTCCTAAATATTTAATAATAGTTTCAAAGCTAAAGTATGATATTACATGTAATTCTGGCAAATGTTACTGTCAGTTTCTTCTTCCTTGTTTATAGGTTTCCTTGTCTAGGCGCTGAGAATATACAGATACTGCTCTCACTTTACAAGGCCATAATAACAGTAGCTTTATGGAATTGTTCTGCATGATTATAGATGATCTTCTTTAGTACATTGAGCTTTGATGCTAGACCTTGGCTGCGGCAGGACCATGTAGTCATCTTTATGGCTGTTTAACAGACACTAAGTCTTTCTGACACAGTCAATTGAGAAATAATCTCAAGATCAGGAACTATTGTTTCTGAGTGCATGGACCTCCTAAAAACTAACCAGTTGTTTTTTTTTTTTTTTTTTTATATTTCTACATATGCTGTGGGTGGTAATTCATATCAGAGACAGCTGGTCTGTCGCAGTGTGTTCTCATCAAACAAAGGTCAGGGCTCTCCAAAGGTATTGGGATTACCAATATTACATGACACATCAATTACTCAATTGGTCTTTAATTAGCAGTGGCCGTATGGATTAAGTCAAGCTAAATGAGTAACTTCCTTGTTCCTGAATTTGGACTTTTATCTCTTTTTCAATGACCCACTTATGGATTTTGACCTCAATAAAGGACAAAGTCCTTTCATTTTACATTATCATCTAATTTACACAAAGCAATTTTTACTATTTCTGAATTATAACTTCTGGCAGGACATCAAGTTATGGCCTTAAAGGAAATATCAAGGAGCAAGAGTGATGCGAGTTATCGGAGACTCAAGTTTACTCCAGTACAAATTAGTAATTATTTCCTGAAATGTCTAACAAGTTACTTAATCGAAGTAGTAAAAATGAACAATTTGATTATTTTAAGCTACTTTAAGATACGTTTAAAGTCACATTTTTACAGACAAGGTAAGATTTCAGTTTATAGCTAATAAAATCAAATAATAATGACTGGTTAATATATTGTTATCCTAGTTATATATCTTATCCTAGTTTAGTTATAAACCTGTCTGTCAGTCTGTCTTTTCAAGAAACTGGTC
Organism: Onychostoma macrolepis; assembly: GCF_012432095.1. Lineage (NCBI taxonomy): Eukaryota > Metazoa > Chordata > Actinopteri > Cypriniformes > Cyprinidae > Onychostoma > Onychostoma macrolepis. The sequence goes on along the minus strand of NC_081175.1, from coordinate 6,486,697 downwards.
TACAAAAATGCAACACATGAATACAACATTTAAAGAAAATAGATTTATATATGTATTTTCTGTATCAAAACACAAATATTACAATAAAAATTCAGCAAAATAATCTTTAGTTCCAAGATGCATGAAATTCTCTTTCTCCTAATCCGTTATTTTTCAGTTCATACACTGTAAAAAAAAATGCTGTAAAAAACCGGCAGCTGTGGTTGCCAGAATTATACCGTAAAATATACGGTAGCAACGTTTTAGGTTTTATGCTTTTAACTTAAATTTACAGTTAAATACCGTAATTTCAGTTAAATACCGTAAACTGATATAATGTTAATATAACAACCTATTGAAATACTGAAATCTGTTTTGTACCTTTGAAATACACTGATAACCACCAAATGCAGGTGGTGATGAGAAAGTCACATGATGAACCAAAGCCCATCACAAGCAGCTTTTAAATAATAACATATATAGAAGGTGCACAGTGTCATTCACACAAGCACTAAACACCATCATGGTGAGACTCATTAAACTGAAATATGCAATAAACATTAATTTAACAACATTAGATGTAACATACAACCCTAATAAACATAACTGATAAGAAAAAACTAAGAAGAAACCTAGTTATTTCAAAGAAAAAACATCAAATTCAAACAAAATTTGAAATGCAACGCAGGGAATTCTGGGAACGTCAATTTACGGTTTTTCCCTGTAAATTTTACATTCTTTTTCACTTCCAAAAGCGGTATTTCACCATAAAATCGTCTGAATTGTCTATTACAGTTTTTCACCGTATATATTAGGGGAACTTACCGTTAACCATTTTACAGGTTTTTACCGTAGCTTTTTCACAGTTTTTTTTACAGTCTATAGTTTGCAAATACATTTAAAAAAGAATGCATGTCATCACTGTCAGTTATATTTTTAAACTATTTTGATATCTATTAATGCAAGGTGAATATGGTAAATATTTTAACTAATAGATATCACCATGTTTCCTCTATTGATTAGTCACAGCACATTTAGAAAACTGTTTTGTATTACAACATTTCTGTAAAGTTATGTTTAAATACGCAAACGAGGCATTATCTAATCAAATCTGCACTAATGTCCAGAACAGAAATCTGAAAATTGCATAAAGCCAGGTTTCACAATTCTTGTTTCATTTTGTTGATATATTAGAGGTTTGTGCAGAGAAGATTAAACCAGAAAATACTGTCAACAGCCAGAAAAAAAATCACCATATTTTTAGAAATGAAATGTTAGATAAATCAGGAGAAAAAGCGTATTTCGTATATGTATAACAATATACAGTAGATAGAAATAAAACTGGTATATTGAACTGGAGATTTCTGGCTCTGTTCTTGAGAAGAAAAAAAACTCATTTTGAGAAAATGGCCTTTAAAGATATGTATTTTAACTGAAATCTACAGACAAAAATAAATAATGTTTAGTAAAATAAACACTTAAATCTGTTTTTTAGGTGCTTTTTCTTTCCACTAGTCTAAAAAAGTAAAATTTGTTGTTTTATAAGTAAATTAACAGGAGATTTTCAAACAAATCGTATCTTTTTGTTACATACATTTTAACATAGGAATCATCCACAATAGAAAGTTCAACTGAATTCTGTACATCAAGTGACACAGGCTAAATGTATGTTTTCACTGCTAATTTAAAAGTAAAAGTTTTAGAACAAATGCAAATTAGACCGTTATTAGTATTGGTACTAAATATCAATACAGTAATGCAGTACAAGCACAGTAAAATAAAGAATTTAAAAAACAACAAAAGAAATGAGTGTGATACTTTTAGTAAGTTTATAGTGTAGAGCAGCTAATGGAATTATAGAACTATTACCTCAAAATTATTTCAGCACCTTGGTCAGCACACCTGTCATATGACTCTGAAACGCTTTTTTCACATCTTTTGATGCAAATACCTCTGTAGTGGGCTTCAAGAGTTTACAAAAGATTACATTTCAAGGCTTTTAAATACAGTATATAAATGTTTTAAATGATAATGTCTCATTTGTCTCATTACAGTGTTAAAGACTGAACAGCAGTCATACACAAACAGTGAGTTGAGCTGCTCAGACAGTGAAATCAATAGTAGCCAGTTCAATAGTAGTTCAATAGTTTATATAGGCCACTGACACAGTACCACTTATTACAGTTATATACACGATTACCATATATATTTCCAGATCTGTTTGCTTCCATTCTTGTTAAACTTTCTTAACTTTAAATCAACAACTTTGTAGTAATCATTTCTCTTTCTTTTTTTGTTGTTGTTCAGACTAAACAAACAGGGGGTGGTTGACTTTTGGAGCCATCGATCGGCACAGATGTCTAAGCTGTCCTCCGTCGTTCTTTCACACTGGTGATTCTAGAGCATTTTAGGCACTCGCTGTTGACAGATGTGCCATTAAAAATGAAATTTGTTATTTTATTGTGCCTTGTTTTGGCGACTTGTTTCGCTGCAGAGGGTAAGTGTCCCGCAAACTTCTTCATTATAATTAGATTGCTGGTTTGTTTTTATTGAGCTTTCAAAAAAAATGTTTTTGCAATTTCCACAGAAACATGCATGGGACGCTGTCAGAGTGGCTTTGATCCGACAAAGAAATGCCAGTGTGATAGAATGTGCAAATACTATGGAAGCTGCTGTGTGGATTTCGACACTGCTTGTCGAACAAAAAGTAAGAACTTAATGTATAAATAGTAATACGTCAAAGTTTTATTGATGTATTTTTATATACTGTACACTATGGTAAGATTTTGTAATGTATTTGAAAGAAGTCTCTTATGCTCACCAAGACCGCATTTATTTGATTAAAAAAATGTAGCAACAACAGTAATATTACAAAATATTATTTAAAATAAGTCTTTTAATATATTTTCAGACATCATTTATTACTTGTTATTACATATTACTTGTTGCAGTCATTACTTCAGTGTCACATTATCCTTCAGAAATCATTCTAATATGCTGATTTGATGCTCAAGAAACATTTCTTATTGTTATCAATCTTGAAAATGGTTATTTTCCTTAAAAATTTTTTGGAAACCGTGATACATTTTTTTCAAGATTCTTTGATGGATAAAATTACTTTATTTATTTAGATCAGTTTAATGTATCATATAAAAATCAAAAACACTTGCTGACACCAAACATTTGAATGTATTTGAATGCACTGAATGTTCTATTAGTCAAAAGGTTTATTATTTGTGTGTATGTATGCATTTATTTGTTTATATTTTACTATAGTACTTTCTAATATCCTAGCTTATTATACAGAGAGAACTGTAAGTATAACACTTATGGGATGATTTCCAAGTGTAAACACTGGTGCTCTCAAAACATCCCTGTGTTTGTTTGAGCAGCTGGAACAGTCCTACATGGCAACACTAGCTCATCCAATGGTGTAAGTTTGGGGAGGGGCTTTCTGTTTTGTCTGACCAATTGCAGCTGAGGGGAGGGTTTGGGAAACCTGTTTACAATTAGGTTTTGCATCAGATTTGGGCACTTTTGGCCCTGTGGACTTTACCCTGACTTTACTTCACTGTGAAAATAACTTTCAAAGCACTATTAACATTAAAATATATAACATGTACACATACATAACGCATAAAGAAAGAAAAACATTTTAATAAAAAACACTGAAAAAAGGACATCAGCACAAAAAACAACAACAATTTTTGCAGTTGTTTCCCGATTAATCCAGAGACCTAAAACATCTAAATAAAAATATTGGCCTGCAGAGTCTTGAAGTTCCATCTACATTTCTTCATGTGAGGCATTTTTTTTGCAAATTTACTACTTGACTGGAAACGACGCACAATAAAAATATCCTTTTACCTTAATTTTGCCTTGTTTTGTTCACACATCACATGTCTCTAATCTAATCCTTGCACTTCAGTGGCACTAATTACTCTTGATAAACAAGTACACTAACCTTTGATAAAATTTTATTACTCGCAAAATTGTTTGTTGTGGGGAAAATCACAACTGTAGTACACTGAAATGTCTGTGACAAAGGTAAAGCAATAATATCTATACAATGCTATATAAAATGTTTTAAGTAACAAAAATAAATAAATAAGTTACTTTTAATTAAAATCAACCCATAGGACAGAAAAATTGTCTGAAATTCAGTTTGGTGACAAAAAGTACACATTTCACACTTAAAGGAATAGTTCACCCAAAAATGAAAATTTGCTGAAAATTTACTCACGCTCAGGCCATCCAGGATGTACAGTGGGGAAAAAATAATTTGATCCCCTGCTGATTTTGTACGTTTGCCCACTGACAAAGAAATGATCAGTCTATAATTTTAACAGTAGGTTTATTTGAACAGTGAGAGACAGAATAAATCCAGAAAATCACATTTCAAAAAAGTTATCAATTGATTTGCATTTTAATGAGTCAAGTAAGTATTTGACCCCTTCGCAAAACATGACTTAGTACTTGGTGGCAAAACCCTTGTTGGCAATCAAGTCAGACGTTTCTTGTAGTTGGCCACCAGGTTTGCACACATCTCAGGAGGGATTGTGTCCCGCTCCTCTTTGCAGATCCTCTCCAAGTCATTAAGGTTTCGAGGCTGATGTTTGGCAACTTGAACCTTCAGCTCCCTCCACAGATTTTCTATGGGATTAAGGTCTGGACACTGGCTAGGCCACTCCAGGGCCCGGTTGCATAAAGCACCTTAAGTTTTTCCCTTACGTATGACACTTAAGGCGTGATTTATCTTATCTAAGGGAATGACTTGAGGGTGTTGCATACAATCCCTTAAACCATTCCCTTAGTTAAGGGAAACCGTTAAGTATTTCACAACAGCGACCCAGGTTTTGCCGTTAAAAAAATCTACTGTTGCCATGGACACGTTATTTGTTAATGCAGATAGCGGTGTAAGTTTTCACAAAAACATAACATTTTCAGGGACTAATGTGAGTAAATCTATATTTAAATGCAAAGGGACAAGATAGTCATTTTATTCGTATCCAAAACGAGGTGATGTGAACATTATGAAGCGCTAATAGTGTATGTTTACACTTGATAGTGTATGTTTCATTCATACTCGAAGCCGGAGGGCGCTGTCGAGCTGAAAGTCCATTCCGGACACATAGAAGTATTTTATGATGGAATACAGCAGCGATCGCTGGCTGCAGCTTAAGCTAAAAGCAGAAATGTAAACACAATAAACACAAGATTGCGAAAATATATTTTGTATGTGTGTTTTTCAAGTCATCTCCCAGGTAATATGTAGGAAAATACAGGAATAAAATATTACAGAATATATGTGTTCTCGCATGATGCACTCACGTTTGAGCTATTAGTTGTATGTAATTTGATTAATGTGAATAAATGCCTAAATCTGTTATAAAGCGGCCGATTGTGTCTTGTAGAAGACTTTGGGATTGAATCTGCTTGCTGTGTAACACTTAAGGTGACATTTTCCATACCTTACGTTATACTTAGGAAAATGACAGTTAAGGGGCTTTATACAACACTTAATGGGCTTTAAGGGACACTTAAGAGAAATTCTAAGGGTTTATGACGTTTCACCTAAAAAAAACTCTTAAGTGCCATTTAAGGTATATTTTATGCAACACCCTTAATTGTAAGGGAAATTTAAGGGCGATCTTAAGGGAAAATTACACTTAAGGTGCTTTATGCAACCGGGCCCTGGACCTTAATGTGCTTCTTCTTGAGCCACTCCTTTGTTGCCTTGGCCGTGTGTTTTGGGTCATTGTCATGCTGGAATACCCATCCACAATGCATTTTCAATGCCCTGGCTGGCTTCAATGCCCTGGCCCTGACGGTACATGGCCCCGTCCATCGTCCCTTTGATGCGGTGCAGTTGTCCTGTCCCCTTAGCAGAAAAACACCCCCAGAGCATAATGTTTCCACCTCCATGTTTGACGGTGGGGATGGTGTTCTTGGGGTCATAGGCAGCATTCCTCCTCCTCCAAACACCGTGAGTTGAGTTGATGCCAAAGAGCTCAATTTTGGTCTCATCTGACCACAACACTTTCACCCAGTTCTCTTCTGAATCATTGGCAAACTTCAGACGGGCTGTACATGTGCTTTCTTGAGCAGGCGGACATTGCGGGCGCTGCAGGATTTCAGTCCTTCACGACGTAGTGTGTTACCAATTGTTTTCTTGGTGACTATGGTCCCAGCTTTAAGAGAGTGCTCCTAATCTCAGCTCCTCACCTGTATAAAAGACACCTGGGAGCCAGAAATCTTGCTGATTGATAGGGGATCAAATACTTGATACTAGAAAAAATGCTAAATCAGTTTATAACTTTTTTGAAATGCGTTTTTCTGGATTTTTTTGTTGTTATTCTGTCTCTCACTGTTCAAATATACATACCATTAAAATTATAGACTGATAATTTCTTTGTCAGTGGGTAGATGTACAAAATCAGCAGGGGATCAAACAACTTTTTTTCCCCCACTGTAGATGAGTTTGTTACTTTATCAGAACAAATTTGGAGAAATTTAGCACCACATCACTTGCACAGTGGATCCTCTGCAGTGAATGGGTGCCGTCAGATTGAGAGTCCAAACAGCTGATAAAAACATCGCAATAATGCACAATACACCACTCCAGTCCATCAATTAACATCTTGTAAAGTGAAAAGTTGCATGTCTGTAATAAACAAATCCATCATTAAGATGTTTTTAACTTCAAACCGTTGCTTCCAGCTAAAATTTGGGTCCTCTATCCATAATATTGCTTTTGCTAGGGAAAAAGATCCCTCATCTGAATCAGGAGAGAAATATGCACAGATCAAGCACCATTTATAAGACAAAACCATTCTAAACAAGCAGTTCCAAACAAATATGTCAGTAGATTTTGATGTTAGAGGACTTTTTCACTGAGGAAGTGCTGTTATTATGGATTTTGGACAAAGTGAAAATACCTTAAAGATTTGTTACTTACAAACCTACTGCTTTTCACTTCACAAGACTTTAATTGAGGGACTGGAGTGGATTACTTGTAGGTTATTGTGATGTTTTTATCAGCTGTGTGGACTCTCATTCTGACGGCACCCATTCACTGCAGAGCATTCATTGGTGAGCAAGAAAATCTGCTCTGAAGAACAAACAAACTCATCTACATCTTGAATAGCCCGAGGGTGTGCAAGCAAAAGGTGAGTTTCAACAAGTATTTATTTTTTGGTGAACTATTCCTTTAATGTCTTATTAATGGAAAGAGAGCCAGACATTGTGAAAATGCTGCACTATTTGAATGTTTTAATTACTTCCTCAGTTGCCCGCGGTGACATGTTTGATGTGCCTGAGGATGATCTGACCTCTTCGGTGACACCGACAGAAGAATCAAATGTGACAGCCACCACCGCTCCGCTCCGAACCACCACAAGTCCCCCTCCTATGCCTCCTACAGTTCCACCTGATCCAGAAGCCGACACCTGTAGCGGCCGCACCTTTGACGCCTTCATGCAGCTGAAGAATGGTTCAATCTATGCGTTCAGAGGTGAGTTTAGAGGCTGAATGCAATTACTCTGCCTTTTTCTCAGTTCAAGTTCAGGCTGACTACACAATGCCTTCTTCATTTGTGTTCTAGGGGACTATTTCTTTGAGTTAGATGACAAATCTGTCATGACTGGGTATCCCAAACTCGTCAAGGATGTGTGGGGCATCTCCGGTCCCATTGATGCTGCTTTCACTCGCATCAACTGCCAGGGAAAAACATACATATTCAAGGTCTGTTTACGTCAGGTTAAATATTTAAGGGATGGTTCACCTTAAAATGAAACTTTTGTCATTAATTACTCACCCTCATGTTGTTCCAAACCCGCAAGACCTTCGTTCATCTTTGGAACACAAATTAAGATATTTTTGATGAAATCCGAGAGCTCTCTGACTCTGACCCTCCATATATATCAACAAACTACCACATTCAAGACCCAGAAAGGTCTTGATCAAAAATATTTTAATTTGTGTTCCAAAGATGAACGAAGGACTTACGGGTTTGGAATTTAAATTTTTTGGTGAACTATCCCTTTAATACGGTGGCCGAGAGAGCTCAACATGCTGCAAATAGAAAAAACAAATCATCTCAATCTGTTTGACAAGACACATGCTGCAAATACTCCCAACACAACCAAATACAGAAACGCACTACAAATACGCACAGACCACATCAGAAATGTTGAAGGGAACTGCAATAAGTGATGAACCTGTCTGGGACATGCTTATCAATGTCTATTCTGAAAGGTGAGATTTTTCCTTATTTTAACATCCTAAACATATGATAGCTTTTAGCTTTTTTTTTATTAGCCTAAATAAGCTGACAATATTTACTATCAATATTATTATTAGCCTAAATTAGCTTATGTTAGCTGGCTACTTTTACAACTTCCCTTACAAAAATTAACTATGGTTTCACTATTAAAAACTATATATATATATATATATATATATATATATATATATATAGGCTATTTTTTATTATATATAAAAAAATAAAAATAGTTACTGTAGTTAAACCATGATAACCACAAATCAACCATGGTTTTGCTACGCTATAGTTTAATCATAGTAACGTTACTTGTACAACTGTGGTTATACAAATGGTACCCAGTATATTATAAAGTCATTAAATGTAAACTTTTATTTAAAATGGTAGGTTTTTCCTAACACATGCTTTTTAAACTAGATAAAAAAATATATTCTTTTTTAAACCATATTTATTTATCATGGAAAGACTGACCTATAAACTGGTTTGAACAAAACTAAATATTTATAACACACTACTAATATTTCACTGCATGCTGAATCACAGGGTAACAAGTACTGGCGTTTTGATGGTGATGTCCTGGATGAAGATTATCCAAGAGACATATCTGTGGGCTTTGAGAAGATTCCAGATGATATTGATGCTGCATTTGCAATCCCGGCTCCAGGCCATCATGGGAAGGAAAAAGTGTATTTTTTTAAAGGTATGGGAAAATCAAATAAAGGTCATAATAGATTTCTGCAAGGATGATGTATTTTTGTAGGCCAAAACCACAAACAAGTTAGCATTTTAGCACTTCCGGTTCCATTGTCCAGAAGTAAATTGGTTTTTTGAATGGGGTTTTGGTTAAACTGACAAAATAATGCCAGTGCTTAACCCAAGCTCAAGATTTCACAATTTATTCAAGACATGAAGTAAAATACATCAGTAAAACACTCCTTTTTACTAACTACTCGTCTTTAAAGCCTCATTCTGTTTATCACAATCATGCAAGCTATTTTAACTCAAACTTTCAGCGAAAATGTTTTTAGATCAAGTCTGAAAGAGTTGACAAATTCTTAATGTTGATGACACAGTCAAGCGACTGTGGTGTAGTTTATTTATAGCCTATGTTTAGCTAGGCTTCAAAATTCACAAGTTATGTTCATTTGTGAAGCTTATCATTAAAACATGTAAATAAATTAAAACTCTTTTTTTTGGAGAGCCTCTATTTTGATAAAATGTTCTTCTATGGCAGCGTGAAGCACCTTTATTTTTAAGAATGTAGGTCAAAAATACGCTTATGCACCTTATGAAATAGATTTATTCAAAAGTAAATGTTTCTTTTGTTCCCACAGGGGACCAGTACTACCAATATGAGTTCAAACACCAGCCCTCCCATGAAGAATGTGATCGCATGACCAAAGCCTCACCCTCTGTTGCCTTCACACGTTATACAAACCTGTACTGTGACTTGGATAATGTGTTTTCCCTGCTGTTTCAAGGCAGTAAGTCTGTGTGCTTATGTTATTTAAGCAGAGGTTTCAGTAAATGTCCAGTTTGCTGAATTATTCCGTCCATCCAGTTCACGGGCATCACAAAGGGCCGCGTTTCATTTCCAAAGACTGGATTGGCATCAAACCTCCCATAGATGCAGCAATGGTTGGCCGACTGTACGTCAGCCCTGGTCCCTCACCGTCTCCAGCCACCAGCCTGAGCAGGGGCCAAACCGGACGGAGAAAGAAGACCAGGAGTCGAGGAGACCGAGTGAGCCGCTCGCTGTTCTGGGAAGACTTTGGATTGGACTATGAAGAAAGGTTTGTTAATTACTGAGGTTTGTTGAGAGGGCATTTGGACAGTAGATGTATAGATTCTATTTGTTATATAGGTATTATGGAGCAGAGAAGCGTGGTAAAAAACAGAAAAAGGGCCGTGGAAGACGTCCATCTTGGTTTGACATGAGCTATGACCCGGATGAATACATAGATGTGGAGACTGTCCAAGAGAAGGCCACACCTGTGCAGAATGTCTACTTCTTTAAGAAAGGTACTTCAAACAAAGATAAGGTACATCATTAAAAAATCTGTGTTCTTGTTCTACCCTGACTCACTGTGGTAAGTCTAGAATAATGATTTATATTTTGAGCAGTTGGGCCAGATTTGGCTGGAAATTTCAGGTTTACATTATGAAAAATTTGACACCTTGTAAAAAATACTTTTACTCAGAAGGGATGCATTAAATTGACCAAATGTAACAGTAAAGACATTTGATTTCTATTTTAAATAAATGCTGTTCTTTTGAACTTCTTTTGAACTGAAAAATTGATCAGGTTTCACAAAAATATAAATTATAAGAAACATTGATAATAATAATAATAAGAAATGTCTCTTGAGCACCAAGTCACCATATTAGAATGATTTTTAATTAACAATAACAATAATGTTTTAATGTATTTTGATCAGACAAATGCAGCCTTGGGTAAAAATTCTTACTGACACCAAAGTTTAGTGTGTATGGTTTATGTTAATAAAACATGTTGTATTAGTATTTTTTTAAATATTCGTATTAATATTGTGGTATTTCTTCTCTAGATAAATATTACAGGGTGGACCTACAGACCAAACGGATTGACTACGTAAACCCTCCTTACCCAAGATCCATTGGCAAATATTGGTTGGGATGTAAAGAAAAGGACTTGTCAGAAAAAAGATAAAAAAGATGATGAAGATTTTGATGTTGTTGCTTAATTAGATGCCATTTATGAGGATTAATCTTTACGATCAATATTATAGTTCTCTAAGTTTTGTTATGTAAATTCTAAGTTACATAACAGTAATATCTGGTAGTTTTGCATGCATTATTAGGAAAAAGCTTCTAATGACCTTATTGTATGATTCAATATGATATAATGATCTCAGTTAAACTTATGAACTGTTCTTATATATGATATGATAATACTGTATGATAAGTATGGTATGAAAATGATGAATAATAAACTGTGCAATCAGTATTGAGTTGTTGTTTTTTTATATGTGCAAAGCATTATCTAGAAAAATATTATTATATTATTTAGAAAAATAGAAAAATAATTTTTCAAATCCTCATTCAGAGATCTCACCTATGCAGAATTTGTTGTTTAATCTACAATAAATACATTTTTTTATCTACTTTGAATGTATGAAACATACATTTACAGAGAAACAAACTACATACCTGTATATAAGCAAAAAGATGGTTTTATTATATTATATTATATTATTATAGATTTCTATTTAATGAGGAATCAACTTGAGGAACAAAATTTGCTCTCTGAATTTGAGAAAAATAAGGTAAATGTGCTCCTGTAGTATATTTTTCCTAAGAAACAGGATAAATAAATGTATAAGATAATTTTTCATGAACCTATAAGAACTGATGAAAATACTCTTAGTCTACTATTAGTTATATATCTCAAAACAAGCTGGTAGGTTAAGTGTAAGCTTAGTTATAAAGATATGGAAGAGGAAGTTCCTCTGATTTCACATCCTTCAACTCCTATCTATCCCGAAGACAATAACGTCCTCTAGTGGCACACATGAGTGTGGCACTCTTACAGAAGCAGCATGGCCACTAAGAGGTGACCGACCGTCAGAGTATTGAGCTATGAGTGGACACTACACTTCTGAACATGTTCATACATAGACAACAGCTGCACAATAACCCGAGACAGGAACGAAAGCCTGTGAAGTGTTGGAATTGCAGGGTTTTTTATTTTTATTTTTTTACAGTGCTAACACTCAACCTTACTTAGTTCCGGGGAAATATCTGCATTTTAAACACCCTTTGCCTTCATCAAACTGTAGATGTCGGCATGAATATATATATTTTTCTCTTTCTAGCACGTATTTTAAGCTGTGACATGTAAAAAATATTAGCAGACAGGAAATACGTCTATTTAATGATTTCAAAAGACTCTAAAAGGAAATGTGATGCTGTTAAAGCATCTGCATGCTTTACAAAAAGGTTTCACTTTATTTTGATGGCCACTTTAACACATTCTGTTGACTATAAGTAACGTTGCACCTACATATCTACCTCTCATTATAGTGTTAGTAGAGTATTAGAGACTGGTAGGGTTAGGGTTAGAATAAGTTGACATGTTTTTGCGAAGTTACTTATAGTCAGTAAAATGTCTTTTGACAATAAAGAGATATGAGATATGCAGATATGAAGCAGACAGGCTACTAATACTCTAATGAAAATTTGTTGACATGCAGGTGCAAAGTTACTTATTGTCAACAGAATGCTCAAAAGGGGACATCAAAATAAAGTGTCACCAACACAAAAAATATTTTATTTCATAAGGAGCATAGATACTGTTAAAATTACTGTTAATTACGAAAATGCTTTTGGTAGCAGAATGATGTAGTTACTACATTTACCAGCAGGGGCTAACTGGCCCATGCTAACTAGCTAAACCGGTTTCCCTTACAAACTACTGTGTTTGACACGGCAAAGTGCACTCATTGTTTAGCACCCTTAGTAGATGCGCATCCTTGTGACACAAGGTTATTGTAAGTTGTATAGTAAACTTGGTAAATTTTAATGTGCAATAAAGGGATAATTCGCCAAAAAATGAAAATTCTATACTCACCCTCATGTCGCTCTAAACCTTTATGAAGTTCTTTCTTCTGTTGGACACAAAAGAAGATATTTTGAAAAATGTGAGTAACCAAATCATTGAGAATGTAGCCATTGATTTCCATGTTTTCCATATGGAACATCATTACAAGTCACTGTTCTCCATGCAGGCAAAACCTGATTCCAGTTTCTGGAAATGTCTGCACTTTTCTCATTTGCATATTTAGCAGTCACCTATTTTCAGAGTGATTTAGGCCTTCCAGCATTGTAACATAGCGAGAAATTTCTTGTAAGATCAACAATGTTTGCTGTTCGCAGTGCCAAGTTTCAAGTAAAGATAGAGAACAAGTAAGTGATATCCTCACTTTTATTAGAGGGTTGTTGTGAATGGTTAAAGTCTCTGTGATAACAAGAGATCCTCTGAAGAATGCTGATAGCAGCAAGCCACCCCGAGGACACCACACTATAGGAGCAAAACCGTTAAATCTAGGATTTTTTCCCCTCATGTTTGTGGTCTCTCACATTTTGAAGATCTTATAAGATTTCAAAAATCTTTTAGTGTGTACCCAGCATAATGGGGTAAGATGCCCATTAACTTAAGTTTGTTTCTTCAGAAAATCTCATATCAGCACTTTTGATGAATGATGATGCTGTTTTTTTCATTGACATTTTATCTAAGTATAAACATTTGTGAGATTTAGTCAGTTGAAACAGTTTTGAGGGTGATTGACTTAATTGAAATTGAAAATAGGCCTAGTATTCCATGAGATTGTATTATGTTTAATATCAACTTTGTTGTTTCCCAGAACTGGGAAAGAAGGTTATTATTTTAAAATGTAATACTTATTGTAATTAATTAGATTTATTGGGTGGATTCATTTAATTTGCATTTATATTGTTGCTATAATGACATCTTCAATTAAAATATGGGCAATTAAATATGTAAATATCGATATAGAATAAATTCTGCTTCGTCTTTCATCGGTTATTCAATTATTTAACTATATTGTCAAAATACAAATGAACAAATGTTTCTATTTTTTCCCTTAATAATATATTGACTGATGCATGATCACCCTGCACATGCTAAACATGTTACAACTTCAAAGTAAATGTGCATTGTTCTTAAATGGATAGTTCACCCAGTAAAAATTCTGTCATCATTTACTCAACCTCATGTTGTTCTGAACCTGCCACACCTGTATGAGTTTCTTTCTTCTGCTGAACATAAAGTAAGACATAAGGAAGAATGCTGGTAGCTGAACAGTTTGCGGTTGCCATTGACATTCGCAATACAGAAAAAATTACTATGGAAGTCAAAGGCTACCGGCAACTGTTTGCCTACCATTCTTCCAAATATCTTCTTTTGTGTTCAGCAATTCATTTCAGGATTCTGATGCTTCCATAGGCTTAAAAACTGTAATAAACAACAAGGTAATTTTTGTGTGTGTCTCTACTCGGTGTATGAGTGCATATATGCCTGGTATGTGGGAATGTGTGTGTTTGCAGTCATACATTTTCTTTCCAATGGATCCTCTGTGTTTTCCCGCTCCCGGGGCACAGTACTGTCACAATGGTGCTAATGACGTGTCATCGCAGCTGCGTTCCTCTCCATTCACAGTCTGCAAACACCTGAGGCCATCGTTTTGTTTGATGTGGAAACATCTACCATTTATTCTGCCAGTTTGGGGAAATATTTCAAGGAGTTCAGCCAGTTTTCATACTTTAGAGGTATAGTGCTACTGAGAAGAATTTTTGATACATAGCCAAAATTATGCCACAGAGATCCACCTGAAAGAGAAAGCTATGATAGATTATGCACAGATGCTGAGGAACTGTTTTCAAGGCTGGCGAAGAGCTGGGCAGTTTAAAAAGCAGTTATAAGTTAAATTCTACATGTACAATACAAATAAAAACAACTACTTAATTCATTTGCATCACTTTGTACATTTGTGCACATTGTATGTTTGTCTTCCTGATCCTGAATGACAACAGTCATTCACTTAAAGTTCTTAATACATCTTTCCTGTCTATGTGCCATACATCTGAAATTTTGATAAAAAAATCTTTAAAGAATTTCTATGACCATGTAACTCTAGTATGTAACATAAAAGTTACTAAAACACTGCCAAGGTTATACTGATTACATGTAATGTGGATTATGTGATCAGATTCCAAAAATTAAGTACTTGTAATTGAATTATACATTTTACAATACTCCTAATCAGATTACAGTTACTTTGACTACATGGTTAGCCTACTTGGTTTTTTTTATACAATAGCAATAACTTATTCATAATTTATTGATTCTCATCATTTATTGATAAATCTTTTGAATTTACCATTCTAAAATAGCCTACCACTTACAGACATTCAAAAGTTTTCCAGTTTTGTGGTCATTCACGCTAAGACCGGTCACTAATCAGGTGGCTATAATTACACAAGAGAATTGAGAGGCCACACAGAAATTGACTGCTGGATTTACATAAATCATTTAAATTTTAAATTAGAGTATTTTTTCAACATTTCAACATTGCATCAACTACTGATGAACTCTGATTAAAATTTTATTGGAATTATCATGCAGTGGTAATGTTATGTTTATTGCACTTCGTGTTGTTAATAAGAATGAATGGAACTCTTTGTATTTTTAAATCAATATGCTAAAAGCTTATCCTATTTCAATCAATGTGATAAACGAGGTAGGTCAAAAGTAATTAAAAGTAAAAGTAGTCTGATTATTTTAACTAAAATGTGTAATGTAGTGGATTACATTACTACTAACTACTATTTTTACATTTATGATTGACACATTTAACCCTAATGGTTACACTTGTAACAGAAGTTGCCTTATTGTTTGCCATTTTCTGTTTGGTTAAATATTAACATTCCCATCATTTGCAGTTCGCCAAGAATAAATCGCATGGAGTATGTTTTAAACACACTTTAGACTATAAAAGAAGTAAAATACATGACATGCTCTCTCTAATTTAGCATTAAAAGAAGTATGATTCTGAAAGTATTACATCTGACGCATTAACCCAAATGCAACGTAGCCTGCTGTAATCCTCCGTCAGTGTATTCATTGCACCTAAATACACTGCCTCGGGGCTGGCTTTGAAGCCTTGTGGCCACGCCCACTGACGAGACTCCGCCCCCTCCGCTTGCGTATCAACTGTTAACGGAACAGTATTGTTTAATGTTTACGATCGTTCAGCTTGACTGCGCCGTCTGATCTGGACGCTTCATCTAAACGCCTCACCACATATACAGCGAAAGGCGTGGACGCACTGTGAAATAACCAAAGGTAATGTACGAAACTAAGGCTTTTTGTTGTCATATTCTCGAAAGCGTATTAATCGATTGCCTACAATTAGCCTCTGACAGCAGCGATGTCGTGCAACAATGTAATAAAAGGAAGAGCTGAACCCGTTTCATCCCATTTCTTCCGAGATTCCAGCCTGTTATAAACGTGCAATGGCAACTGCGCAAGGCTATGAGACTCGAATATAATCGTATTCAGGAGAGGGATGAGACCCTATAACCCGTATGGACGGCAAATACAAACAATTTCATTGTGTTTCTGCATGCACGTCTGTAACTGTATGACTATGACAGTCTCATAGTCCGCTATGTGTGCGTTGCATAACTTTTAACCTAATGTGCACTAGGCTACTGCCAAACTGAAATCAAGGCTGCCATGTGACCACACTTTTCCCTAACTACTATTTTTATTTTATTAGAAGTTATATAATCACTTAATTAGTCACTAGATATTTATTATTAGATACTGGTAATTAGTATACTATGAGTGTATTTACTACTACAGTAATAATATAATAATTACATTATATTCTTCTTATTAAACGTAATAATAAAAACAAACAATTATTTTTACTATTGCATTATTTTGTTACACTGTAGAAAAAAAGTTGCCCTCTATGCTAAAAATAAAATTAAAAAACAGATTGTTTTTTGTAAATAAAGTGGTGTCGAAGTTACAACCTGCTGCAATAAGATCATTGCACTTTTCTAATCACTTTGAATTTAATTGCTCATGATAATAAAAAAGCTGACATTCTGAAAGCTCATGAAATTGAGTATAAATGACAGAAATTCTATGTTGAATCAGTAGAAACAGAGATGTGGTTATAACATGATGTTGAAAACATTTTTAAAGTGCAGATAAAGCCATTTCGTAATGCAAAGTTTTAGGTCATGAACTGTCATATGATTTCTGATATTGTGAAGCAGTATTGAAAATATTTGTTTGTTTTGTCATCCACTTTTGAAAGGCCCAGATGTCAGTCCATTATAGATCTTATACTTGGCTCTCACTTATCATTTATGAGATCGTTGCGTGAAGTTTACCTAAATGTGACAGAAGTATAACCGGAGTGAAATGAATGACTTCCCCTTTCACAGTATGTCTCGAGAGCAGAAAGCAGTGGATCGTGCCAGGAAGGCCTTCCTCACCGGCCGGAGCAAATCACTGGAGTACCGCGTTACCCAGCTAAAAAACCTGCTGCGTTTTGTCAGAGAACGACAGAGTGAAATCGCAGAGGGTCTCAAAAAGGATCTCGGAAGGGTTGGTGACCCATCAGCTTGTGTATTGTTCATTTCTAAACATTGTTTGCTTATGTAACTGATCTGTGTTTTATATATCTGGTGACAGAGTGAGGGTGGAACTCCTTTGTATGAGACTCTGGGTCTGGAAAGTGAGATTAACCTGGCTGTGAAATATCTGAAAGAATGGGCAGCTCCTCGACCCGTGAGCAAGAGCATGATGACCATCTCAGACCAGGTCTACATCCAGCCTGAGCCTCTGGGAGTAGCGCTGGTCATTGGGGCCTGGAACTACCCTTGGGCAGTCACCGTCGGGCCCCTCATAGGAGCTATAGCAGCAGGTATAGAGGTCTATTGAAGACCATCTGAAACAATTTACATGAAATGTGCAAAATATTACGACTAAAGCTTATGAATTCTTTATGTAACCTATAAGCATATCTAGGGGCCTTATGTGGTCTTAAAGTCTGATACCAACTGCTATGGCATTTTTCTAATTTAATGCTTTTTATATTCATTTTTATGTTCATCTTTTCATATAGACGTTTCAACGGCAACAACATAAACAAACATTACTGCGCATGCGCGCTTTTGTGGCCCTAACTTAACTTCCGGTAGACATCCAAATACAATCAGTAACAACAGCTAAGTCCCTCTAGAGTAGATTATGTTTTGATAACAAGCAACATATGTTTGCTGCGTAAATCAGACGGACTGAGATGCAGCGATAACTACTTGGACGGACTTATCAAAAATGCAAATTCATTCTCTGCCAGCAGGAGGCGCTTTAAAGCAGAGAACTAGAGGTTTCCCCGGAAACGGCTGTTGGGCTTTACGTTACACAATGCAGCGCTGAGTTTACAAACGCTGCTTTATCAGGCATATAACTTGCTAGATGAAATGAAAATGACATCGAACATTTTCTAAAGACAGTTGTCCTTCAGAAATACAGTGATATAAAAACACCCGCGCCTCGTTTTGATTTTTAAACGTGCATTACGTGCTCATGTTTATTCAACGAAGCCATTTGGAAAATCGGTCCGTTTTGATATCGTGGCAGGTCGCCACACATAAATAAATGTATGCGAAACACATCCCACAGCACAACAACCTGAGCCCAACTTCATTACTCATCACTTTAACTTTAACTGTGTTTGTAACCGGCGCCGTGCACTAACAAGACCGATAAACAAACACAGACCGGAAGTTAACTTCGGTCCAGGCGCGTGCGCCCGATGAAACCGTCTATATTAGTTTAACAACCATTTTCTTTCATGATAGCAACACTCAAGCTGCATGAACTCCACAAACTTCTGCAAAATCATTTACGATAATTAAGAATTTGAAACATTTCTTAATTATTCACACCTTAATTTTTTAAAGTCAAAATCTTTTATTTATTTTCAGGTTTGAATAATTTATACTTAATGATACTAAAATAACACTGCACTGTACTTTGTCCTACTTATGTGACACTGCCCTGTGCTAACAGACCAAAGTACACTTGCAAAAAGAATTGCTAGAGATATTTTAGATTTCATTCTGATTCAAAGTTCAGGAAGGCATATAAATTACATACATGTTTGTTTATTTATTCATTTAACTTTATTTGCACATCCTGTATTTAAAAAAATGTAGTAAATATGCAGTAATTGAAACTCACTATCATTGTGCACAGATAGCTTGAGCTTTTATCCTTCTGTCTTTAAGAATGCTGTCACCATTTACTAATTAAAAATGTTGCTCATATATTTGCAAGTGTATAAAATGAGAGTATTCAGCACCAGAGATAAAGTTTTTATTTTATTTGAGCTATACATATACACTATTTTTAAAGAGCTAGGGTTTTACTGGTGATAAAGAATGACTGTAAATATTTAGTTTAAAAATATTGTCATATTACAACAAGGAATGCTGTGTTTGCAGGAAATGCAGCTGTAATCAAGCCATCTGAAGTCAGTTCTCACACTTCTAAAGTAATGGAGGATCTCTTACCGCTTTACCTGGACAAAGTAAGATTCCATTTATTCATAATTTTCTGAATGAACACAAAAGGGCTTTTCACACTGTGCTTAACCTTGGGTTATTGTCATTCTAAACCCAATGTTTAACCCAAAGTAAAGTACATTTTACAGTGGTAATTTTGAAGCAGGGTTATCACCCAAGGTTATTAAACCATTTATCGGAAGGTGTAGAATGACCCAGGGTTAACTATTTCAAGTGTGAAAAGCCCTAATATGGCTTATATATTAAATGGGTAAGGAACTGCATTTAAAAAAAAAAATTATAATATTCTCTGAGGTCCACTTATAATGTTAGCAAGATTTTCACATCAAAAACATCATAATGTAAAAGTAATAGGATATTTTCTGTTTTAAAGGCGGGGCACATTCAAGACTCAGAAATAAATGCCCACTGCATATTAAAATAATAGACGGATACTGATGTGACATACTGATGTGACAACAACAAGGGTCATTTGGGTTAAAAAGGTATAAATACTCAGTATATATCAAACGATCTGGAACAGACAATGCAACAGTGGTAAAAACACATGTACTCACACTTAGATCCAATCTAGTCAGACTCAGCACTGCATCATATTTCTTTCAGTCTCTCTGAAAAGCCTGCGTCAAACTGTCTTGTTTAAAAATGAATCCACAGTAAAGTAAAGCAAACAAACAGTGTTTCACTGAGGCGATCTAGAGCGCTTTCCTAATGTTACACCGATTGCAAGCAGCATAATGTGACTAAAGACAACAGAACCCATTATAGTCAGTGATTCTGTCTACACTGGATGTGGCATGGATTGATACAAAAAAAAAACCAGCAGTAAACTGATGTCCCGTTCTGCTGTATTTCTGACGTACTCCAAGCATTAACGAAAAATCTCAATGGTTTTGTTGATGGAGTAATCCTGTGTTTGCATCTCTCTAGTATTTCCTCTCCTCCTATTACATGCGCCAATCAGTGGGCGGGGCTAAAGAGGTAATAATGTAGAAGTGGGCATTGGTCTTCTTCTGCAGAGGTGGTCTTTCGGTGCACTATGACGTCATGGTGTGATAAATTCCAAAACGAGTCGTTTTGGCAGCTTGGTTTCAATAAAAGCTGTTTTTGAAACAGCAAGAAATTTTTGAAAATGCATGTTTTTGTAGTACATTGACCTGTTACGTGTCTAAAGTTTAAGGGAAATTTGATTTCTCAGTTCATGACCCCTTTAAATAAAAAGAACTAATAGTTTGGGTTGATCTCAGGAGCTGTATCCTGTAGTCACCGGTGGGGTGACAGAGACCCAAGAGTTGCTCAAGCAGCGGTTTGATCACATCTTCTACACTGGAAACGGCACAGTGGCTAAAATCATCATGGAGGCTGCTGCTAAACACTTAACCCCTACCACTCTGGAGCTGGGCGGAAAGAGCCCGTGCTACATCGACAACAACTGTGACCTCGCCATTGCCTGCCGGTCAGTCGATTCAGAACGAATCCTTCGTTTGTGAAGCTGTAAAATGATTTTGAATACATGTTCTCTGTGACTTTACAGGCGTATTGCGTGGGGGAAGTACTCAAACTGTGGTCAGACCTGCATTGCCCCGGACTATATACTGTGTGACCCCAGTATGCAAGACAGAGTGATTGAAGAGATCAAGAAGAATATTAAAGTACGTATATTAATTGTGAATGACAGTTTGGGTCTGGTTTCAACCTATGAATATAAAATGTCAAATGAGCTAATACATACTTTCTTTTGTGATGATCAGGAGTTCTATACCGAAGACCCCAAAAAATGTCTGGATTACGGACGCATCATCAATCAGCGCCACTTCAAGAGACTGATGGCGTTGTTGGAGGGCAGCACCATCGCTGTGGGCGGTGAAAACGACGAGTCGGAGTGCTACATTGGTATAAATTACTAAAACTAGCTGCATTGCTAATGCTACGAGTCATTACAAGCACCAGTTTAGAAGCTAATGAAACCGATTTATTTGTAATTCTCTGTTGTATTCAAAATGTATTTCCTGACAGGTCCAACAGTTTTAAGGGACGTGAAGCCGGATGCCAAGGTGATGCAGGAGGAGATCTTCGGCCCTCTGTTGCCCATCCTGACAGTTAGCGGTGCAGATGAAGCCATCAAATTCATCAACCAGAGAGAGAAACCCCTTGCCTTGTACATCTTCACTTCAGACAACAAGGTTTAAACTGATTATTTGTTCATAATATATAGAAAGATAAAGTTTTACTTAAGACAATTGTACAAAATTGTCCTTTCATTATAGTTGATCAAGCGTATGATTGCGGAGACCTCTAGTGGTGGAGTGGTGGCCAATGACTGTTTGATGCACTTCTCAGTAAGCTCTTTGCCTTTTGGTGGAGTTGGTGAGTTCTTTTAAGGAAAACTTTTTCTTATACATAAATACAACAGTAATTTTGACCAGTCAAAGATGTCAATGAGAGAAGCAGCAGAAGCATACATGTCTTTCTGTGTTGTGTGGACTGTACTGTAACTCAGCTCTTCGGTTCCCCCTGCAGGTCACAGTGGGATGGGCCAATATCATGGCAAGTACGGCTTTGATAACTTGAGCCACTTGCGTGGCTGTCTAATCAAACAGTTGAAGATGGAGGGGGTGAATAAGATGCGTTACCCACCACATACAGCAGATAAGCTGGGCTGGGCACGCTTCTTCATCCTCAAACATGTCGACTTCGGCAGCCTGGGCCGCATGGCGCTGGTGGCTCTGATGGCTGTCTTTGTTGCAGTGATTTTACAGGTAACAGATTATTATGCCCATGTGAAATAAGATTTTTGAAACTATCATACATCAGAGATTTTCATTTTAACCGTATGAAATTATTGAGTATTTCATGCATTTGTTTTGTGTTAAATACAGACGTTTATAGAATATTATAGAATATAGAATATATAATTTACACATACACGTTTTGTAATATTTTAAAATGTAATATAGATATTAATATAATATTTATATTTAATATAAATTATATTATTATACATATAAAACATATTGATACTGTTAAAAATGTATACAAATTAAATACATTATTATTAATAATAATAAAAATTAAAATCTAAATCAAAAACTACTAGATGGTTATTGTATATTATTATATAATAAACATGATTTATGAATAATATTATATGTAAATGTTGTTAAAATATTATATTATTATACATATCAAATATATTGATAATATTAATTTTTTATAAAAATAGAAGTTATAGTATGATTGAAAATACCAATGTTCAGTTAATAAACTGTATTAATATTAATAGTCAAAATAGTAAAATCTTCCTCCAAGTAGTATAGTTTATTATATAAACATGTATAAATGATATATAAATATACTGTATAAACACGATTTAAAATATTTTTATATTTGATATTGTTATTTTGTATTATACATATAAACATTTTATGATATTACAACTTTTTTAATAATGAAATATTAAAAATAATTTGCAACACAAATCAAATGAAATACAATATCAGAAAAGTGTGCATGGCTCATCCAGTCAGATATAAAAAGCATATGAGCTTTTCGTATGACAAAATCATTTTTTAAACAAATTTCTAAATCACAATTACTATTTTTTATTTATTTATTTTTTTTTTTTACAGAGATACTTTACTGACTAAGAATGTGAATAATATGAAGAAATCTTACCTCCACCCTGAACACACAGCCACACAAGACCTTGGACAGAAGGTTGGCTAACTCCTACTGAAGTGCTGCTTCCCTCATTTGCCTTAATTTTATTATCATGGTCGTGATTAATTTCATTATGACAATTAATTCATCATTATGACAATGCTGCATTTTTGTCATTTAAACCAACATACAATTTTAATACTAATTATTGTGATATCTGGAGCACTTTAATCAGTGTCTATTTTAGAATACACTCTTTTAATTAAGCTCAAAGACCCTTGCCATCCTGTCCATCGTGTCTGGGATGTTTTTTTAATTAAGGAAATGAAGGTCTCTCAGAATAGAATGATTTTGTTTCTTATGCAATAGAAAAACACATAACTTATAATATTTGCTATTTTGAAGAAGTCTAGCATTTTGAAGAAATGCACATTTCAAACAGAGTCCAAGGGCCAGTTTTACTAACAGCTTGCACCAGCGCAAACCGTCTTTTGGCATTAAAATTATACTGTCAGGTTTTACTAAAGACGCGCAGTGAAGAGTTAGCGATGAAAAGGCGTGGGCACAGTTATTTTTGCGCCTGACCTTATTGAATATGAATTTGTAGGAGTTTCCCTTTCAGACGCAAAATTTATGGGAGGAGAGTATTCAAATGAATCACACAACGCGTTTTACTAACGTTTGCGCTCGTCAAATTACTGGTATTTGCGCCATTATTTAACGCCCAAAAAAAGCATGTCTTAAACTACTTTGCACTTGAAATGGCTGCAATTATTGTTGCTAGGAGGAGAGTATTTTTTCCAAACGTATTAATTTATTTTGAATGCCAGAAGAAAACATTATCCGAACATACCGTTTGCCAAGCCATGTTATTTTAATATGCTTCAGAAAATAAAAGACGACTTGGAATTTTTACTTGGACGACTTGGTCCATCAAAACTTCTAGCAAACCTTCATTTTTGGCCTCCGGTTCTTTTTGATGTACTGTGGCTTCTTTATTTCTTTATCCTTTATTCGCGACTAGCCAATTTGTGCTGCAGAAATCTTTCCTCCCATCGGCGCTGTTTTGGAATTGCGCTCTAGCGTTAATTTGTTTAGTAAAACTGGCCCCAAATGTGAGTTTTGTGAACCGTTAGCATAAGTTTTTATGCTGCAGTTATATGGTTCAGTCAGATTTATGAAGAATTGTTTCATGTGAAGAAAATATTGTTGGAAATACAGAATATGTAGTTATTTTATATTTAAATAAATTGTTTACTCAAAAATGAAAATTCCGTCATCGTATACTTACCTTCATGATTTCTCAAACCCGTTTGTATTTCCTTTTTCTATGAGACAAGATGAAGAAATTTTGAAAGGTAGTTATGCTGCTCTTTTTTCATACAATGCAAGTGAATGGGTTCTGCTATACAACAGGGTGAGTGCCAAAATTACGGTCAACTATTCATTGAAAAAAGCAGACCAACTACACTATGTAATATTTCTGCAAATATTCCTACAATACACATGACAACATTTCAGTCTATGCAGAAATTTGTATGCTCTCTATCTGAAGGATCTATGCATTTCCATTAGTCCTAACATACTGTATGTGTCTTATAATACTTCCATAGATATAGAAAGACTTTTATGACATACAGAAATCATTTTTAATGCAACAATAAACTTGTTTTTACACAGCTGCATGTGGTTTTTCTGTTTTAAGTGTGTAGCTTCTGGCATCTCACTGACTGTGTAGCAGGTGGAAGAATGTTTGTCATGTTTGTTATTGCTTCTCTTTGAGTTTTATTATTCTTTTCTTTATCTGGCTCTTTGTTGTCCTCCTACACAAATACACAAAAGCTCACGTGTACTCCTTCTCATGGTTGACACCAATTAAATGCACTGCTTTTCTTCGGCACACTGACACATTAACTAAAATGAATCATTTTTAAAAGCAAACAAAAGCCCTTTTCAGTTACTCATCACAGAATGCTCGCAATGGCTGAGCATTAACACATCTTTCACATGCTCCAAACAGTAAGAAGCATGGAGTTTAACTGCTGAATAAGCTCTGCGCTTTTTACTGCTGATACTAGGAGGCTAAGGTCAACCTGAATATTCCTTTGTGGAACGAGGAAGTAAAACTGGTTCCACAGCTTGAAACCTGTTTCGATGAAACTGTCTAAAATGTCTATATTTACACACTCTTGTAAGACAAGAATCAGTACTTATGATGTAATGTAAATAACCCAATATAAGGGTGTTTATAGCAAATCAACAGCAAATGTGGTAAATGAATACGTCTCGGACACGTTTTTCATACCTTTTGAGCCATTGGGAGGTGTAGCGGTATCAAATTTCAACATTAACACAGAGGGTGCTATGCTGTCACTGTAAAACAGGTGGATGGGGGAGGAGGAAAGAGACACTAAATATCTTGTATTCATCATTGCTTAAATTCAACTTAAACGTTGACTAAATATTCAGCGTTAAAACATGTTTGTTATTTAAAATAAATATCTAATAAATATAGCCTATAAATCAAAAATAAATCAAATAAAAACTATACAGACAGTCATAATAATAATTTCTTGTACTAAAATAACTAAAACTGATTGAAAAACAATAGGCTAACAAATAAAACAAAACAAAATATCTACATTTTACTCAAAATTAAAATGTAAAAATAAAAACGAATTCAAAATATTAATAAAAACTGATTTAAATCTTGATGATCGTAAAATAATTGCCCATATGGAATATTATAAGTGTCGGGGAGGCTGTGGCTCCTCCTCTCGCTCCTGTGGGCGGCCTTGAGTGCAGACGTACAGTTGGAATGAGTAAACATTTCCCTGCGCTGTACCTTACTGAAGACGGAAATGTCAAGAGAGATCGATTGGTGTTTAGTGTTGGATCGATAATCGAGCTATTAACCTACTAATAGGGGTTCTTTGTCTTTGCGTTAAGATTGCTTGTAAAGTTTTGTTCCAGCAGTTTATCTGTTTGTAGTCTGAAGTTGATAGCTACAAAGTATTATGCCAGGGTTAGATTTAAAGTTTCTGGAGAGACCGAGGAGGACGTTTTATTGTACTCTGTGTGAAAAGCCGATGCGGGACCCCGTGCAGGTGTCCACCTGCGGACACAGATTCTGCGACACCTGCCTGCAGGAGTACCTCAGGTAAAACTGGTTCTTAACCTATGAATGATCAAAGCGAGGTCAAGCTGTGGCGGCTTGCATTTTAATGGAAATGTATACAAAGTGATTTTTTTTTAACTTGCACACCGTAGTTCTTAACGTGAGACCTCTCTCTCTAAAAAAAACAAACATAATATATCATTATAGTATCTGGGACAAATTATGAAAGCAAAGACATTAAAACACATGTTCAAAGTTCTAAATGTATTCTAATTATTTCGTATTAATTTGAATATTTGAAAATGTCAAGAGGTGTAACCACAGAAAGCAACACAATGTATTTCTTACATATTTAATACTTGAGTGTTGGATGTAACTCAATTGTGAGTAAAAAAAAAAGTATAATTCTAATCTTTTAGAATCTTTTTAAAGAAATTAATACTTTTATTCAGCAAGGACATCAATATTAATCAGCACTGCTCTCAGCATCGATAATAAGTTTCTTGAGCAGCAAATCAGCATGTTAGAATGATTTCTGATGGGTCTGGAGTAGTCTAATGACGCTGAAAATTCAGCTTTGTTGTCACATGAAAGTTTTAAAATGTATTAGAATAGAACATTTAATAGAAAATAATATTTCACAATATTACTGTTCTTAATTTTTGACAAAATAAATAAACATAAGAGACATTAACATTTATAAACATTTGAGAGACAAAAACATTAATAAACCTTAATGACCCCACTGAAAAAAAAAATATTCATTGAATTTACAATTTTTTTTTTTTAAGGTAAGCGGTTGCAATCAAATTATTTTAGATATATTTAAATAAACAAATTGTGTTCAAAGTTAGTCAACTAAATTTGTTTATTTAAATGTAGCTAAAATAAATTGATTGCAACTGCTTACCTTAAAAAGAAAATCGGAGTGTCTATTTAATGCAAATAGCCTGCCTTGTTGGCAGAGGCTATTTACACTAACTCAGCCCTCCATCGTGTGATTGGGACAGTCAACACTGAACAAAGGTTTCAGTGGCGATGATGGTAAGGCTCGTGCTTTTTGATGCAATCGACCGAGTTCGACAAGTTCGAACCCGCCTTTTGCCAAACTTTTTTTCTCCCTTTTCGAATCTCATATCGCATCGGAAAGGCATTTATTTTCAATAAAAATGAAGGAAATAATAAAAAAGTTGAAAATAGAGTAGCGGGTAGCACCTTCCATTTAATAATTTGAATTAAAATGATAATTTACACTCAATACGTTATTATTACATACTGTTTTATAATGTACTACAATACTGAGGTGCAGATAATTGCCACTATTTGCAATAAGTAGTATAAATAGCAGAAAATCTTCCTATTCTAGCATCTATGACTATTTACACTTAGTGCAAATAGCCTAAAAAAATTTAGTAAATTCAATGACTCATTTTTTTCAGTGATATTTGAACATTAGTATAAAGGATATATCTATATTATTGAATCATGAACATCATGAAGTTCTCATGGTTATTCCATCTAAAATCTAACAAACCTTCTAACAACAACAACAACAAAAAGGATTACAAAAATGTATTATGCATGTATTAAACATGGTACGGGTGAAGGGGACATAAGGGTTAACAAAGGTAACATTTCTGGTTTTACACTGGAGTTTCATTTTTAGAAATTCAGTCTTTAGACATCACATAAATTGTTTTAGTTCAAAAATGAAAATATTTTAATCATAGAAGAGGTGTATTCATCATTTGCATTTTTAATTAATTTTTTTTAAAATAATTTAATAGCTTTGGTCATCCTCTATGTGGAAAGTATCACTTAAAAATAATTGCTTTTATGACACAGTAGTAATAAACAAACGTCAAACAGGCCAAGCAAGATGTCAGAGTGTCACAAAATGCCTCAGGCTAGAGTAGTGCTTTCTGTATTTATAGGTTTTACATAAAATAACAGGTTTTTTTTTTTTTTTTTACAATTAAAAAAAGTAGTAACATAATCAAAATACTACAGAATTCTTATGAATTTTTTTTAGAAGTGTAACAGCCTAAAGGAATTAATGTGAAAAGAAAGTATGCAGTGAGTCAGTTTATTTGGTAGTATTGCTCAACTGCAGAGTTTTGGGTTATGACCCATTCTTAGCATTCCATGCCTTGTCTTCTCAGTCTCATAGTCATAACACAGAGTTGTGTTGCTCACAGGTGTAATGAGTGAAACAATTACATTCATTGTCCTGTGTTATCATCTGGACGTTATCATAAGGATTGACAGTCTTGTCCATTTACATTCTATCAGACAAACACATGCTTTTCAATTAGACTATCAATTTAAATGAATTACTAATTCACATGTAAATCTGTGGATTGGATTGCTGTATGGCAATGCATGCAGTCATTTAAAATGTAACCATTAGCAAGTATACAGAGCAAGAATGATACAGTACAAATGATCTCCTTAAAGTAATATTGTTAGAAACATACAATAGTTCACACAGGATTTATGATTTTATATAGCAGCATTTTTAACATGATATAGCATGTATCTGCCTGAAGGGCATGGTGTGCTACTTTTTCAGGGGCGTCATTTGCGGTTCTGAGTAATTCATTGATCTAGACAAGATAAGACGCAACCAGCTGGAGAAAAAATAAAAAATAAAACTATTAATCTAAAAAAAAAAGAATAAAAGTTGTTGTTTTTTTAAACATTTTTATTAAGAAAAATGCATCCAAAGTCCACTTGGTTGAAAAGCTCGAGATGGCACGTGCATGAAATTTCTGATCTGTATCAAAAATGCAGCAATCACATTTCCCATCTTCTTATTAAGCTCCCTGGGACTTTTGGGAAAATTCCCCATAGGATTTTGAAATGACAATGTGCTTCTGTGTCGCACGTAATGGAAAGATCAGAGCTCTATTAATATGTGATGTGTTGGTTGCACTGCTTCTCTATATTATGTATGCTGGGGGACGTCACGGTGCCAGATGGATGATTCACTCATATTCTCCTAAAGGCCCTTCGTCAATTTGTGGTGTGGGAGGTGATTCTGAAGTTCCTGTCAAATCAGTTCGGCTGTGATTCATTTAGGCTTTATGACATGGAGGCATCAATCGTGGCAGTTGTGAACTGCTTTTCAACCCACTACATACTGTATAATGTAAAAATTAATCGAATGCAAATGAAATTCTAACGCATTCACGTGTAAGTGTCACTTTCTGTTATATGTAGGAGAGCAAAAATACGTAAATTCTTCATCTTAAAAAATGCTCTAGTAATAGACAACCAGCTTTTATTTGTTGACATTGTAATTTGAACACATATTAAACAACACATTTACCTTGGTGATTCTTTCCCAAAATATACAACATAGCTTTCAGAATGTATGTGAATCATTCACTTTCAGGAATCTGACTTTGTCAAATTTTTTTCTCTGCTAAATTTGAACAGTGAAGGTGTGTTCAAGTGCCCAGAGGACCAGCTGCCACTGGATTATGCCAAAGTAAGTGCACCCTCACAACACTACAGTTTCAAATGTCTTCTGATTTCATCCAAAGAACGATCATTCTCCTGATGTCCATTAACTGAACTTAGTGCCAGCATCCAAAAATCTTAGGCAGCTGATTTGTTGCATTGCTGTCCTATCAAGCAATGATTTTGCAGGCAGTGTTTGCCAAAGTAACTCCCAAAACTGATTTCGGACAGATTACTGATGCAGCATAATAGTTTAGTGATCTGTAACAGAATAGAGCTTTGGTGATAACTAAGTGAATATTTCATTACTACAATACTAATTTCTCACTAGAAATGACATCAAAATTGGGAAAGGTTGGTCAAAAACATACATTCCCTGTTAGAAAAAAACCCAGTATATGTTGGTTAGGTATGTTTTGAAGCATGACTGCTGGTTTGAGTTGGTTTAAGCTGGTCCTGAGCAGGAGCTATGCAGTTGCTTAGAACCAGCACTTGACCAGCTAATGACAAGCTTAAACCAGCTCAAACCAGCAGCCATGCTTTAAAACATACCTAACCAGCATGCTGGTTTTTTAAAGAGGGTTTACACACAAACTGACCACCAACTGCAACATTTAGCTTCCATCTTTTTATTTTTATTTTTATTTTTTTAGCTCAATATAATAGTAATAGTAATAGAACTGAACACACAGGACAGTGGGAAATCATAGGCAGTGAATGATGCATGCTATGCTGTCTTCAAAAATCAATCAAGTGAAGGGATCTCAGCAAACAGGATGTGATGTGATCATTGGATTCGGACGTGGCTTGTTGACTTCCTACCTCTGTATGCTGCCTGCAGAGGCAGCTTTTCAGCTTTTGGATGTAGCCAGTATGTCAGATAAGAGAGATATAAAAAATGTGCATATAGCACTGGGTCCCCAGGACCGCGGCTGAGAATCACTGCAATTAACATCCAAAAAATGCATGTTTAACCTTAAACTAAACAGATAAATTTTACTTATTTTTCATTCTTACACAGACCAGTCCTGAATATATTAAATTTGATTGGCTAAGCAGTATTTTCAAGAGTGCTGATACACAGTCCAACAACACTGAAATTTACATAGTTTGATTGTAACGCCACTAGTAACATGAGTGAGTCATATGCTTACATGTGCACCAATAATGCAATTATTTCCAATTATCAGAGTAAAGACTTAATCGCAGTAAGATGACGCGAGCAAACCTCTTCACTCCCATTTACATGCAATTTTCATTCTTACGATTGATTGCTAAGAAATGTGTTATTGTCCCCGCCATTCTTCACAAACCCCAATGCACAACACAAATGATGAGGACAAATGGTTTTAATCTACTTAATTCAGAAGCAAAACATATGGACTATGCATTATTGGATGGTTATTTTCAGCGCTGTGATAAACATTAAAATGTTACAGTAATGCTGCTGCAACTGTGGTTGCCCAGGCTGCCATTATGTTCTACACACCGTCTCTGAATGAAGATAAGAAGCAGAGACTGGTGGCAGTGGAAGCATACCTATATTCACAGGGTCCTACAGTATGTTTTCCAGATTTACATGGCACATAAGGTGCACATGAAAAGGGTCATATATGTTCCCCAGTTTAATGCTCTGTTAACACACATTAAGTAAACTTTAAAGGTCAGGACACATTTTCCCTAACCTTAACCTAACCCAAGAAAAAAAAGAAGAAGTCATATTTCATATAAATTCAATAACACAGATAGAGACCCCTTAATTGATTTACTGAACTTGGTGTTGAGAAGAGAAGACTTTGTGGAGGACTGTAAAAAAATCTTTTGGAAAGTTGTTAGAGAGAAGTAGATGTTCAGTGCAGCTGGTTTAGTTATCAAAGACCACTGATATAATCTTTCAGTGATTAGAACATATTCATGTCTTCCTTATGTACCATATAAACCTGGGGAACATAGTACCCTGGGAACATAGGAATGACCCTGTGTTAGTGAGTTGTGTTGGTGTACACCACATATTATGGTTACTACGATGTGAGCGTCATCACATCAGTTTGAGTGTTTACATGAGGTAAAGTTTAACCGCCATACTGCCTAAATCTCAATATAATCTCATTATAAGAGTGCACTGAATCATTCATTCAAGTGATTTGTTGACCCAAATTCATTCAGAAATGCCACTTGTGCACGACTTCATTTGGAAATATTTGCTTCAGCAGAGCAAAAATAGACCTTACTGACAATTTTGTGTCTAAAATATAAGTTTCTGATTTTTGATATCTTGTTTATTGAATTGTATAAAAGCAATATCTCATGTCCAATTTTGCTAGTAATCACCGCTGTGCTGAACAACAGCAATCTTGCTCATGTTTTATTTATTGCTCAACTTCCATGCTCTTAAATGTTCTCATATATTCTACTCTAATAAATCTAATAAATGTGTCATTCTGACTGCAGATTTTTCCAGATGTGGAGCTGGAAAAGCAGATTCTTTCCCTGCCCATCCGCTGCATCCACAGCGAGGAGGGCTGCCGCTGGATCGCACCGAACAAGCTCCTACAGGTGAACAAACACAAATCTCAGTCATATTTGTACATGTTTCTTCATACATCTTTGTAGGATTGAATACATTTGTTTATGGCTCCTGAAGTCTCTTAAAAGTGTTTGCATTTTAGATGCTGTCCATATGTTAGGAGGCTATTGTATGTTACTATATCATTTCAAATGTATAACAATATATATACCAACAATATACACTACTGTTAAAATGTTTGAGATTAGTATGATTTTTTTTTTTAAAGAAATAGTTTCTTTTATTCAGCAAGGACACATTAAATTCATCAAAAGTGACAGTAAAGTTATTCAAAATGTTGCAAAATATTTCTGGTTTATTTATATGCTGCTTTTGAACTCTCTATTCACTAAAGAATCTTGAAAAAAAAAGAAGCTGTTTTCAACACACACCAAACACCAAATCTGCATATTAGAATGTTTTCTGAAGAATCATATGACATGTGGTTGGAGTAATGGCTGCTGAAAATTCAGCTTTGCCATCACAGGAACATTTTAATTATTGTTTTCACTGTATTTCTGGGCCCGTATTCACAAAACATTTTATCTTACCACTAAGAATTCTCCTAAAGAGCAGTAAAAGTTTTTAGCTAAGAGTTTTCTCTTAAAACCTATTCACAAAGCTGCTGAGACAAACTTTTACTAAGGAATAGAGAGAAGTCTTAGCTCAGAGTAAGGGGGCGGGGTTACCTTTTTAAAACTCATTATCGTCAAATGTTTCTAAAATGTTTACGTTCCGAGGCAGATTGCAGGCAACAGCCATTTTAGGATAGTTTGTGGCTTGGTTAGGAATCCTCTTCACTACTCGTTTCACAGATTTAGAAGCTAGTTTTAGCGCTAAAACGCTTTGTGAAATAGTCTTAGAGCAAAAATTAAGGAGTCCTAAATTTAGGACTGACACGCTCATTATTTTTAAGATTTTCTCCTAGATCGGTGAGCTATGAGCTACTTTTAACCTTTAGATGTTTTGTGAATACGGGCCCAGGGCAGAAATGCTCCTAAGAACAGACTTAAGCTTTGACTTAAGTGTCAAAAAATTCTTAGTAAAAAGTAGGACTTTTCTAAGAGTAGGAGACTATTATAAAGAAGCTAAAAGCAACTTTCAGTAAAGTCTATGACTGATTCTTAAGTGTTGACTGAGGTGACACATAAGTGTTGTGAACTAAGGACTACAATGATGTCAACTCAAAATGGCCGCCCTCGACCATTTAAACAGCCAATAGTGAGCCTGCTCATGTGAAGTCACAGCAGCACAACACCAATCATTTAATGTAACTGTAATAAAATAATTTAATTAAGACATTGGAATATTAAAAAAATAATAATAATTTAAATGCTTTGCACTGTGTAAAATTATCACAAATTATTACTGTTGCCTTGACATTGTTTTCTATTGGTATGTCTCCTCGTTTACAGTTGGAGCAATGATCTGTACATGAGTTTCATCAATGGCTCCAACAACTCTAGGAAAGCCCACAATCTTGGCTTGTTTTTTTTCAGCATGGTTTGATGGTCAGTTGTGGACCATATAGTTGTGGACAAAAGTGATGTCCGGCATAGGAAATTTGACATCTTCACCCTTAAAAAAAAATTTGTATGGTTATAATTTTCCATGCTGTCATACAAAGAAATTATGAACACATGCAAAAACAAGAGATGACCAAGGCAATATTAATAACTGATTATGTTGTAGCCATTGTCAATGTTGCCAATTTAGTGATTTTGTCACTACATTTAGTGAGACATTTTTCAAAAGCCAACCAAAAAAAATCTATTTCTTGGACAAACCATATCTAGATTCCACTAATTTATATTTATATAGATCAGTGAATTCGCCATTATGACGTAATCTAGCAACATTTAGCGACTGTTTTAGCTGCTTTCAATTGAAAGCAGTTGGCAACACTGGTCAGTGTTTTTTTCTTTCTTCATATTTTTTCATATTTTGATGGTTTAAGTGAAATGTAGGGTCATAAAAACCCCCTCCAAACATCACTTTTGGTCATTGTTGTGATTGGTGGGGTTAGTGCCACAATATATAAGACCCTGCTCACTGTGTCATCACTGGTACATTGCTGCATTTTTCCAATTGTCCAGCCAAAAAAATGTAATTATGGTGATTTGTAGAGTGGAAGAAGTTATAAAATTTCTTACTTTGTCAGTTACAAAAAAAATTGACTATCATAACAATCAAGTTTGTATCATTTTATCAACTCCATATCGTCATATACTGTAACTCCAATACACCGTATCTTCATTGGAAAGTGTGTGTCTCCTCCTCTTTGCTGCCATCTTGTTACTCCTAACTAGGTTAGGAGACCTCTCCAGCTCTCTTAAATAATTTAGGAGCTGAGACCTAGTCTTAACACTTATGAATCACTCTTATTCTTAAGTCTGGGAATTCTTAGAATTTTGACACACTTAAAACTAAAATTTGAACGGCTTTACACATACGGCCCCAGATCAAGTTAATGCAGCCTTGGTGAACATCTTCTTTCAAAAACATGAAACACCCTACACTGGGTTTCTCGCTGCTCCTCCAGGCCCATTTGTCCGTGTGTGAGTTTAACGTGGTGTCGTGTCCAAACCGCTGCTCCGTGAAGCTGCTGCGACGTGAACTGCCGGAGCACCTGCAGCATGACTGCACGAAGAGAAAACTACACTGTGACCACTGCGGTGACAAGTTCACTGGGGAGGCATATGAGGTCGGACACATGCAGTTCTTCGTTGTTGTTTTGTTATTATCACAGGTCCCTCTTCTGAGGCTTTATCATACAAATAAATCATTTAAGTTTAGTAATATTTGTCATTTAGTAATGGTAATATATTAATATTAACATGAACCATTTTTAAAAATCAGGCTTCTGTCAATTTCTGCATTTAAATGTAGTTAAATTACATTTAACCTTATTTCAATACTGCACCACAGCTCTGACACATGCAAGTATGTTTAATATTTGATGTCCCTCTCTGTCCTCATTCAGAATCACCAGGATGTTTGTCCAGAAGAGAGTGTGTACTGTGAGAATAAATGTGGTGCTCGTATGGTGCGGAGACTCTTGGACCAGCACTCTGTGTCCGAGTGTCCCAAACGCAAACTGCCCTGCAGATACTGCAAAAAAGAGTTCCTCTATGACACTATTCAGGTCAGTGGACTATATGCTGCCATCCTACATTTATTTATTTATTCATTTTATGGTAAAGGGAGTGTATTCATAGGTGTTTTATGTTCACAGAATCATCAGCAGCAGTGCCCATGCTTCCCTATGCAGTGCTCTAACAGATGCGGCACACCAGGAATCACTCGAGAGACTTTAATGGCACATGTAAAGGAAGGATGCAGCACTGCGATGATGCTTTGCCCGTTTAAGGAGGCTGGCTGCAAACATAGGGTATGATCTACCGCCGATAACCGATAAATTTAAATTCAATACTATTTTGTAGTGGTGTAACAATATATTGTGTCACAATATATCACAGTACAAAAATGCAGGAATGAGCATTGTGGATGGTGACAATATATAGTTCAACCAAAATAAAACACTATAAACAACTATAAAATTATATATATATATATATATATATATATATATATATATATATATCAATAACAATTTTGTAAATAGTTTTCAAATAAATTTTTTTTATTATTAACTATAAACAGATAACATATTACACTGATATTCTGTCACATTGTAAGCTTATGTCATGATTTCTGGTAGTGGCACCTAGTGGCCATGTTTGGTACGGCCTGCCAATTATTACATTTTAACAACAAAATAAAGAGACCTGCAACAGCTGGGTTCCAGAAGTAAAAATCACATTCATTTTCTCCATAGGGAAATTGTTTTTAATTTCAATGTTATTCGCATATCTTGTATTCTTGCAGTTCTTTCTCTCATTTAAGCCATCAAGTACACAGTTTGTACCTTTATCTTTTGTCTGATTTTTAAATGTAAAAAGTATTGTGAATCATCTCATATATGGTTGGTTTGGTTCATGGCTTGTTAACAAAGCCTTTTTAAAATATCCCTGTGGGAAAAATGACTGAACAATTGTTTCTGGAACCAAGGCCACTAAATAAATTAAGCGAGCGCCGTTGCATTCTATAGAGACAAAATGTAACCAAAAAAATCCCAAGATTTTTTTATGTGTTGCCTTGAGAAGAATCCCAAGAGAATCCCAAGATTTTTTTAAAGTAGGACATGAATATCATAGTGTATCATGCATCATGACCTCTTCTGTCATGACATCTCTCTATCTGTTCCACTCATAGTGTCCTAAGACTGCAGTGGAACAGCACCTTGAGGAGGACACGAACACCCACCTCTCTCTTCTTGGTGGTCTGGTGAATCGCCAGAGGCTGGAGCTCAGGGAACTCCGCCGAGCAGTGGAGGAACTCTCTGGAAGTCGAGATGGCACGCTGCTCTGGAAGTTCAAAGACTTCAATCAACGGCTACAGCAAGCAAAGAGCAGGACTTCAAGGAATTTGGAGTTGTTTAGTCCCGCCTTCTATTCCCATAACTATGGGTACCGTCTACAAGTGTCTGCCTTTCCCAATGGCAACGGTAGTGGCGAGGGCTCATACCTGTCAATCTACATTCGCGTTCTGCCAGGAGAGTACGATGGGCTGCTGGAGTGGCCTTTCCCTTACCGCGTCTCCTTCTCGCTCTTGGATCAGAGCGACCCGGCGATCACTGAACCTCAGCACATTACAGAGACCTTCAACCCAGATCCCACCTGGAAGAACTTCCAGAGGCCACGGCCTGGAGCTCTGGGAAATGTTCGTGCGGGTTGTCTGGATGAGAACATGCTGGGCTTCGGCTACCCAAAGTTCCTCTCCCATGAGGAGATGAGGAAAAGGAACTATATCAGAGACAACGCTATTTTCATTAAAGCCTCCATAGATGTTGTCCAGAAGATACTGAACTCTTGAGTTCTGAAATAATGTGAAAAATGAGCACTTGTGGCCCGTTTTGCTTATATTCAAAGTAAAGATGTATATATGTTTTTTGTTTAAATATAATCAGGGCTTTAACACAAATGAAGGATTTGATACTGAGAAGGATAAGAAATGCAAATTCAGTGTCATTTGCATGTATTTTTCTGGAATAATTTTTTTTTCAAATAAATACATTACATTAAAAATGACTAATGGCTCTATTTTTATGAAACTATGTGAATTTGTGTATATTGTGTAGTGCTTGGCCATATAAATATAAAGCTACATTGGCTTTAAACATTAGGTCTATGAATGTATTTACAGTATGTATTCATTAGAATTATTTTTATATGATTTATAGAATTATTATATAACTCTTTTTTTATCTTGCTGTGTAAATGTTTTAAATTCTTCTTATTTTTTGAACTTTTAATCAGTGAATCACATTTTGACTCTCTTGTGAGAAGTGAATCACAGTTTCAAGGCATGTGATTGGCTGTTCACTACTGATGTCACACTTTCATGTGCTTCCGCTCCATAAACTCAGGATAAAAACCTGAGTTGACATAGAAAGTTGATGATCAGCGTCATGGTACCAACAAAGCTGATTCGGATTGGTTGGGTTTTTGTTAAGTCACCTTCATGGCACAAGCCCCTGGTTGCTTGATCAGATAAATAAAGTCTAGTGACTTGACTTATGAGTATCCGGGGCTTAGTGGCTTAGTAATGTCTACCTGGGTGTCAGAAAAAGCTTGTGAAGATGTTTGAAAATGACCTCTTATGGTTCAATGAGGAGTCGCTCACAGACTGACAACAGACTGACAAAATCTGAAGGAGCAAGCTTAGGTTAGAGCAGGGGTCACCAAACTTGTTCTTGGAGGGCCGGTGTCCTGCAGAGTTTAGCTCCAACCCTAATTAAACACACCTGAATCAGCTAATCAAGGTCATGCTCCGTATACTTGAAACTTCAAGGCAGGTGTGTTGAGGCAAGTTGGAACTAAACTCTGCAGGACACCGGCGCTCCAGGACCGAGTGCGGTGACCCCTGGGTTAGAGGGTGCAGACAGCAGTGGTCCTGTGTGCATCGGAGCTTTGAATTTGATGCATGAAAGTTCTTAGTGCAAAGAGTTGCTCCTAGTGACAAAATTCTAAGAGAAAAGTGGGGGTTTCCCCTTACAATTACAGAGAAGATCCTGGTAAAGATAAAAGTTACTCACAAAGCATCTTAAAAGAGCCGGTCACAAATGTGTTAGGTATGGAGGAGGAGATTTACAAGGTTTGTGCCACAGTATTGATGATTACCAAAATATTTTTTTATGTTTCTGTAATGGTTAATCCTCACCAGTATGTGTAAGCTATTTAGTTACAATAGTATTTCTAATGCTAAAATATAATTGTTGTTGGGATTTAATGGATTCAAAGTATATCACACAAATGTTTCATCAAAAGCAAGTCTTTGGGAACAACTAGAAACTATTTGGAAGTTAATAACAACAGAGACTGTGGAAAAGTACAAACAACGACAGCAAGAATGCAAGCTGTTATCATAGCCAAAAGAGGGAAGGCCTTGAGGACATTTTTTGTTAAAAAAAAGTTTTTAATAGATTCTTAAAATGTTTGTTTTTACATAACTGTATAGTTGGTTTACAAAAAACAACCAACTGTTCTTTTTAACTTTCAATAATTCATCATTTTATGACATTTTCATGACCAAATTATGCAAAAAACAAAGAAAGAATGTCGTTAATATGATTGTATGTTCAAAATATCCCCAGATAACCGATGGGGAGATCTGCAGAGATCTACTGCTGTTTACATTGACCTTCTGAAAGATCTTCTACACTGGTAGGACAGTGGATGTTGACCATGGGAAAGGCTTCCGTGTCAAACAGCACCATTCCGTCTTGACCCTCAGAGTTCTCCTTACATTGGACGGAAATCTGAAATATTCATACAGGCATTTGTAGAGATTGCGCATTATTCATATTTCTAAAATAATTCTGTCTGTATAATGATACCTGAGCTTGACCAGATGACAGCTCAACAGCCACAGCCTCTTGCGTCAAGAGAGTGTCTTTCTCCACCGGGTGTTCATGAGCAAATTTGCAGCAAGTCTGACCCTTATTTAACGAGAAACGTTATTTTATTATTATCTTAACAGAACTTTCGAATTTAGAGTATAAAAAATATGGAATGCTGTAACGCAAATTTTCTTTTAAAACATTTCGAGGTCATCACGCAATGATAGTTTTACCTTACCATTGTGTTGACAATCTGTTCCAAGCTGTTTAATAACAGATGTTGTATAAAAACAATTAATTATTAAATATTATGATGAACACTGTTGTTGGAAAATGGCTTTTTTTGGGGGGGGTATCGTAGCTAACGGAAACAAATATTAACCTTCCGGGTTGAATGGTACATGTGACCTACATTGTGATGTATATGATTTGGTTGAATTCATTCATACGTCAAATTCACAAAAGAGTTGAGACCACCGTATACTTGCCGAAAGATTATTTTTCATCAGCTACTGTACAACTAATTATCTAAAAGCAACAGCAGCAAAACTAGCCAAGCCAACTTTACTTAAAGAGCAGCGTTGCATAAAAAATGGTAATTCAAAGTGCTTTACAGAAAATAAATTAAAATAATCATAAAATGTGCACAAGAAAAGAAAAAAAAAAAAGACAAAAAACCCTAAACATACTGGAAACAAACTAGAAAGGTCCAAGATGGGCTTATACTGTACCTTCAGAGTCAGACCGTATTACACACAGCACGTTTATTTAACACTACATGTATGATAAAATGGCAAATATATTATAACATATCACCAGCTAAGAGCAACAAGTAAAACATCCTTATGATTACTGTACAATTATTGTCCAGTCATTGTTCAGATAAAAAAATAAAATAAATCAATTGACGGAATATTTAAAAAATAATTTACAAGGATATAGATATCCACAAGGCTTAGTTTAAAAAAAAAAAAATTAGCATTTTCCTTGTAGGGACTTAAGGCATTGTTCATCCCTTTTCAAATTCATGCAAAACAAATAAACGAACGAACGAAGTCCCTTCTTGAGAATTTCTAAAATTTCTATTGATTTCAATCTTATGCCTGATGTTGTTTTCTAAAGAAGCTCGAGGGTTTTTTTCACAGCATTAAATTGCTGTAAAATCACCTATATTTAATTCACAATTTAATGCTAATTCTAATTCTATTAATTTATTGATTCTTCTGTATCCTTCTATAGGCCTAAAACTGATTAATCAAATCTGATATATAATTTTCAGTCATTTATGTTCATTTTTCTCTAAAAGAGCAGGAGTGAAAATGCATTATGTCTGCTTGAACTTACCTCCAAAATTCACAGGTTGTATGTTCTAGTTGTTTTCTCTGGGTTCATAATAGTAGTCCATTTATTTATTTTCAATCCAGTCCAAATCCTTAATAGAAATTTGTGAAATACAAAATATGGAAAATGATAGAAATTAAGTTTTTAGCTTCTCATTTTCAAGTCATCAAGTCTCATTTTGCAGTTCTCCCGCGTTCTTGTAATCTCTGAACGATAACGACTTGATATGATTTGAAAGTAGGTGGTAACTTCATAACACTGCATTGCTTCTGTTATGCACAGCACAGTTAACCACACGTACAAAAACAGGGTTCTCTGTGCTTTCTTATCAAGTGCTGACTCATCAAAGATTAAATGATTAAAGATTTTCGAAAACATGATTGGAGCAGAGAAAACTGCAGACATGACAGTCATACAGTAAACACATGACAAAATTCATAGAAAAATAACAAGGGTACTGGAAATTTCCAAAAATGTGGTCTTGCCAATAGAAACTAAGCATTCATCAATTTTCAGTTCTTGATCAGGGTTAATAAAATGAATAAACTGAACAATTTACAAATAAACTAATCTAGGTCTCATGGTCCTAATCTCTATAAAGCATCTTTTCTTTTCTTTTTTTTCTTTTCAAGAAAAAACACATTTTAAGGTAATCAAGGTAAAGTACTTGATTAAAATCCTGAGAAATATATAATTGAAACTGTGAATGAATTGTTTTATTTTGAATCTTTTCAACAAATCATGAAATTCATGATTTATTCATGTATCAGACATCGCTACTTTTTTTCATGAACTCTGAAGACTGGAGTGATTGTTAAGATTTACAGTGAACAATGACTTAAATTTAGATATTTTATGACTTCACAAGTCTTGGAATGAGTCATGTATGCCATTTTATGGTACTTTTATGATGCTTTTTGAAGTTTAAAAAACCTATGTTTTTGTGTTCAAAGAAGGGACACATTTTTTTGATGATGCTGCTGTGTAATATGTCAGGATATATAATCAAATGTGTGGATTTTGTTATTTTGGTAATTCCATTGAGGACAAATATTAATGCTATAGCATTACACTGACATTCTAGAGAATTGGACAGAAGTTGTCATGTCACATTTATTTATATAGCGCTTTATACAATACAGATTGTGTCAAAGCAGCTTTACAGTGTTAATCAGAAAAATAGTGTGTGAATAATAAAAAAAATAAAAAATCAATTCTACTGTAAAGCAGCTCTAAAAAGAGGACATCGTTCATTCAGTGCTCATTTATTCAATCATCTTTCAACAGGAAACTCACATTAATAGCATCAGACAAAGCTAGCATTATAACAACTTCCCATTTAGTAATTGAGGGAAACTCATACCCTAATCATTTCCACTATTCCGTTTGGGAATTTAGAGGTGCAAAAATGATGTTTAACTGTGCAAAAAAATCTAATTAGGTAAACTTCATTTATAACTTGTAATTTAGTGGACATTAATAATGTCCTTCCTTTATTCCTTCATTTTAAATTGTTCACATTACTTCAAACAAAAGTGCTTGTTAAATATTTTGATTCTACAATCTGTCAAAGATGATTGACACTTAGCATACAGTTTGAATTGGCATTATGGTTCTGTTCGGAACTCCCTGCGCATCCATGCTGCCTAGCATGGATAAGAGCAGAGAGCGAAGCAAAAAAATAGGGTAAACAGAACAAAACCAACATAAATGTATCACAGATATCATTATTGTTCAATAATTTCATGTACACATTTTAGAATTAGTCTGATTCAATGGAGAATCAGAAGGCCAAATCCTGACTGAATAAGAGGAGGAGCTGGGGATAGAGGAGAGTAATTAGCTATTGAGCAACGCGAAAGCTGCTCATAATACTGAAGAACCATGTATGCTGAGATAGGCGTCGTATTACTATAGCTGAGAGTAAACTGATGCGAGCTTGTCTGATGTGACCTGCCAGAACTAACGCTATGCTTGAGAATTGAAGCGAGTCCCCAGAAATAATCTCGTCCTCATCTCATTCCATGTTAACTAAACCTTTCTTAATGTGAAAAGACCTTCAAGATATAACCACCTGACCTTCCATGTGATGCAGTTCACATTAAATGCACATAGTATAATTCTTGGCCTTTATCTTCCTCTGTGTCGATTACAATGCCTTCATCATTATCCGGCTCAGCCTGAGGTTGGAGATGGATGAGGTATGACACATCATCATACACAATTTGCCCATGAAGGCCTCTCTGGTTCTCCATGCATTGCACTGAAAGCTGAAAATGCGTAATCATTAGTAATGAATCTTAATTCATTGTTACGATCTTGAGATATTCTATGTGTCTGAATTGTTTTTGTATTTGAGCTCTCTGCTCTGGTGTATAGACATGTTTGTGTTCTAGGTGGGTGTGGCCTCTGTTAATCAGCTGGAGGTGGCGATTGGTCCCACTATGCACCTTTCCCAGAGATAAGGACCACCTCAAACACTCGTCTTCTGCCTTCGAGCCTCGTCCACTTCGTACCGTTGTGTCTTTACTAGAATTCTGATTAATTATTGTTCTGTGGATTGTCGCGCCAGAGAGAGATATTCTGAGTAGACCTATGGTAAATCTGTTGAGTGTTAGTTATTCTGAAATCAAATGTTATATCTCCTGTTTATCTGAACTTTGCCTGTTTTGACTATGACTTGGATTCTGATTCTGCTTTGTGTACGCCCTGTAACTTTGTAATTACTTTATTACATGTTTGCCGAATTAAGGGTTGTAGGGGGCTAGACGCCGTTTTATTTTGTGTCTATTTTTCACTTTGTTTATGGTTGAGGGAGGTAGGGAAGTTGGTTTGTAGTTTGTTTTCTTTATTTTTCTTTGAGGTTATTTAGTTATCAAAAAGAAGTTCGTTTTGTTTATTGATTTGGCTTTGTCTGCCACTGAAGATATTGCCTTATATGAGAAATAACACTCATTTTTTCGGCATCTCTCTGGTGTGGATACTGTTTTCTATTTCTGCTACGTCGAACCCCTAGAGGTCGTAACATCAGCGCCAATTTTATATGCGACGTTTTTGCGTGTTTACATCATGTCTTCTACGTCATGTAGATATGCTACTTGCTTGTTCAGGCGATATAATAGCCTATATGTCTTGGCTTTCTTGGTATAGCTAGTCAATTCCATTTGATATATTGTCAGAAAAATGTCCAAACATGTTACCTTTAACTGGTCACTGGGGCAGCATACACATAGATACAACTTTGCAACTTATTAACCCCTAAGGCAGGCCTTTGAGGGCACTGCAGTGCTAAAGCACAGTTTATGTACAATCCTCTGCATGTTACTATACTGTGAAATTTAACATGCAATTGTACGTTTCAGCTACAGATGTCGATAGACAGCCTAAAGCATGCATTTTTGTCTTTGTAAATGCGGCAAAGATTTTCTTCTCAGTGTTTTAGTAACATGGTCATCTGTATCTTTACTGCTGTCAGTGAATGTCCAGCATGTCCAGACAAACCAGTTTAAGTCTGTATTACCTTTCATGTCCTCATAGACTTTGGTTAACCTTGTAGAAATCAGTCAACCCAAACCTTCATTTGCAATGCTCAGCAATATGATGCCATTGCCAAAAAGATGCATAAATCCAGTACAGAAATGAATATGGTATGGTAGAAAAATACAAATAAATTAAAGCAGAAAACATGATTTGTGAAGATGATTCCTGAGTCACTGCCTGGAAAAGACTGACAGGTTTCAGATATATCTCAATGATCTGGAAGTGCACAGAACTCCTCCCACATGTGCAGAAATTCATTGGTATGAACTTTATACATGCTTCAACAAGTCAACCATTTATTTTAGAAAGTTATAAGAACCAAGAAATTGGACAGCATTAGTTCATATGTCATTATGAAGTTTTTTTGTTGTCAAACTCCCTCTTTTCACAAATTTGCAAGACAACACAACGTCCTGAGCAACAAATAAAAAGTTCAATTTCCCTTGTATTAGTAAAATATTATAGGAATGGTGTATTTGGGAAATTAAATTTTGCCTTCATGCTTGGTTGAATGAAAATCTCAAAAATACAGTAGT
The DNA here is from genome assembly GCF_012432095.1 of Onychostoma macrolepis. Lineage (NCBI taxonomy): Eukaryota > Metazoa > Chordata > Actinopteri > Cypriniformes > Cyprinidae > Onychostoma > Onychostoma macrolepis. Next base: position 6,442,081 of record NC_081175.1, on the reverse strand, counting down.
CTCTGTTTCACAATAATGTGGCAAACCGGCAGACCAAACATAGCAATATAAATGTATGCAAATATAATGAACAGAGATCTAACCCTTGTAAAAAAGAACTTTGCTTGATTGTTGTGAATGTGCACTTGTAGTTTACTTCAAATGTTGTACATAAAATTATTGCAAATAATATGATATTATTAAAATAAAAAGCCAATTAATTGTACTAAAAAAGTACACATTCGTGGCTATTTATTAACCAACTTAAGTTATATAAAATTGAAAGTTTTACTTTAAAACACATTTTTATTTAATTTGTCATGCTTGATTGAAGTGCACATATTTTCCTACTTAAATGGGTCAAAAACAGACTTAAAGTTCAACTAACTGCATTTAATATAAATTTAAACTACAATGAATTTTCTTTTCATTGGAATTAACATGTGTTTAAAAAAGGTATATGATTTCTGTAATAACTACTCTTTAAAAAAAAAAAAAAAACTAGGCCTATGCTAAAGTGTACTTCTTTTACGGTAGGGAGGACTGCTAATCTTTAAATGTAAAGTTCGTAGGCCCATTTATTGTCATCCTTGCAGCTAGTTATGCATTTTTCATGGGCCACTATTAAAAAAATGAGTGAACTAGCCTGTCTGTATTAGCATTAGCATCTGTAAAGTGAGTATATCTCTGCTTCTTGTAGTCCTGTATTTTGACTCACTTTATTTGTGTGAATTGGACACTAGTGTTCTACTGAAGGTCTAGTTTTGTGTTGGATGTTTAATTTTTATGGATTTCCTGCTCCTTTATTCAGGAGGGGACTGTTACATCCCTAGGATGTATGTGTTCTATTTAAAAAATGCATTGTTGTTATGTATTCCCGCCCTTTGGGTGTGGTTTATGTTTCCTCTGTGTGTGTTCTCTCTCACTCTCGCTTGGCAGTTGCAAATTGCCCACAGGTGGTGCTCATCAGAGAGTGAGCTGCAGCCGGGTTTCTACAAAAGAGCAGAGTGAACATTGTTTGGAGAGGCTCACTTCTCTCCTGCTCCAGACTTGTGTTGGGGGATTTCTTCTTTAAAAAGATCTGTTGACTGTTGTCAAGTCAAGTCAAGTCACCTTTATTTATATAGCGCTTTTAACAATACAGATTATGTCAAAGCACTTAACAGTATCAAATTGGAGGATAGAGTGTCAGTAATGTATAATGATAAGATTAAACACTCAATTTTCAGTTAAAGGCATTTCATTATTGAATTCAGAGATGTCATTGTCTAGCTCAGTTTAGTTTAAATAGTATCTGTGCAATCAAATCGGCGATAATCGCTAGAAATTAAGTGTCCCCAACTGAGCAAGCCAGAGGCGACAGCGGCAAGGAACCAAAACTCCCTCTGTGACAGAATGGAGAAAAAAAAACCTTGGGAGAAACCAGGCCAGTTCTCCTCTGACCAGACGAAACCCACAGTTCAAAAGTTTATATTTCTATTTTAATTTTGTTGCAAGTTCTAACAACAGTAGTATTATATAGTTAGGTATTTTATTATATTTTTAGTTATTTTGTTATATTTTTTAGTTTTATTGTATTTTAATCTAGGTTTTCGCTGGGGATATGTCTCTGGGGGTCATCTGGGTGTCCTGGTCTCCACTGACGATCAGAGCTGTAGACATCATCTCTTGGTGCTGATCCACCATCTGATCGGATACGGACTGAGAAACAGAATAGGAAAGAAACAGACAAATATTAGCGTAGATGCCATTCTTCTTACGATGTAACAAGTACATCGTGTGTTATGGGGAGTGTTCCCGGTTCCGGTTGATCTAATTAATGCAGCCTAACAACCCTTTAACGGATTTGAATAATAGAAGTGTATTAGTGTGTTATGTGTAAGCCAGGCTAAAGATATGGGTCTTTAATCTAGATTTGAACTGACAGAGTGTGTCTGCCTCCCGAACAGTGATAGGTAGATTGTTCCAGAGTTTGGGTGCTAAATAGGAATAGGATCGGCCGCCCGCAGTCGATTTTGATATTCTAAGTATTATCAAACGGACAGAGTCTTGAGAACGCAGCAGACGTGGAGGACTATAATGTGATAAGAGCTCGCTCAAGTACTGAGGAGCTAAACCATTCAGGGCTTTATAAGTAGTTAACAAGATTTTAAAATCTATCCGATGTTTGATAGGGAGCCAATGCAGTGTTGACAGAACCGGACTAATATGGTCATATTTCCTGGTTCTAGTAAGGACTCTAGCTGCTGCATTTTGGACCAACTGTAGTTTGTTGATCAAGCGTGCAGAACAACCACCCAATAAAGCATTACAATAGTCTAACCTTGAGGTCATAAACGCATGAACTAACATTTCTGCATTTGACGTTGAGAGCATAGGTCGCAATTTAGATATGTTTTTGAGATGAAAAAACGCAGTTTTACAGATGCTAGAAACATGGCTTTCAAATGAAAGATTGCTATCGAACAGCACACCTAGGTTCCTGACTGATGAAGAAGAATTTACAGAGCAGCCATCAAGTGTTAGACGGTGTTCTAGGTTATTACATGTGGGGTTTTTAGGTCCGATAATTAACAACTCTGTTTTTTCAGAATTTAGCAGTAAAAAATTACTCGTCATCCAGTTTTTTATATCGACTATGCATTCCGTTAGTTTCTCAATTTGGTGTGTTTTACGAAGAAATATAGAGCTGAGTATCATCAGCATAACAGTGAAAGCTAACACCATGTCTCCTGATAATATCTCCCAAGGGTAACATGTAAAGCGTGAAAAGTAACGGCCCTAGTACTGAGCCTTGAGGTACTCCATACTGCACTTGTGATCGATATGATACCTCTTCATTCACTGCTACGAACTGATGGCGGTCAGATAAGTACGATTTGAACCATGCTAAGGCGCTTCCACTAATGGCAACAAAGTTTTGTAGTCTGTTGTGTGAAGTTAACTAATCATCTGTTGAGTGTGAACTTCTGTGAGTAGTTGTATCCCTGTTGACCAGCAGTGTGTGCTGAAACAACGAGTGTGCATGTAATTACTTTAAATTACCTACCTTGTCAAGGTATTAAAAAGGTATTGTAATTTCTTTAATTTTTTTATTTATGGTTAGATGGGAAGCTGTAGGGGGAGGGTGCCATTTTTGTTTTGTACTTCTGTTTATCCCTGTTTTTTGGTTAGTGAGGGAGTTGAGGAAAGCTTTTGTTGTTTATTTCTTTTCTTTTACCTGGTTAGGTTGTTTAGTACTCCTCCTGTAAGTTAGCTGCTGTTTTGTTTGTTGTTTTGGCCAGGCCCTCTCCTAAAGACATTTATTGCTTCCTTGATTCTTACTTTCTAAATAAATTGTTTGAGTTTGACAAGTAGTACTAAGAGGACTGAGGTGACTCCTCCTCGTTTTATTCATTTCTTCCTTTTATAATATTAGTTAACCGGTTACTCCCACTCCCAACCCTACACTGTAAAAAATGACCGTGATTTTAACGGTAAAAAACTGTGAAAAAGCTACGGTAAAAACCTGTTAAATGGTTAACGGTAAGTTCTCCTAATATATACGGTGAAAAACTGTAATAGACATTTCAGACAATTTTACGGTGAAATACCGCTTTTGGAAGTGAAAAAGAATATAAAATTTACAGGGAAAAAAACATAAATTGACGTTCCCAGAATTCCCTGAGTTGCATTTCAAATTTTGTTTGAATTTGATGTTTTTTCTTTGAAATAACTAGGTTTCTTCTTAGTTTTTTCTTATCAGTTATGTTTATTAAGGTTGTATGTTACATCTAATGTTGTTAAATTAATGTTTATTGCATATTTCAGTTTAATGAGTCTCACCATGATGGTGTTTAGTGCTTGTGTGAATGACACTGTGCACCTTCTATATATGTTATTATTTAAAAGCTGCTTGTGATGAGCTTTGGTTCATCATGTGACTTTCTCATCACCTTCTGCATTTGGTGGTTATCAGTGTATTTCAAAGGTACAAAACAGATTTCAGTATTTCAATAGGTTGTTATATTAACATTATATCAGTTTGCGGTATTTAACTGAAATTACGGTATTTAACTGTAAATTTAAGTTAAAACCACAGAACCTAAAACGTTGCTACCGTATATTTTACGGTATAATTCTGGCAACCACAGCTGCCGGTTTTTTATCGTAAATTTTATGGCATTTTTTTTTACAGTGTAGACTGGGGAATGGGAACGTAACCGGGACATATTCATATTGACATATTATAAGTTGCTACATGACATGACATGAAGACATGAAGACACAGATGATGGTAAAATGCCTTTATCTGAAATATACAAGGTGAGATGTTAAGGTCTTGGGAGGCATTTCTCTTTCTTGTCTTCACTTGCCGTTACAACAGAACTGGTCTTACGGAGTTTTTCACGTCTAGAGAGAAAAACTGTCACCTGCAGAAAACAAAAACAGTCTTTTTATATACTATGTCGCTAGTCATTCAGTTTTGGAGTGGAAGTAATAAAGCATGTAAACCTACCAGGTGTTGTTTGTTCATGGTGAACGTCTCCCGGTCATTTATTATCACTCCACCCGATCCTTTAGGATTTTCCACACACTGGACAGGGGTCTAAATATACCATTGCATTTGTTAATGTCATGAATTACTTTTAAGAATTTACAAAAATATATATCAATGTCATTATTGATTCTATTGGTAATCAGTAATTAATCTATTGAATATTTTCATCAACTAATCTGATGTATGTGATATAAAGAATATGATAGTATGATATAAAGATTGTAGTTTCTTTTACAAAATCCACTTTAATGCTACTTTTAAAAAATAAATTTGAACTATCCGTGAGGTTTAACACAATGCACTGTCAAGTATAAGCAATATTAAAAATTATGAGTCAGCCATTTTTCTGACTTCATACAGAATTACCATTTCACGAACACAAATACCTTAATTTGACCCACTGAGGGTTGATGAGGGAGACAGTGTAATGTACCCTAAAAACAAATGCAAATAAAACAGCAGTTAAGAGGACCTCAATCCAGAGTGTGAATAATAAGGAAGTTTGACCATCGTGATGAAGACTTGAACTCCACATTTTCAAGTAAACAAAAAATGAATTATTCAGTTTATCAGGACGATAACTCATGGATCGGGTGTTGTAGGTTTCCATTCTTCGGTTTCCAACCCAGAACTTTAACCACTACACCACAAGTTGTACATAAAACCATGTTTAAAACTGTATGTGCTACAAAGTAATATTCACAACTGGGCCTCAATTTAAGTGGTTAAGCACTTTGATGATCTTGACGGATGAACAATTGGCCAAAACAAGAAGCCAACAAAAATTCAACTAAATAATAAATAACGTAAATAACAATAGCAATAAATTTAAGATTTTAACAATATATAGACTTTATAGACTAAACACAGATGTAACCTGCAGCGGTTTACAAAAGCCACAAGGCTAATAGGCTAACAGCCGGAGTTTTTTTGTAGCAACCTAAACGTAGCACTGTTGACATTGTTACAAACAATAAAAGCTTCAATAGTTACTCAATATTATCATATCTTCTTTAATAGTAATGATAGAGTAATAAAGGTTTTGATGGAAATATTAAACATTTCATGAGCAAAATTTATACTTATCCTACCATAACAACCATGCTTTTCCGCAACTGACAAGAAAACAGTGTGCCATCTAACGGAGGTCCTCCAAAGACTAGCAGTAAAAAATGTATACGAATAAAAAATAGATGGCTAACAAATAAAACTGTAACAAATAATTACACCACTTTATAAATTAAGCATATGTTGTTTAACTATATATTAAATGTATATATGATAATCATTTTTGGATAGAACCAGTAGAATTCACAAACTTTTATTTTAACAACTAATATTGTCTAATATTGTAACAGCACATTTATTACATGCCTATTACAGGCTTTATAAATAAATAAATAGCCATAAAAGCAGATCAAGCGATTTGTTTCATTAAAACAAACTTATCTGTCACTTCCCTGTCAGTCACCTCCAGTCACAACCACATTTTGCTGCTGTCTTCATACTGAACTTATGGAGAGTAGAGGTTTACATCCTTTAGTTGCTCTTCAAGGCTCTTCTGAAGGTTCTTCCATGAGCTTTGGTCTCATAATCAACATGACAAATGTGAACATAGTTAAAAAAAAAACAAAAAAACAACCCTGATCATGATTAAAAATGATGCGTGTGATGTGGTGGTTACCTACAAATGAAACTGTAATGTATGAACACAGGATGCAGTTCTGATGATCAAAAACCAAAACCTCACAACCCACTGAGAATGAGCACGCGAATACAAGTTAACTGGTACTACTGATTAGTTCACATAAAATAATGTGCTTTTGATCCTTATAACAACATTAACTGAAGTGTTAATATCTATAATGTTATAATTAAACCATTTTGAACAGTCAAACATCATGTTTCAAAGCTAAAACTGAAATTATTCAATTTTGTATTGCCTTCAGGGGCAAAATATACATATTTTGTATTTTATATATATTTGTACATGATTGCTTGAGTATTTCTTTCCTGAAACTTGTCTGTAAGAAGTTCAACACAGAAGTGAAACTTCAAAAGCCTGATTCTGCCTCAAGACTCAGAGCTGCTGAATCAAGCTATATTGGATTTGAGTATGAACCTGTTAACAAACAATTTTGCCTTGTTTAAATGTGATGTTAAATTCTAACACAATACATTTAGCTGTAAAGTTTGAATGTAAAGGTTAGTAAGCAACAACAGAGTATGTGGTTTTAAGACAAGACACAGTATTATGTCACAGTGCTGGCGTACTGCCTTGCTGCACACAGTAGGGACCTGAGCAGAAGAACACTCTCTCCGTGGTCAAACACGTGTAGGTGGATCAGTCTTGTTATGGAGATACGTTGCTGTTGCAGGAAGTGGAAATCTTGACTGTGTGAATAAATTTGAATGTTTACTGCCAATTAATTTTTTCATTAACTCTATATACTCTTTGAACCTATGTTTTGTTCAGTCATTTGACTAAAATACCTCTCAGTGCAGTCCAGGGTCGGCGCTAGCTATCATATTTATTATGATAAATTATTTAAAATGATTTAAAAAGCTTTTTTAAATTATTTATTATTTATTAATAATATGACAATATCATAGTTAATATTGGATAAATGGGAGGGAGAGATCCTGCCCATACCAAAAAAAAATAATAATTATAAAAGCACTTATGTTCATTTACTGAAGTGGTATTCAGGAACTGTGAATAAATTACTGAAAAAATTACTGCAAAATAATAATTGTATCACGGCTATAATAACAAACAAAAAATAGGTTACCTTAGATAAAATTTGATTAATATGCATGTACAGTACCGGTAAAAAGTTTAGACACATTACAGTTTTTAATGTTTTTGTTTTTTGTTAAGTCTCTTATGCTCATCAAGCTATACATTTATTTGATCAAAAAAAAATTGCACTTTTTATACAAGTTATAAACCATAAACATTTTCTCATTGCTATATTTTTAGCAGTTTCTTACAGAGTGGGAAAGTATGACTGTTGTATGATGCATGTGTGTGTATCGAATCGTTGTGGACAATGCAGTTGATTCAGGTCTTTCATTTATTCAGTCTTTAACAGATCACGTCTGCTCCATCTGAAGATTTGTCCATCAACTGTTTTCACAGTATAAGATCTTGGAGCTACTTCTTGAATAACTGTGGCCTTCTTGCTCCAGTTCTCATCACTTTTGTTTCTGACAACATCATTCCTCACCAGTGGTAGTAGATACTTTGAAGCCCTGTCATAGTAGACCTTTTTTCTATCCTTTAGTTTTCTGAGCTTCTGCTTTATTTTCACATTTGCTTTTTGTTTTGAACAAGATGGCAATGTAGTGCAAAGTTTCTGATTCTTCAGCATCTCAGCTGGTTGCCATGCCACTGTCAGGGTGGTAAAGGAAGAGGAATCAGTTGCAGGGATAACAGAGATTTGAGTTTCAAACACAAAACAGGAACTAGCCACTGTCCGAGAGGGAAGCCAGGAGAGATCCCAGCCAGGTCCGTGGACTAGATTGTCAGCTCAGCATGAGGCGTCTAGGAAAGGGGTTTCAGAGTGAATGACAGAGAGCAATGAGACAGACAAGCTCTCCAATGAACACCAGGGCACAGGGAATGGTGACTGTGAGAGAGGGAGACTGAGAGAAGGGGGAGCTGAAAGGGGGAAAGGGAAAAACAAAACCAAAAGCAAAACTAAACTAAAAGGCAGGAGCTCAAAAAACAAGGAACTAGAAAGCACATAACTAGGGATGGCTAGATCGACAACTAGTGTCGACACACGTTTCGAGTTTTTGACACACTAGTGCTTCGAAACAGTGTTCCGGAGCATTTCTTGGAATGAAACGAAGCGTCGTTACCTCACGGAGTGGATCGGATCGCTTATCAAACTGAAGCCACAGTCAATTAATCGATAATAATAGGCTGATTAAAAAACACTTTAGAGGCACTACTTCAAATCTCCCTTTTCTGTCAAAGATACTAGAAAAGGTAGTATCCTCACAATTATATTCCTTCCTAGAGAAAAATGATATCTGTGAGGAATTCCAGTCAGGATTTAGATCGTATCATAGTACTGAGACTGCTCTCATTAGAGTTACAAATGACCTGCTTCTATCATCTGATCGTGGTTGTATCTCTTTATTAGTTCTACTGGATCTTAGCGCTGCGTTCGACACTATCGACCACAACATTCTTTTGAATAGACTAGAAAACTTTGTTGGCATTAGTGGAAGTGCCTTAGCATGGTTCAAATCGTACTTATCTGACCGCCATCAGTTCGTAGCAGTGAATGAAGAGGTATCATATCGATCACAAGTGCAGTATGGAGTACCTCAAAGCTCAGTACTAGGGCCGTTACTTTTCACGCTTTATATGTTACCCTTGGGAGATATTATTAGGAGACATGGTGTTAGCTTTCACTGTTATGCTGATGATACTCAGCTCTATATTTCTTCGCGGCCCGGTGAAACACACCAAATTGAGAAACTAACGGAATGCATAGTCGATATAAAAAACTGGATGACAAATAATTTTTACTGCTAAATTCTGAAAAACAGAGGTGTTAATTATCGGACCTAAAACCCCACATGTAATAACCTAGAATATTATCTAACACTTGACGGCTGCTCTGTCAATTCTTCTTCATCAGTCAGGAACCTAGGTGTGCTGTTCGATAGCAATCTGTCATTTGAAAGCCATGTTTCTAGCATCTGTAAAACTGCATTTTTCATCTCAAAAGCATATCTAAATTGCGACCAATGCTCTCAACGTCAAATGCAGAAATGTTAATTCATGCGTTTATGACCTCAAGGCTAGACTATTGTAATGCTTTATTAGGTGGTTGTTCTGCACGCTTGATCAACAAACTACAGTTAGTCCAAAATGCAGCAGCTAGAGTCCTTACTAGAACCAGGAAATATGACCATATTAGCCCGGTTCTGTCAACACTGCACTGGCTCCCTATCAAGCATCGGATAGATTTTAAAATCTTGTTAATTACTTATAAAGCCCTGAATGGTTTAGCTCCTCAGTACTTGAGCGAGCTCTTATCGCATTATAGTCCTCCACGTCCGCTGCGTTCTCAAAACTCTGGCCGTTTGATAATACCTAGAATATCAAAATCGACTGCGGGCGGCAGATCCTATTCCTATTTAGCACCCAAACTCTGGAACAGTCTACCTAACACTGTTCGGGAGGCAGACACACTCTGTCAGTTTAAATCTAGATTAAAGACCCATCTTTTAGCCTGGCTTACACATAACGCATTAATACGCTTCTATTATTCAAATCCGTTAAAGTTGTTAGGCTGCATTAATTAGATCAACCGAACCGGGAACACTCCCCATAACACACGATGTACTCGTTACATCGTCAGTTGAATGGCATCTACGCTAATATTTGTTTGTTTCTTTCCTAGTCTGTTTCTCAGTCCGTATCCGATCAGATGGTGGATCAGCACCAAGAGATGATGTCTACAGCCCTGATCGTCAGCGGAGACCAGGACACCCAGATGACCCCCAGAGATATATCCCTAGATATATCAACCAAAAATAACAAAATAACTAAAATATAATAAAATACCTAACTACATAATACTACTATTGTTAGAAATTGCAACAAAATTAAAATAGAAATATAAACTTTTGAACTGCGGGTTTCGTCTGGTCAGAGGAGAACTGGCCCCGACTGAGCCTGGTTTCTCCCAAGGTTTTTCTCCATTCTGTCACAGAGGGAGTTTTGGTTCCTTGCCGCTGTCGCCTCTGGCTTGCTCAGTTGGGGACACTTAATTTCTAGCGATTATCGCCGATTTGATTGCACAGCTACTATTTAAACTAAACTGAGCTAGACAATGACATCTCTGAATTCAATAATGAAATGCCTTTAACTGAAAATTGAGTGTTTAATCTTATCATTATACATTACTGACACTCTATCCTCCAATTTGATACTGTTAAGTGCTTTGACACAATCTGCATTGTAAAAGCGCTATATAAATAAAGGTGACTTGACTTGACTTGACTTGTTTAATGGTATTTATATATAGACATATTTTAAAAATTCATAAAAATATCAAATCAAATTGTTTTCTACAAACTCCACCAGATTCTTGTTCTTCATCTCCCCAAGTATCAGTATTTATTCATTAGATACTAGTTCTTATAGTGACTAGTATTTAATTATACTCTTCTTGTTAAGAAAAAAATAGAACTAGTTATTATTTTTAGTTACTAGTAACTTTTTAGACCAGAGATATCCTGAACTTATAGATACTAGTACTTTTTAAATTTGCATTTCTGCCCATTATGCTAATCGTATGTTGAATATTAATGAACCAGCAACATATAGGAGAGAGATTAGACAAGAAACAGAATCCAGGAGATGGATGTACTTTTTTTGAGGAAACCACGTAGAAAAGAAACAATCATTTGTACATAAGCACATAGAAATCCTATTTTGTCAGTTTTGTAAGCACTGCAATTTTGTAAGCATATTAGCCTAGCCTGTTTGTTGGTCATCGAGTTACCTCTAGTGGCAGGATGGAGATAAGACACCAATTTTATTATCTGTTATTTCCCTCTTTTTCCTCCAGTTAAAATAATAAATATCATATCAGGGCTTTGCAACTTTTTTGCATGTAGCACTGGTGCTACAGACATTGAATGTTTTTACATTAATGTTCTTTACAGGGCACACAAAATCCGAACCTTATGGTTTTCAGACAAATATTTTCTTTATTTGGGAAAAAAAAGCCCAAAAATTATTAATAAAACAAAACAAAACAGGTATGCTGTACTTGTAGGGCTGCAGGGTTTGGTCAAAAATTTTGTTTATATATGTATATCAATAAAACTAATAATGGTTATTATTTTAAATAAAAACATTTAAAAAAATAAGGAATATTACTTTTGTAATAACACTATTACACTATAATATACAAAACTGAGTATTTAAGAATAAATATAATAATAAATATAGCTGCAAGAAAAAGAAAATTTTGACACTTCTCTACACTGAAGAAAATCTTAAGGATTTGCAAATGTTTACCTCAAAGTTCTTAATTATTTTTACTCGTTATTTTGTGAGCAATAACGAGTAATTTCTTTTCATTCATAACTGTTCGCCAGAGGGCGCCCTCGCGCAGTAACTCCACTAGTGAGACTCACTTCCAGGAAATCCCTTATATGGACAAAGACATTCAGCTTTTGCTGTTTATGTATCCTAGTAGCTGCATAACATGCAGATAGACGTTTTACTGATGAAACAAGAAGAAAATAAACAATGATTGCGACAATATATGGTTTTATCTGTGTTCTTCAATCCATCTTGGGTATTTTTATACGTTTTATACGTATGTTTAAAATGCAATGCTAATCGACATAGCCTTTATCACTGCATAGAATAATATGAAGTGGCATGATTTCTACCTCATTCTTTTTAAAGGGGTCATATAATGGTACATGCACTTTTACAAGTTGATTGTACTGAAATGTGTGTTAGCAGTGCCTGTACACAACCATCATAAAATGATAAAAATCCATCCAGTGTTTTTTTTTTTAATCTCCTTATTTGTTTTACCCTGTCTCAAATCAAGCCGTTCGACCGTGTGACGCCACACGGTCGGACGCACCTCCCACGATGGTTGATTGACAGCAGTGTTTCAACACAGACCCGCCCTTGCTCGTGAGCGAGCTGTCAATCATAGTCCGCGCGTCATTGTTGATATACGCTGGAGCTGTCTATGAGCAGAATGGCGTCTAAGCGATTGTGGTGTTCTGTTCTCGGGTGCAATAATGAACACAGCAGTCATTTTGATGTTCCTAAGTCCGAACCGCTGAAGACACAGTGGCTGAGTTTTGCTTTTGAAGGGAATATTCCCCACGAGCAAAGTCAATGTTTTCATGTTTGCGCGAATCATTTTTCACCAGACTGCTTTATAAATGAAGGTCAGTATAAAGCTGGTTTTGCTAAGAAGCTGCTCCTGAAAAAAGAATCGGTACCAACTATTCGTGTTCCTGCTGAACCTCCAGAAGAAGTGAGTGTAACGTTTAATTAACCTTTATATTAATCTTTATATTAATCTTTGCAAATCGCTAGCACGCTTCACGATGTATGTGGCTAATGTTTACATTCAGGGTACATGCATGTTTTCTATTCTGACGTTCTCAATATAATGAATAATCCCACGTTTATAATGAACAAAACGTTACGGTTGCACAGTATCCTCAGAGACTCCCGCTGCCATTCTTCAAAATATACCCTCAACTGTTGTCAAGGCAACACTCCACGTGTGTTGTGTCAAAAACGCCCCACAGAACAGAGGGGCGGGGCGAGCAAAGCTCACTAGCATTTAAAAACACACGCACTAAAACGGTGTGCTGAAAACAGAGCTGTTTTTGAGCAGGTAAAATGAGTGTTTTCTTACAATACTAATGAGAATTTTTAATTAAAGTATATTACAAACTTTCAATTTAGACCCTAAAGAATCATATTAGCTTGTACAAAAATGGCATTATATGACCCCTTTAATGAAACCATGTCAGATAAATGTCAATATATTTTTGTTGGACAACAGGTTTGTAATGTTTTCTTTGTGTTTTTATGGTAACCAATTAGCATATTAATGTATGTATTGCCATGTGGCCTCTGATTGGACGGTTGAGAGGTACTCATGTTTATGTAATGATTTGTTTGAATTAAGATATCTCCAAATACATTATTACTAGTTCTTTGTGAGGTTGAATATAACTCCAAATGAACAGGGAGTGGTAGTTATACTGTTTTTGATATCATCTTTTAATTTCTGACTAGTAATTATTGCAATAGTGACTACTAGTATCTATTTACATTTTCCTCACGCGGTGCTCCAGCAAAGCCAATAGTATCGTGAAGGACTCCACACACCCCTCCCACAGTCTCTTCCAGCTTCTACCATCAGGAAGACGGTACCGGAGCATCAGAGCCCCCTCTGCCAGACTGCTCAACAGCTTTTTCCCCCAGGCTGTGAGAGCCCTGAACTCAAATCACCCCTCTCTGAAACCCCATGCAAACCCCCTACCTCCTGAAACATGGACCATCTGAAACTTATGGAACTTTTTTTTTGTGCAAGCAAAGTGTGCTACACACAGGTGAGTGGGCCTGTACAAACCACCTGTAGTAGCACACTCTCCTCCTCTATGCGCACTAGTCACTTTTCACACACACTGCTGTGTGTATACATATCCCACAAAAGACTCATAATATACGTATGTTTACATGCTCATGCACTACAAATCATTCTGCACTGTTCCCCAGCCAGCTGCTGACTCACAATGTTTCTCTTCGCACATGTACAGTATTTATCTGAAGCACTCGTACAGTTTGTATTATTTGTATTTTTTAGTTTATGTATAGATAAAACATTTTTTTTATAGAGAGTATATTTATAGTCAAATCTATCAGTAGAATAGTTGTGTATAGGTTTATATTGTTTTACTTCATTGCTGTATGCCTGTATTTATGTAGCACCGTGGTCCTGTGAGGCACGACATTTCGTTCCACTGTATGCCCCCCGCATGTAGCGGAATGACAATAAAGCTTGACTTGACTTGACTTGACTTTGGCGCCATTCTATTGAGGTTGTTTTATTTTCCTAATTTCTTACATTTGGATTGACACGATTTGCCCTGCACCGTGTCTATAACGCTGCAACAGCTTGGGACTGACCAGAGGTGGGTAGTAACGAGTTACATTTACTTCGTTACATTTACTTGAGTAAATTTTTTGGGTAACTAATACTTTTAGAGTATATTTAAAAATGGGTACTTTTACTCTTACTCGAGTACATTTTTAGTGAAAAAACGGTACTTTTACTTCGTTACTGTGGGCGACGCTCCTCTCGTTACTTTATCTTAATGCATACAAGTTAAAAATCCTTCAATTTATTCCAAGCGCGCCATTTACTTTTTTTTCTGGGCAATGAGCGATGCCCGTTCGCGAATGATTCATTCTTTTGAGTCAATTCTATTCGAAGGCTTGATCAAACCAGTTGGCAGACCAATGAATCGGTTCGCGAATCAGTTTGAATGATTCGTTCAGTTCCCTGCCGCACGCGCTGAGTCGTCTGAAGCGGTTCTCACTCAGAGTTGTAACATCAAGAGCGCTGAAGACGTGGCTCTGGATCAACAGTCAGTTGAAAACATCTGCAAAGGTTATGGTTTGCTAGCTATGAAGATCTTTATTAGACGAACACCGCGTGTGCTGACGGTTCCACAGGTATAGATTCGTTTACAGTACACGATACCACTATGACATTACCAGTTTGTTGTACATGTACCTTACACATTAAATACAATGTATATTTGATTCATTAAATAAGCTGTCACAGAGTATGAAATAAACACCCGCCAAACCCACGTTAGTTCCAGGAGGAATGCCTTGCCTAGACACAATTAATATGGAAATTTTCACAATCTTTACGCTTGCAGAAATAAAGGCTACATTTGTTTACATTTTGCAGAACAGGCGGAAGAAGATCCGTCAATGTGCATTTGTTTCGTTATGTTCAGATGTTCTGTAGCGGTCATGTGAGGAGATTTTACTCTTCTCAGTGTCAGAGGTTATATACATTTATAATACATAATTAAAATTTAAAATATAATTAAATTTAACTCAGTGATCAGGGCCGGATTATCCATAGACGGGATTGGGCGAGTGCCCTGGGGCACCAGCCAATAGGGTGGCACCAAGTGATTACGATAATGACAAGACCTTTAAAATATTTTTCATGTTTTGTATATATTATTTTGCTGGAAGAGATACAGATGCATAGAAAATGAACAGTTAATGATACAATATACAGAGAGAATATCAAATATATGCACGCATATAAAGAATTGCGATTGGGTCAGGTCCCAGTGTATTTGCCCCCTCCCCCCAGTCAGAGTCGAGCATATTTATTCACAAATGGATAGGCAGCATCGACTTGGCGGTTGTGCGAAACGTAAATTAAAAAAAAAAAGAAGAGAAAATATCATGACACATAGCCAGGGCTATACAGGGCGACTGAAAAGTAGCTACTGTGTGCGACTATCAAAACATATTTAGGAGCACCTGTGCGACTAACCCGATCAGCATAGGCTATTTGTGTTTGCGCTGAGAGGAGCTTCAAAGATTTCTACTTGCGTGTTTGTGCAGCGTTGAGTAATGTATCGCAGACATATGTTGATTCCTTGAATGCAATGTTAATCAGAATCCACTCACTGCTCAAAATACTTTTGTTCAGTGCAGTTATGCACGCTCACAAATGCTCTCGTTATAACAAACAAAGTGTAGATAGTGTAAATAAGAGATTCGTTGTGCAGTGTAGAGAGCTTCATTGATTATAATGGAGTTTTGTGAGATTGCTGAAGTGAGTAACAGCTTTTAAAGATTATTAAAGGTGTTTGTAAATGTGATATTAAATTAATACAACAGCTCAATAAACAATAAGTTATATAAAGTGATGTACATTGTATGACTTTTAACAATATTGCCTGATTTTGCTCCATTTAGTCAAGGAACATAGTTTCAAACAGTCACAGCCGAGCAGCTGCGCGTCTCCATTCAAACATAGCGGTGTTTCATTTATGAATGAACCTGCGTTTTTAAATGAGTCTAGTGAGTCAGTGATTCAATTACCCACTCATAAAGTGAGTCACTTGCTTCGTTCCTGAATGAATCAGCTGTTCAAACGAATCAGTGACTTACCGCCACCTGTTGGCAGTTTTATTTTTATGTTTAAAGTGTCCTTTCAGTTATTTAAATCATTTCAATCAAACAATAGTTCTATATTCAAAATGTTATATTTAAAACATTAATCTCACAACATTGCTATGAATTTAAAACATCCATGCCACCTCTGAGCCTCTCTAAATGTCTGTAAATTTACCTACATGCCACTTTTGTGTTCTTCTGTGCCACCTTTGTAGTGGAAACTAATTTTGTTGAATGATTTCTTTTGATTAGTAACTTATTCTTCTTATTCTACCTGTTCTTATGGAATTTCTTTTTATTATTAAAAAAACGGGGCCTTCAAATGTGGTCACCCTAGGGCACTACACTGTGTTAATCCGGGCCTGTCAGTGATGCAAATCAGAATTTGTATCAGCTGTTACTCCAGTTTTCGGTGTAATATGATCCTTCAGAAATCATTAAAATATATTGTTTTATTACCAGTGTTGTTGAAAAAAAACAAAAACAAAAAAACAGCATATGCTGGTTAGGTATGTTTTGAAGCTGGGATGCTGGTTTGTGCTGGTCATGTGCTGGTCTTGAGCAGGTCGGACCAGCTTAGGACAAGCAAAGGACCAGCTTAAATCAGTTCAAACCAGCATCCCATGCTTCAAAACATACCATACCAGCATATGCTGTTTTTTTCAACAGGGAACAGTTTTGCTGCTTAATATTTTTTGGAACCTGTGACAGTTTGTTCAGGATTCTTTTATGAATAGAAAGCTAAAAAAGAACAGCATTGATAATAAATCAGGCTGATAAAAATTCTGATTTGCATCACTGAAATAAATTACATAAAAAAAAAATTAAAGGTATTTTGAACGGCTGTGTGTGTGTGTGTGTGTGTGTGTGTGTGTGTGTGTGTGTGTGTGTATAAAATTGTATCTAAATATCTATATATCTAAATAAAAATAGACTATATTCAGTATATGATCCAAAGTAACTAGTAACTAACTACTTGAGTAGTTTTTTTATCCGATACTTTTTTACTCTTACTCAAGTAACTATTCAGACTATTACTTTTACTTTTACTTGAGTAAATATTTCTTCAAGTACTTTTACTTTTACTTGAGTACAGTTTTTGGGTACTCTACCCACCTCTGGGACTGACTACACTGGATGTGTTACATCGTTTGTAATGATTGGAAAATCCGTTTGTGTCAGAAAAAGTGCAAGAGCTTGGAGTGCATTGTACTTCAGAAATATACAGGGACATCACTTTACTGTCCGCATCCACTGTAGATAGTCATAGTACATAATATTACTATATATACTATATATAATGGGTTCTATATTGTTTTTTATCGAGTCGAGTCGCGCCACTGGCGTCCCGAGGAAGACACGGATCCAGCGGGGCAGCGCTGCGGGTTTTGCCTGGGGATGAACCCGCGAGAGTGGAAGAGCTCCGGAGAACATCTGCGCTGTGTGTCGATGTACCTTACGAGAGAATAAGACCTGCAAGCAAAGTGAAAATATACGTACGTTTGTCTGTGTGTTTGTGCCAGATTTTTGCACAACAGTTTACCTAATGTTAGTAACATTTACCCTTCAACATGGCGGTAACAAACTTTACTATGGTTAACTGTGCTGTCCTTTCAAACGACTTTTGTCAGCTTATTGAATTAAGTTACCGAATTAAAATTATTTTTTAGGAGCAACGCTTATCTTATATTAAGAATAGGTTAAGGCAACATGATCTCACAGAATTCCGTGTAATGTTCACGGACTTAATTAACCTCCGAATCTGTGGTGGCATCATGGAATCGCCGAAAATTCCGTGATGGGCTCACAGAAAAAATTCCGTGATGGGCTCACAGAAGTGATACCAATGTAAGTCAGTGACAGGCATCAGCCGTGAACCACGCACGGAAACCCTTAGCATCAATATGCCGACGCGATACTGGGAAATTTATCGTCATCATTATTGTTCAGAACTGGGTAGGTTTAGGGTAGGGGTGGGGTCAGGTACTCCAGTGAAAGTATAACTGCATCGGAGTCACTCTTTATACGTGGTCCGATGCAGCGCTCTGTTGAACCAGTGAATCCGTGCATGGACCACGGCTGATGCCTTCTGTGAGCCCATCACGGAATTTTCGGCATTCCGTGATGCCACCACAGATTCGGGGTTAATTAAGTCCGTGAACATTACACGGAATTCTGTGAGATCAGGTTGGTTAAGGGATGTGAAATTTTGTTCAGGTGTTAGTAGTTAATGTTGGCCAACTATGGTTTTGAGAGGTTTGTGTATGGAGTTTGCCTTTTAAAAGTGTGCCATTTCTACTTCTTGTTTTTCAGAGAAGACATTTCTGTCACTAACAAAGTGGATGGTGAGCAAAGGTGGTGGCCACGTTTTGGAGCAGGACCTGGGTTTTGCAGATGTTTATCTTTTTTCCCCGTTATGTTTCTGTTGCCTAAAGATTCTTTGTGAGGATAAATCCAGAGGACACAACATAATGCACTGCAAAACGTCCTAAGACAGGAGAAATGGTGAAGATGCACTGTTCCAGCATTGGAAGACTATATTTTTAAGTGTTATAATGCGGTGTTTTAAATAAAGAATTTGATATTTTGTAATTATTGTGTCTGTTTTAACTGAATGCCAGTAGTACCTATGTAGAGTAATAATAAAATGAATTCTATATAAAAATAATAAAATCCAATGAAATCTATATTAAAATGAATGAATTACAGTAGATTTTTTTTACAGTAATTTATTGCAACTGTAAATCAAATGCAGTTTGCTACTGTAAATCTTAACAGCGTTGCCAGTGAGTTACTGTAAAAACCCTTTGAAATGTCTAACAGTGTACTTACTAGTCAAAACTGAATAGTTGATATCTCAATGACGGATCCCCATAGAAGTCAATGGCAAAAAATTAAAATTTGTTACTAGTAACAATATAATAATTACTAGTCACTATTGAAATAAGTACTAGTATCTAATGAATAAGTACTAGTATTTAATGAATAAGTACTAGTACCTAATAAATAAGTACTAGTATCTAATGAATAAGTACTAGTACCTAATAAATAAGCACTAGTAACTTTACAATAGACACTAGTACCTAAAGAATAAGCACTAGTACTTAAAGAATAAGCACTAATGAATAAGTACTAGTACTTAATGGAAAAGATAATAGTATCTAAAAAATAAGTACTAGTAACATGGAAACAGATACTAGTGCGGTTCATAGATTAAATGTTAAAACGGCTTACCATACACGCACCTCTCCAAAGTGCATTTACATAAACCATACATAAAGACGATTAGTAAATATGAGACAGAAAAATTTTCTAAAAGAATTACAGAAGAGCACATCACAACATGAATCAGACATGATCTGAGTGAGTGATGTATGTGTGCTATTATATAATAGAATTCACTGTTGTCAACACAGCTATAGATGAATGTTGTAAATAAACAAATATACATGGAGTAATTAAACATAAGTTATTTCATTAGTATTGTTGATAAATTGGAACATTTGTGTTGGATAAAAAGCGAGTTAACACAGGAGCAACTACCTCAACATGTAAATAAATATAGTATTGAGCAGATAAATCACAGAGGTGACTGAATCTGGTCTGGATGTTACAGGACAGATGAGACATTTGTGTTTATCTGGTGCAGATTGACTGATGAAGGAATGCTGCCATCAAAGGCTCTCAGTGAGTATACTAATGAAATGAATTAAACATATTTTAATCTTAATTTGTAGTTTATTTTAATTATTGTAATTTCAAACAGAGCTATTACAGCACTTTTCTGATTCTTGATTTCTATACATCTGATGCAGAGCTTTTGTGGTGGAGCAGGTGACAGCGGCATTTGTGAAAGAAAAAAAACAAAGAAAAACTTAAAACAAAAATATAAAGTAGGACAAAGTAAGCCATTTTTTTCTGTTAAAATGGCTGCTCTTGTTTTGCGTTTGTGCATCTTTGCAGGATCTGAAATGTCCACAGACTAGTGTGAACAGTGAGAAAGGAGAAATCCACAGCAGCATCCTGAAAATGGTCCAGAGTCATGAATGAGACGCTCCATCACTCCACCTGACCTTACTGCCTCATCTGGGCCATGTTGCTGAGGTCTCTTCTTGTCCTGCTAGTTTCTGTTCATACAACATCATTCAATGAAACCCGAGTTTCAGAAGCTTCAAAAGCATCATCAAATAAGGTTATGAATCTTCTGAAAGTCAGGCTCGATTGACTGATATCGTAGGAACAGAAATCAGCAGGACAAACTTGACCAAAATCACCTTTTGTGTTGCTGAAGGACACACTGATGGTGACGACTGCAGAGATCGAACCAGCAACCTTCTGCATACCAGTTCACTACACCACAGAAGTAATGAAGCTATATAAAAAAATAGCATGCAATTGTAAGCATGTGAAATTAACTTTGGCAAGAAATGGAATGCTGACAACATGAGATGTCAAATGTTTTACTCTGTGTAAATGTTTACAGGTAGTTCTCATGGAGAGCAGGCACACAAATATTTGGAGCAGATGGAGCGGCAGCTAGATTGTCCCGCACACGTTCTCCTGCTCTCGTTCAAGATTGTGTGGTACGGGGAGCCTCATCCTCTCTGTGTACTCAGGCAACGATAGCCTCGATGCCCCTTTCTCATCCATGATCAGATTCAGTCTGACTGCAGCAGTGAGGGTCGTGATGGACAGCAGAGACGCGGTGGTCAGCTGCTTCATCAGAATAAAGCTGCAGAACTGGCACAGCTGTGTTGAGATGGCAGTAGGATTTGGGTTCACCATCTGTAAATACATGATTGTCAGAACAATATGTTTGAATAAAGCTTCGTTTCATGTGTCTTTGGCTTGTATTTATTTATTGTCATGATTACTTTTATTTATTGTTTTACTCATTTATTTCCTGTTGTTGTCAGTAAATAAAATATAATTGTTTCTTTAACATAATTCATTACTTGACTGAAACTTGAGATGTATTCACATTGGCTGCATTTTGTGTAGTCGTGCATAGCTATGGCATATGACAAAAAATACGTTTTGCTTATTTTACTAAAAAAATATAATTAATTATTGGTCAGCATTTATCTTTTTTATTGTTCATAATTTTTGGTGTGGGCTAGCAATGCATTCTGAGTTAAACTTAATTTCTAAGTAGTAATACTTACATTTTTCGAGTGTAAAATCAACAGTCTTCTCCAAAGACGAGATCTTTGAGCAGCTGATCGACGTCTCCTTTGTGCAGATATTGCAAACATGGAGGAAAACTACTAGGAGGGGTTGTGGATTTATATTTGTGCACATGTCGCTCTTATTTTCTTTTTAGTATCATTGCAGAACTTATAATTACATACAAGCTCAGGGAAAGATGGTAGTATTTTTTAACAATGAACAATCATAATAACAAAACAACTATAATGGGTTTGCGTACATCATAGTATGAGATTATATACACAGGGGGAAAAAAAGAAATATCTGAATAATAAAATTCATATAATCATAATGCATTAAAAATTGCATTTGTTGTTTTTATTTATACTGTAAACCTCAGGGATTAAACGTGAGAGACATTCAACAAAAAAAAGAGGAAAACAAAGAAGATCTAAGCCAGTCTTGTGTGTGGATGAACAATTTTGCACATAGAATTAAGAGATTAATAACATATTCAAAATAAACGATTTTGGTTTTTCGTAATAAAAAAAAAAAAAATCTTTAAGGATTATATATATATATATATATATATATATATATAAAACTTAACCCAAAATGTATTGGTTATACTACAATCACAAGGGCAGCTGTTTCTTCTACAAGACCAAAAATGAGCAAATTTCATCAACATCAAAATATTTACAGAACCTGTCGCTCATATCTTTTAAGTTGTTGCGCTTGTTATAACGTCATAAATCACATGATAAGGTCAACATGGCAGATCGCATTCATACTCAACGAGATTTGGCTGTAGAGTATGTACTCTTTTAACGCTCGTTAAGTGAGTACTTAATTTCAATAAGTACCTACTCGTTGAGTAGGCGGTTTCGGACGCAGCCAGTCACTTGTTTCGCTCCTAAACGAATCAACCGTTTAAACGAATCAATTGAATGAATGATTCAGTGATAAAATCAGTGATTTGGCGTCACCTAGGGGCAGGTTTAGTTTCATTTTTAAAGTATAATTTAAGTTATTGAAATCATTTTAATCAATCAGTATTTCTATATTCAAACATTTATATTTAAAACATTAATCTCACAACAGGTCCAAAGCAATTTGTTTAAATTAATATAAAGAATTATATATATAAAAAAAATGTATTTGTTGCTCCACAACTAGATTTTTTTCAGTTCCTAAAACGTTCTATTTTTGATTATTCTGAGAAGACATGCATAAGATTTTTTTTTCTGTACTGCATACTCTTCTAATTCACAGAAATACCATTATACCATAGTGCTTCAATTATTTGCCATAATAAACGGGGGTTTGGGGTGCAGAACATATTGTGTCTATTTTCATGCATTTGTAACATCATCTTTGTTCATTCTCAGGCTAGGCCCAGTGGGTCCACATTAGAGGATAGTGGAGAGGAGAGAGGTCATGAGGCGGGAGAGGAATGTGAAGAAGAGAGAGGAGATGATAGTGGAGATGAGAGTAGACAGGAGAGAGAAGACAGAGGAAAAGAAAGAACAAATGATGGAGTAGAGGATGGAGTACATGGAAGAATAGAAGAGAATGGAGATGTAAGAACATACACAGTAGTGGAAAGTGAAGACAAGGAAAAAATTGATTACTACATTCGTCCCCACCATGAAAGCTTGAAGACCTTTTTTGAGTATCATCCTGAACAAACATCAAATAATCCAGTCGTGCAAAAAGTGTTCTGGTGCAAGGATGGCACTAATAGAAGGTGGCTTACTTACCACCAAGAACGTCATGCTTTGCATTGCTCTGTCTGCATAGCATTTGCCAAGTCAAATGACAAGTCTCCCTTCATTAGTGGTATGACAGACTGGAAACATGCATCAGCGCTTAGAGGAACATGAAAAGAGCATGGCTCACAAAACTTGTGCAGAAGCATACTTTTTAAATGCCTCTAAATCTGATGTTAAACACTTACTTAGTGGAAGTCAGTTGTCCTCACACAGGAAACAAATCTGAAAGAAACGACAAATACTCGAGAGTGTAGTTGATGTTGTAAAGATGATTGGAAAAAGAAGCCTTAGCTATAGGTCAGAGAATGAGGCTGCATACACGCTTGATGACTGCAATATTGATCATGGTAACTTCTTGGAGGTTATAGACCTATTAAGCAAGTATGACGTCTGTCTAAAAGAGCATTTAAAGGAGTGCATTGAAAAATCTAAGAAGATACATCAAACTGGGGCAAAAGGCAGAGGGTCCCTGGTTTCGCTACTGTCTCCAAGAACCATTAATTCTGTCATTGACACCATTCAGCAGCTTATTCAGGAGACCATTGCGAGACATAAATAATGCTGAAATGTTCTCTCTTCAGACTGACACCACGCAAGATATCAACTCACAAGAACAGTGTTCTGTTGTTGTACAATATGTTACAGACACAATTCATGAAAGGCTTATCAGCATTGTCAAGAGTAAGGAATCTACTGGACAATATTTTGTCCATCTTGTTTCAGAGCTTGCTGAAAAGCTCAATTTGGACCTGAGCAAGTGCATTGGACATGCTACAGATGGTGCTTCTAATATGCAAGGCCAATACAAAGGCTTTTCTACACAGATGTCCAAAGTGTCACCAAATCAAGTGCATGTTTGGTGTTATGCGCATGTGCTCAACCTAGTTCTGGCTGACACAACCCAAAAAGTAATAGAAAGTGGATCACTCTTTGCAGTGCTCAACGATATTGCTGTGTTCTTTCGTGAGTCATACAAAAGGATGAATGTGTGGGAAAGTGAGAGCCAGGGCAAGCACCAGAAAAGACTCTCATCAATTGGTGAGACAAGGTGGTGGGCCAAAGATAATGCTCTCAGGAAAGTGTTTGGATCATTTGCAAATCCAGATTATTGTCTCTATGTGGATGTCATCCTTGCATTGAGAGCAATACAAGAGGACATGACCATGAAAACAACTGCTTGCATTCAAGCATGAAGATTTGTTGAGGCTTCGCTTAAGTATGAGATGATACTGACAGCACAAACCTTCCTCTGGATATTTGTGGTATGCCTACCACCTCCTTGCATACAAGTTCCTGCTCACTCTGTCCATCACTCAAGTTGCCTGTGAACGTACACTGAAGTTCATTAAAACCAGACTTAGATCCAAGCTGTCACAGGAGCATTTGGAAGCCTTTATGTTGATGGCAACCGAGAGGGACATCCTCTTCTCTCTTGACTCTGATGTGATCATTGATAAAGTTGCAGAGAAAAGTGAACTGTTTACTAAGCTTCTTTTGTAGGCCCTTGCAGTGACCTCTTGAAATATAGTTACAGAAGAAATTTTGTACCCTACGTATTAATACGTTTCATTAGAATAATACAGTACATAAATTAAGACCTTTAGTTATTTACAGTAAAGCCTGATAAAACATTTTACATTTTCTTATTTATTATTTTGATTATTTTTCTACTTGGTTTTGATAATAAATAAACTGTATTTAGATTCTAATCAGTCATTTTACATGGGGTATAATGGAAACTGAATTAATACTGTCACGGGGTGAAGAATCACACGACAAGGAAGTGCAAAAATAAATGCCCCGCAGGGTGGATTTATTTGTGAACAAGCAGGTGGGTGTCAAGTGCGATGGTGCCTCTGTGCCGTGCGTGCCGTCTCTCGTCCTCTTCCTTGCTCGTGGGTTCGTGCTCAGTGCAAAATCCTGTGCTCAAGTGGGTGCCGCTCGGTCACACGCTGCTGTCTGAGGGAACAACCAGAGAAAGGCGTTAGCTCTTGGCTCATGGAGAGGAACTCACTTGTGGCATGGTTCGGCGTGGCTTTAAGTGGCGGCTGCTGATGAGTCTCAGCTGTGACCGAGCGGCCGGTAATGAGGGAGTGCAGGTGATCCTGATCCGTTTCCAGGACGACGCTGATGAGTAATCGGGACGCTCGTCACAATACATACAGATGCATAGTCCAACTCCTTGTGTGTGTGTGTACCTGTTTTTATTCCGGTGGGGACTGAAACCTGAATACACACTAATTCATGGGGGCTTGTGTTACTGTGGGGACCTAAATTGAGGTCCTCATGGGTAAACAAGTTTATAAATCATACAGAATGAGTTTTTTGAGAATGTAAAGAAGCCATTAGTTTCCTGTGAGGGGTAGGCTCAGGTGTAGGGCGATAAAAAGTACAGTTTGTACAGTATAAAACCATTATGCCTATGGAGAGTCCCCACAAAATTGCAAACCAGACGCGTGCGTGTGTGTGTGTGTGTGTGTGCAAGCATGGTGGGCCGGTCTGGATGATGTCCAGGGCTGTTTTTTTGTCCCAGTCCAGCCCTGCAGAACGGGGTGCAAGTAACACGCAGTGTTTTACAGACTGCACCAAGCTCCTTCCGGGAGGGGCAGCATCGCTGTGGGGCGAGTTAAGTGGTTTTATGTCTTCATTTTAAATTGATGTATTTAATAAAGCTATGTTTCCTGTAAAAATAGAGGGTGACCGTGAGGGTGGGAAAGACTGAAACTGGGAGGGTTTAGGGGGCAGGTATAATTTTGCACATGCATGAGGTTTTACATGAGCTTGAAGTGTCACTGTTTGTATTTGATCTTGTGGAATGACACCAGTGAAGTGAGTGAATTTGTAGCACACTGCCTTAAGGCTTTCTATGTTGTGTTTAGCCTGTCCTGCAGTCCCCTCTCTTAATAAAATGATCTGTTGTGATTGAAGTTGTGGTGGTGTGTTGTCTTCTGGTGCCAGACCACACTGGCTTAAAGAATTAAAGGTGGTGGCAGTGGCTTATTAAGTACAGAAATTATTACAATACAGGTCAAAATGTTTTCACTTTTTGACAACTTTGGAATCTAAACTGGGAATCGATAAGAATTTATCTCAATAAGCAGAATCAGAATCGGAATGGATAAAATTCAAACAATGCCCAACACTAGCCACATGTTGTGAAGTTCACTGATTTCTGAGCATTTTTTGAACACTGATCAGTTGAAGGCAAAATTCAAAAAGACGGTTCTTTGGCGCAACCTGCACACCCATGGCCATACTGAGAGAGTATGTTCAAGTTTTCTGAAAAGACTAAAGATTTGTTTTCTTTTCAATGTTTGCTTTGTTTGCCTAAAATGAACCATATCATAGCCTTCAATATCTCTTTGAAAACTAACTTTGTAACTTTTAAACAAGTATTAAAATGAGTTCAATGTAGCTGTAGGAGTGTTAAATAAAAAGATGATTATCTTCATTCAGTTGTTCCATCTACTGTATATTGGTTTGGTAACATAAAAGCTCTTAATTCCAAAGATAATACAAGCTAATCAGTGTATCAGTAGGCTGCATTAGTGGCATAAGGTATTGTAAGTATACAACAACGTGAAAATGAAATAATGCATTTACTTTTTACTTTTGATACTTAAGTACTTTTAAAAGCATGTACTTTTGTACTTTTAATTAAGTAAAAACCTGTCTTTATAACTTTTACTTGTAGTGGAGTAGTATTTGTACTTTCACTCAAGTCTGGTGGTTGTGTACTTTTTTTTTACACATTTAGCAGACACTTTTATCCAAAGCAACTTACATTCAGGCTATACATTTTTTTTTATCAGTATGTGTGTTCCCTGGGAATTGAACCCACAACCTTTTGTGCTGCTAACGCAATGCTCTACCACTGAGCCACAGGAACACCAAACCATGGGCCACGTGTACATTGGTCATGAAAATGTCAGAGGCAGACAAATTATGCAGAAAACAAAAAAAGAATCTTGTAAAGAATTTTATTTTCAAAATATCCTTGAATAACTGATAAGGAGATCTTCAGAGATCTACTGCTGTTTACATTGACCTTCTGAAAGATCTTCTACACTGGTAGGACAGTGGATGTTGACCATGGGAAAGGCTTCCGTGTCAAACAGCACCATTCCGTCTTGACCCTCAGAGTTCTCCTTACATTGGACGGAAATCTGAAATATTCATACAGGCATTTGTAGAGATTGCACATTATTCATATTTCTAAAATAATTCTGTCTGTATAATGATACCTGAGCTTGACCAGATGACAGCTCAACAGCCACAGCCTCTTGCGTCAAGAGAGTGTCTTTCTCCACCGGGTGTTCATGAGCAAATTTGCAGCAAGTCTGACCCTTATTTAACAAGAAACGTTATTTTAGTATCTTAACAGAACTTTAGAAATTAGGGTATATAAAATATATACCCCCGGTTTCACAGACAAGGCTTAAGCCTAGTCCTAGACTAAAATGTAAGTCTGAGCTGTTTTAACTTGCACTGACTAAAATATATCAGTTTCTTTGTTTTGTCTCAAGATGCACACCAGTAATGTTTTTTTTTTCTAAGCACGTTTATAAAAATCACTTAAATGTCCTAATTGAGCTATGGCCTAATCCTGGCTTAGTCAACCGGGCCGCAAGGTTATAATGCAAATGCTCTTTTAAAACACTTCGAGGTCATCACGCAATGATAGTTTTACCTTACCATTGTGTTGACAATCTGTTCCAAGCTGTTTAATAACAGATGCTGTATAAGAACA
Source organism: Onychostoma macrolepis (assembly GCF_012432095.1). Taxonomy (NCBI): domain Eukaryota; kingdom Metazoa; phylum Chordata; class Actinopteri; order Cypriniformes; family Cyprinidae; genus Onychostoma; species Onychostoma macrolepis. The sequence goes on along the minus strand of NC_081175.1, from coordinate 6,414,149 downwards.
ATTAATTATTAAATATTATGATGAACACTGTTGTTGGAAATGGTGTTTGTTTTGGTGACTTGTAGCCGGAACCGAAAACAAATATTAACCTTCCGGGTTGAATGGCACATGTGACCTATAAGATTTGGGTGGTTTTGTCCATACGTGAAATTCACCAAAGATTTGAGACCCCCGTATACTTGCCAAAAGAATTTTATGATTTCATATATTTCATCAGCTACTATACAGCTAATCATGTAAAAGCAACAGCAGCAAAAAAAAAAAAAAAAAACTTTACTTACAGAGCAGCGTTGCATACAAAATGGTAATTCAAAGTGCTTTATAGAAAATAAATTAAAATAATCATAAAATGTGCACAAGAAATAAAAAACAAAAACCTAAACAATGGAAAACAAACTGAAAAGTCACACGTTGGGCTTATACTGTACCTTCAGAGCCTGACCGCATTACACACAGCACACGTTTATTTCGCAGTACATGTATGATAAAATGGCATATAAATTATAACATATCATACCAGCCAGCAGTAAAACATCCTTATGTTTTCAGACATTATTCAGATTAAAAATATATAGATATTTAAAAAATTAATAAAATTACAAGGATACAGATATCCACAAGGCTTAGTTTGAAAAAAAATTGCATTTTCCTTGTAGGGACTTAAGGCATTGCTCATCCCTTTTCAAATTTATGCAAAACAAATAAATGTACTTTGGCCCTTCTTGAGAATTTCTAAGCATTTTTTTTTTCTTCACAGCATTAAATTTCTGTAAAATCATCTGTTTAATTCACAATTTAATGCAATAATGATTTTTCTATAAAATTTGATAGACCTAACAGTGATTAATCAAATCTGAAATTTAATTTTCAATCATTTGTATGTTAATTTAAAAATAGTGCATTATGCATTATGTCTGATTGAACTTACCTCCAAAATTCACAGGTTGTATGTTCTTGTTGTCTTCTCTGGGTTCATAATAGTAGTCCATTTAGTTATTTTCAATTCAGTCCAAATCCATAATAGAAATTTGTGAAATACAAAATATGGAAAATGATAGAAATTAAGTCTTTAGTTCTCATTCTCTAGTCTACAGTTCTCCCTCGTTCTAGAAACCTCTGAACAATAACGACTTGATATGATTTGAAAGTAGGTTGGCACATAATACTGCATTGCCTCTATGTAGAGCACTGGTTAACCACATGCACAAAAGCAGCGCTTATTTTATAAGCTGATGATTCATCCAAGAAGAAGACCTGATTTTTTAAAATATGATTGGAGCAGCGAAAACTGCAGAACATGGCCATAAACATGTGACAAAACTAACAGATAAATAACAAGGGTACTGGAAATTTCCAAAAATGCCATTTCCATTTTAGATAGAAACTAAGCATTCATCAATTCTCAGTTCCTCCAGGATGAGGGTTAATAAACTGAACAATTTACATTAAGCTAACCCAGATCTCATAGTCCTAATCTCTATAAAGCCTATTTTCCTTTCTTTTCTTTTCTTCAGTAATTCATTCATTCCTTTTAGAAAACACATTTTAAGGTAATCACGGTTAAAAATAAAATCCTAAGAAATATACCCTTGAAACCAGGGACGGCGTTTGCGTATGGCATTCAGAGTTCAGACAAAAGTGCTTGTTAAAGGGCACCTAATATGACCATTTTTACAAGATGTAATATAATGGCGCTTTTCTAAGTGATCAGCTGTGTCCTGTTGCATTAATTCTTCAGATATTAAAAGCAGGGAATGTGTCCTATCAGTTATATCCATTACTTCTGCATTCTGAATCTTGCATTCGATGATGACACACACAAACCAGGATGAAGACGAGGGAGCTGACTTTGAGAGAAAAGCAAGCAATTTGGATGCTAAAAGAAAAGAGGAAGTCAATTAGAGCTCTAGCAAAAACAAAGGGCATGGAGAAATCAAGAGTTTGGAAACCACCAGCAACCAACAACGACCTGATCGGCAGAGAAAACAACAGTAGTCGATGACAGACAAATCATAAAAGCTGTGAAAATGAACCCTAAAAGACGTGTCTGTAAAATCACCAACAACTTCCAGAAAGCTGGGGTGATGCTCTGACAATCTACTGTCCTCAGGAGACTTTGACACAGAATTACAGATGCTACACAGCAAGATACAAACCTCTGACCAGCTCCAAAAATAGAAAGGCAAGATTAGAGTTCTTGCCAGAAGGTGAGCCAGAAGAGTTTTGGAACTGTGTTTTTGGACCGATGAGACAAAGATGAACCTTTATCTTTAAGTGATGGGAAGCAAAAATGTGGAGAAAAAAAGGGAACTGCAATGATCCCAAGCATACAGCCTCATCTGTAAAGCATGGTGGAGGTGGTGTCATGGCATGGGCATGCATGGCTGTCTCTGGAACAGACCCTCTCAACTTTACTGATGACTTAATGTATGATGACAGTAGCAGAATGAATTTGGAAGGGTACAAAGCCATCTTGCATACCAATATTCAAGAAAATGCCACCAGATTCATTGGGAAGTACTTCATATTGCATCAGGACAATGACCCAAAACACCTGCCAGTTCAGTCAAGGAGTTTATAAGGGCAAAGAAATGGAAAGTCTTAGATTGCCCAAGTCAATCTCCAGATTTAAATCCGATTGAACATGAATTTCACCAGAAGAAGAGGAGAGTAAAGGCAGAAACTCCCCAAAACAAGGAAATGCAAATGTCTTGACTCCACAGCCAACAGAACAATTTTGTCTTCACTGTTCCAATACTTTTGGAGGGCACTGTATATCATTTTGAAAATGCCTATTTTGAGTAGAAGAAGCAGGCTGTTTTTGTGCATGTCTCTATAAATTCAAATGAGCTACTGCTCCCCACTCCCTTTTCTAGAATAGTACTGTGCCTTTACTGCTCGTATCTCAGATCTCTGCCAAAAAAACATCTGTTTGGTTTTGATTATCATGTCTATCATGTTGAAATCATGTGTTTTAAAGTCATATCAGTTTAAACTTCTGATACACGGTTTTCTGAGCGCACACATCCGAGGCACGCGCACAGAAAGCGGCTGTGATACTGAGGCTTCGATGCTTGTTTTGGGAATGTCAGGTACTTCCAGACAGAGCTCCATATCGATTTTCTTCTTTTTTAATTATTATTATTATTATTATTATTATTATTATTGAAGAAAAATTAACATACAAATATTAACAGTACAAATTATAAACAAATAAGAAACAAAAAAAGCATAGCTCACATTCAGTTTTAACAAATAAAGATATGTGACCTGATCCAGCAAAATGAGTCATAATGACCCAAATTTCAAAATTGAGATTTTGGTATCAATGGAAAGACCATAAGCTTCAAAATGATATCCTAGTCAAAGTCACACCTTGAATGGTTTTAAAGATATACCCATTTGAATTATGGTCATCTGCCCTCTTTTTCCAATTGAAAACCTGAGAAAATCGCTTTTAAAGTTTTTTGCCCATTTTTTGTTGATATCTTTCAAAATCCATTGTATTTAAAGGGATAAACTATTTATTTTACAGCTTTATTTGAATAAATATTTTAAAATGCACTTTTACAAAGATTTAAAGATTTGCTTGAGAGAGAGAGTGTGTCAGTGTGTGTGTGTGTGTGTGTGTGTGTGTGTACTTGTTTTTCTATTCAGGTGGGGACTTAAACCTGAATACACACAGAATCATGGGGACTCGTGTCACGACGAGGTCCCCACGGGTAAACAAGCTAATAAATCACACAGAATGAAGTTTTTTGAAAATCTAAAAATGCAGAAAGTTTCCTGTAAGGGGTAGGTTTAGGTGTAGGTCAATAGAATATACGGTCTGTCTGTACCGTAGAAAAAGCATTACACCTATGGAGATTCCCCACAAGGATAGCAAACCAGACATGTATGTGTGTGTGTGTGTGTGTGTGTGTGTGTGTGTGTGTGTGTGTTAGGGGTTGAACGACTTCTGATTTTTTAAAGTCGACTTTTATGTGAAGAAAGTCGATTCGAAGTCAACTAGTCGCTGATGACGTCATTAATGAACAAATAAGTCTGGAGCTGTGACAAACACCTTGTGCACAGCTATGGCATATGACACAGTGCCGCCCACATGGCTATTGCTCCTATAACAGCTCATTTTTATCAGTTCTTTTGTCTTTTTATTCGTTATATTTCTCACAGATTTCTGCTCGTTCTAAATCACATACAGATAAAGCTGCACAGTAAAGATTACATTCATATGAATGCATTAGTGAGAGCGATTGCGTGTGTGAATTAATTCTACCTGGCAGCTACTCTCTACTAGTAATGAAGCTGTGGGATTTAGTTAATAAGAAATATATGCTTGAACTTTTCAGTTTCTAAGCTATTTTACTGAGAAATCGCAGAACAGTGTTGACAATACATTCCCGCGCTGAACGATTCTGTGCGCGCGCAATCTGCGCGTGATGTACGCGCTACTGTCTGAAGCCTATGTGTGTGCGTTACAGCGCAGCAGCGCATCATATTAGAATGGCGATTAACTGACCTGTACTATAAGCTGTTTAATGTGCATTCTCCCGTTCAATTTCGAGCATCCCGTATTATAATCACACATGTCTTGTGGAGCGCTTTCAGAGTATGCATTTATTTGTCATTTTAAATGTTTGGAAACGGAGCGTAAATGTGGAAGTCTTTCAGAGATTTCTTATACTGTTGCGCCCTCTAGGACCAGCGACTAGTCGACGTCAAGTTTAAAGCGTCATGGCAGAGCATTAAAGTCGACTAGTCGACTAGTTGGTGCAACCCCTAGTGTGTGTGTGTGTGTGTGTGTGTGTGGATTATTTAGGAATCATGTTGTGTTTACATAGCTGTTTCTCTGAAAAATAATGCTATATCCAGTAATTCTACTCCGAAATGTGCGTTTCGGGCAGATTCCGGGTCATAATTGCAGTACCCATTTCAACCGCTAGCTGGCAATATTACATACTGCACCTTTAATCTGTATGATCCTGCCTACTTCCAGTTGTTGGAAAACACAGCGTACAAAAAACACGTGTGACCTCAGTGGCGCCGCCAGAAGCAGAGCGGGGGCAGAATTAATGTTAGTAGCCTCCTGCAAGCAGACGGTGATCATGGATTCCTTCATGAGTGAGGTGGGCGGAAAAAAACCTTAAATAAAATTAATATAAAGAGCTAAAACTCAGCAGCACCTCTTCTGTCTGGGCCTCCTTCATGCAAATTGTGAACAAAGACAACAAAATAGTAAGCGCAGTTAAGTGTATTACATGTGATGTGTTGTTAAAGTTTGATTCGGCAAAAACGGGAACGTCACATCTTTTAAAACACAAGGTCGTGAGGGAAAAATGTCACGATGCAAACTTCGGTGGCATCAGTTATTAGACTGGGAGTCGTTCCAAAAAGCTTAGGATGCCATTGTGCAAAAATGCACAAAACTCTGTGCAAAGGATTTAAGGGCCTTTAGCATGTTTGAAACACCCTTGTTCTGTTCACCGAGCTTGCGCAAACAATGTTGGACACGGGAGCAACACATGACCGGTGTAATGTGAAGGACCTACTTAAACAGAACTGCTCAAGCAACTGGGTAAATCTGGTTTGACCCCAGATGAGATCGATAGACTGGTGTTTGTTAGTGACCTAGCTGCAAATTTGCAGGCAGTGCTCTCCCGATGGGTCCACAAAAGCTGTATAGCACACATACTGAATACAGTGCTAAAGCACACTTTGAAGAAGTCTAATGAAGAGGATGATGGAAATGAGGAAGAGCTGCAGCAAGTAAGAGCCTACACTGAGCAATGCAAGACCCTCACAACAATTTTTAAACACTCCGGATTACAACTTAGACTCGAGCAGTCTTTGAAAAAAGAATGTGAAACAAGATGGAATACTAAACTGGAGATGGTCAAATCTGTGCTTAATGCGTCTGATGACATTCAGTCCATTCTGCTTGAACGAGGAGAGATGCATCGCACGAGTCACATGTCCAAAGACATTCTTCGGATGCTTATCCATTTCCTGCAGCCTTTTAAGTGGCAACTGAAGAGCTCAGTGGCTCAAAGTATTGTACAATAAACTAAGTGGCCCAGAAAACCACACTGCTTACCCATTGCCTGTTCTCTCAAGATGATCCAGTGCCAATTAGGATAATGAAACACAGGTGAGATGTAGTCTTACTCCTCTTTATTATCATTATTTTTCTTTAACTGATTCACTGTTTGCTGTAGTTAGACCTATTAAGTGTTATTTGATTGGATTAATCAATTAATTGTGTTCTATTCTGTTTTGCTCTATTTAGTAGGTGCATGGGGCTTATTTTTGAATGGATAGTTTTGGGACACCTTGGCATGCTGCTCTGGCCAAAATTCAAGCAGCTTCGGATGTTCACCCCAGAAGAGAGACAGGAAATATGTGAAAGCACACAGAGAGAGTTGGCCAGCCTTCCTAAAAGAGCTACTACAACTGAGGTGAATGCCAAGCAAGAAGAAGATAAAGACATGGCTAGGTCAGTACCACCACCAGGACCAGTGCCACTCTTTAGCCAGTGGGCTGACATCGAGGATGCTGAATTAGACGAACTAGAACAATATTTGCAGCACAAGCCCACAATGGAAAACGATAGAGACATCCTTAGTTTTTGGAACATAATGAAAATATGTTTCCATCAATAGCACGACTAGCAAGTAAAATTCTTTGTGTGCCTGCATCCAGTGTGAGTTGTGAATCGGCCGTCAGCATCTCTGGTCGCAAATAGCAGCTGAGGGCGTCATTTGTTGTTATAACAACAGCTGCAACGGTAGCCTAGCGCTGTGTGCTGCAGAAATGTCGGTTCACAACGTTTGTGGGAGCGCGACATTATACGGGGAAGGAAACTGTATGGTGCTTCCAACAATTTAGTCCAGGAGCTCCGGTTGGATGATGCATGGTTTCATAATGTTCCTTGTGCTCCAAAACTAGTACGATCTGTCTACCGGCTATCTTCTCCTTTTTTCTTGTTGTGTTTGTTGTTATGGAAATGACTCGCCACTTGCTTTTCATCGGTCATCTGTCAAAAAGGCGCTTGACGTAGGGCGTTTTTTTCCAGAAAATTTGAACTTTTTTCAACTTGAAAAGAAAAAGACGAAAAAGACGCCGGCGGTGTTTGTTTTGAAAAGCGCTCAGGACTTTTTTGAAAACACGGTTTACTCCATAGGATTATAATGTAAAACAGACACTGGCAGCTTCAAAAAAAAAAAGACGCCATGTGTGAACGTAGCCTTAGAGAGCTAAATAAAATAAAAAATAAAAATGATTTGTTTTCATTTTTATTTATTTATTTTTTGCACAGCATATTTAGTTTTTTTTTGTTGTTGTTGTTTGTTTTAAATGAAAACTCTGTTATCATTTACTCACCCTCATGTTGTTTTAAACCTGTATGAACTTCTTTCTTCTGCTGAATGTAAAAGAAGATTTTCTTTTTTTGAAGAAGAAGAACGTGGAAACTAAACAGTTTCTGGGCCCCATTGTCTTCCATATTTTTTCCCCTACTGTAGTTCCTTATGGAGACCGAGACTTTGGAGCCGGCGAACCCAATATCTTATCTCGAGGAATGTTGCGGATGTTCAGCAAGTTCAGAAACAAATCTGTTCCATCCCTCTTAGTGGTTTCGAGCAAGTGCTTTGCACTGCGAACGGCTCTTTCTGCGAGACCGTTCGCCTGGGGATACTCAGGACTGCTAGTGATGTGACAGAAGTCCCATGACCTTGCAAAGTCTTTAAAAATTTGGCTCATGAACTGGGTGCCGTTATCAGTAATTAACTTCTGGGGGATGCCGTGCACAGAAAAGTGCTTCTTCAGTTTGTTGATAATGTTCTGCGAAGACAAGTTTCTAAGTGAGTTAATTTCGAACCACCCAGAGTATGAATCTACCAGCACTAGGTACTGTTGGCTGTTCCAGTCAAATATGTCAGCGGCAACAACAGACCAAGGCAGTTCTGGGATCTCGTGCAGGTGCAGTGGCTCTTTTTGTTGATGGGGCTTCAAAGCATTGCATATGCTGCAAGACTGCACAAAGTTGTCAATGTCCTTTGTCATAGTCAACCAGAAAACGGCATCGCGTGCTCTACGCTTCGTCGCTTCGGCTCCTGCATGGCCTTTGTGTAAGATCTGTAGATATTCACTCTGCAGGGTGTGAGGAATTACAACTCTTGTTCCCTTCATGATGATTCCGTCTTCAGTGATGAGCTCATCCCTGAAAGGAAAGAAAGGTTTTAGTGGCACTGGCACACCCTGAATTTTCTTTGGCCAGCCGTGCTTGATGGTGTTGCACAGGCTTTGCAGAGAGCTGTCTTTTTCAGTGTGGTCTCTGAGCTCTTGCAGCCGGTTGACTGAGATCATCTGGACAGCCATCACCTCGAATTCCTCCTCATCTTTGAGATCTGTTGTTGTTACCTTCCTGGGAGCACGTGATAGTGTGTCTGCCAGATAGAGCTGCTTTCCTTTTTTGTAAGTAAGAGTCAGATTAAACTTATGCAGCTTCAGTATCATTCGCTGAAGTCGTGCTGGAGCAGTGTGTAGAGGTTTGTTCAAAATCGTGACAAGGGGTTGATGGTCTGTTTCCACCAAGACCTGTTTTCCATAGATGTAGTCATAAAACTTCTGACAGGCGAAGACCACTGCCAATAGCTCCTTTTCGATTTGAGCATACCTCATTTCCGTTTCAGTGAGAGTACGTGAAGCATAGCAGATGGGCTGATCGTACTGTAGGCATGCTGCACCCAATCCATATTGAGAAGCATCACACGTAATGGTCACTGGTTTGCTCACATCAAAGTACTTCAGGACTGGTGGGAATGTGATGCACTTTTTTAGCATGTCAAATGCTTCCTGTTGATGCCGTGACCAGCACCAAGCTACATCCCTGTGGAGCAGCTGTCGAAGTGGTGCTGCCAGTTCACTGAAATTTGGGATGAATTTGCAGAGGTAGTTGGCCATGCCCAAGAAACGTTGCAAGGCATTTTTATCATTTGGCGGAGGCATCTCAGTAATGGCCTGTATCTTGGTTGGGTCTGGTTTCAATCCATGTTCTGTGAACAGATGGCCCACGTAACTGACTTCTTTAAGCCTGAACTTACATTTTTGTGGGTTTAGTTTCAGATTTACTTGCCGTGCTCTGTTAAGAACCTTTTTCAAGTTCTCGTCATGTTCCTTCTCCCCTTTTCCTCCAACAATGATGTCGTCTACGATTATGGCACATGGAAAGCCTGTAAAGATTTGTTCCATTGCCCGTTGGAACACCTCTGATGCTGAATTAATGCCAAAAGGCATTCGCAGAAAGCAATATCTGCCAGAAGGTGTCGCAAAAGTAGTGCATAGGGAGGATTCGTAGTCTAGCTTAATTTGCCAGAATGAACTTTTAGCACCGAGCACTGAGAAGACGCTGGCGTTGGACATTTGTGAAGCTACCTCCTCTACTGTGCGCATAGGATGGTGAGGGCGCATAAGGGCTTCATTCAGATCCCGTGGATCGATGCACAGGCGGATCTTGTCAGTGTCTTTCTTATGTGTAGTGACCATTGAGGATACCCACTCTGTGGGCTCTGAAATGGGTGTTATGACTCCCAGTTTTGTCATATTTTTCAGTTCAGCTTCTACTTTGTCACACATTGCCACAGGTAGGGGGCCGGACTACTGGAGTGATGTCCGGGTTTATCTTCATTGAATACGTCACAGGTAGGGTGCCTAACTCGTTGTCAAACAGGTCAGCATACTCTGTAAATATTTTGTGTGACAGGTTTTCATTTTTGTTGAGGTCAATTCCATGCACTTCTTCTTTGAGAGATATCAAGTTCATTTTTAAACAGTCTGGCAGGCTCAGCAATGATTTGACATTTTTATCAACCACATGAAATTGCAACAGGTGTGATTGTTGTTTGCTGGTCAAGCACTTCAGCATCACAGTTCCTTGTGTTTGAATCACTGTGCCTCCATAAGCCACTAATGTTGCTTTTGACTTTTCTTCGATTTTTCTCACTGCTTTGTACATTTCTGTTGAAATGACATTGCACTTTGCTCCTGTGTCAATTTTAAGCTCAAGGAGCTTGCCATTTACTGTCAGGCTGCAATGTATTTCTTGCTTGGTACTGTGGTGATTAACTGCATTAATTTCACTGGCACCAAGACACAGTCCATCGATATGAAATGACTCCTCGCTACTGTCTGTGTTTGCATCAGTGATCTGATTGATGGATTTGAAATGGTCTTTTGATGCAGATCTGCACTGGGACTTGAAATGGTTAAACTTTTTACAACGGTGGTATTGTTGTCCGAAAGCCTTGCATTGATCACGCTTTGCTGGATGGTTTCCACCACAATTTTTACAGTTGACAATGTTCATTGTCCCGCTGGGGTGTTTCTGTTGCGGTTTCTGCCGGTGCACGATGGGTTTTCTCCCCTTTGCGTTATAGTGTACTGCATCAACACTCGTAGGCCCGCTGCGCGGTGTAGCCAGCACCTTCGTGTGCTGCTCGGTTAATTCACTGATTTGGCATATTTTAATTGCTTTCGCAAGAGTTAAATCGCTTTCTCTGAGCAACACTCTTCTCACTCATTGTCTATGCCACACACCTGTCTATCTCTGATTAATTCATCCGTGAGCGCACCAAAGTTACATGTTTTTGCTTTATTTCTTAGCGTACTCACGTAAGCCTCGATGGTTTCTCCTGGTTTTTGATTTCTGGTATTAAACGAATGTCTCTCCATCGTCACATTTGTCTCCGGATTGCATACTTCTCTGAATTTTCTCTTTAAACATTCTGGATTCTCTCTTGACTCCGCTGGTGTGATTACATCGTCTCCATTGGCAGCCAGTATCGCTGGAGCATATGTGAATGAACGCTCTTTCAATCCCCTCTGGTCCCGCAAGATTGAGGAGTATGTAGGCTTTAGTTTTATCTGGCTTTTCACTGTGGGCTGCTGCGACGAATATGTCGAATTCCAGTTCGAATTTCCGCCAGTTTTCTGCTATGTTGCCGTCGGAAGATCAGCGGGTCTGGTCGGCGAAATCCTTCAGCCATTGCGTCCTCTTTTTATCCTCTTTCTTGGATGAAAGTTTTAACTTCTGACACCATGTAGTTCGTTATGGAGACCGAGACTTTGGTATCTTGGAGAACAACATGTTTATTAGCTCTTATGTAGCTCGCATCACTCAATCATCTGCATTACTTGCCAATTCCCTTATTACACCAGCAGGGGGCACTCCAACACAGGAAGGAACATATATGAACATAGCTTCCTTAAAGGGGTCATATAATGCCATTTTTGTACAAGCTAATATGATTCTTTAGGGTCTAAATTGAAAGTTTGTAATATACTTTAATTAAAAATTCTCATTAGTATTGTAAGAAACTCTGTTTTCAGCACACGGTTTTAGTGCGTGTGTTTTAAATGCTAATGAGCTTTGCTCGCCCGCCTCTGTTCTGTGGGGCGTTTTGACACAACACACGTGGAGTGTTGCCTTGACAACAGTTGAGGGTATATTTTGAAGAATGGCAGCGGAGTCTCTGAGGATACTGTGCAACCTTATCAATTCGAACCGAGTCGGACCCGAACAGGATGACGGCCCAAGAAGTTCGACAATTAAGGCTCAAACGGGACGCTTTCTGAATGGTTGGTTAACGTAATGTCACTTTTATCTATTTTTGTGTGTACTGTCAGGTAGAGTAGTGAGATACGAACGCTATGTGTTTACTGATACGTTAGTTCATTGACAGATTGATGTTACAGCTAATGGTCATGAAAAATAAATTCGGTAAATGTAGGCTTGTCAGTGATGTGTAACGTTATCTATGCAGTGTTAGGTACAACTCTCAGGGCGGAAACCATTAATTTTCATGCAGTTATAACTGTTTTTTATTTATTTACATTTTTTACATTACTTCTTAACAGACACCGTTATAAACCATCTACAAAAGTAAGCTTAGTGTAGTGTTATCATGTTAACTTTAATACCTGCGTACACAGTTTGTAATAACACAATAACCATAACGCTTTTGTTCATTATAAACGTGGGATTATTAATTATATTGAGAATGTCGTAAATAGAAAACATGCATGTACCCTGAATGTAAACATTAGCCACATACATCGTGAAGCGTGCTAGCGATTTGCAAAGATTAATATAAAGATTAATATAAAGGTTAATTAAACGTTAAACTCACTTCTTCTGGAGGTTCAGCAGGAACACGAATAGTTGGTACCGATTCTTTTTCAGGAGCAGCTTTAGCAAAACCAGCTTTATACTGACCTTCATTTATAAAGCAGTCTGGTGAAAATGATTCGCAAACATGAAAACATTGACGTTGCTCGTGGGGAATATTCCTTCAAAAGCAAAACTCAGCCACTGTGTCTTCAGCGGTTCGGACTTAGGAACATCAAAATGACTGCTGTGTTCATTATTGCACCCGAGAACAGAACACCACAATCGCTTAGACGCCATTCTGCTCATAGACAGCTCCAGCGTATTTCAACAATGACGCGTGGACTATGATTGACAGCTCGCTCACGAGCAAGGGCGGGTCTGTGTTGAAACACTACTGTCAATCAACCATCTTGGGAGGGGCGTCGAACGGCTTGATTTGAGACAGGGTAAAACAAATAAGGAGATTAAAAAAAAAACACTGGATGGATTTTTATCATTTTATGATGGTTGTGTACAGGCACTGCTAACACACATTTCAGTACAATCAACTTGTAAAAGTGCATGTACCATTATATGACCCCTTTAAACACATCTTGATCAAATCCTAATTAACTGAATTGTACATCAGGTATCTACACCTACTATGGAAGTCAATGGGATCCATCAGCTGTTAGCTTACCAACATTCTTCAAAACCTTCTTCATTTACATTTAAGACATTTCTCAGATTACTTGTAAGGGCAATTGAATGCACAATGATTGCACACTGTAGTGACTGAATAGCTGAAAGATCTATATGGTTGCTACGTTTTTTTTTGCAGGCAAAGTTTTATAGCTTAGGCTATATCACAACTGCAAGCAGCACTCTGTTTAAAGGTGGTCTTTTACTGTATGTTTAAGTTCAGATTTCAGATAGTTATCATTAAATAAGTTATGTACTGTCGTGACGTATTTTCAAGTATGGTGACCCATACTTGAAATGGTGCTCTGCATTTAACCCATCCAAGTGCACACACACAGCAGTGAGTAGTGAACAAGTGCGCACACACAGAAAATATGTTGGAGCAGTGGGCAGCCTTGCTCCAGCGCCCAGGGAGCAATTAGGGGTTCAGTGCCTTGCTCAAGGGCACCTTAGTCATGGTATCAAAGGTGGAGAGAGTGCTGTTCATTCACAATCCCCACCTTCAATTCCTGCCAGCGCGAGAATCAAACCAGCAACCTTCAAGTTACAAGCCCGACTCCCTAACCATTAGGCCACAACTACCCCCTTGTATGTCCATTGTGGACATAGCCTACATGTAGGCAGCAGGGAATCAGATGATTATTTTCTATATAAATGTATTGTATTTCTGTATTATTTTATGTTCTTTGTTTTTCTTGTACTCTGTTCTGTTGTTTTTAGTAGTAGCTCCGACTCCGAACCATTATCAGGTATCACAACCATCAAAAGAGTATCATTATTGTAGTTCAAAAGGGTAATGGTCTGGATGGGGTTGGGGTCTAAATGACCACGATAAGAGAAATTTTATTTCATGATATCTAAATTTTGAATGTATATGTATGTATACAGTGGGGGAAAAATTATTTGATCCCTTGCTGATTTTGTACGTTTGCCCACTGACAAAGAAATGATCAGTCTATAATTTTAATGGTAGGTTTATTTGAACAGTGAGAGCAACAACAACAACAAAAAAATCCAGAAAAATACTAAGTCATGTTTTGTGAAGGGGTCAAATACTTATGCAATGCAAATCAATTTATAACTTTTTTGAAATGCGTTTTTCTGGATTTTTGTTGTTGTTGTTATTATTCGGTGCCCTCCAAAAGTATTGGAACAGTGAAGACAAAATTGTTCTGTTGGCTGTGGAGTCAAGACATTTGCATTTCCTTGTTTTGGGGAGTTTCTGCCTTTACTCTCCTCTTCTTCTGGTGAAATTCATGTTCAATCGGATTTAAATCTGGAGATTGACTTGGGCAATCTAAGACTTTCCATTTCTTTGCCCTTATAAATTCCTTGACTGAACTGGCAGGTGTTTTGGGTCATTGTCCTGATGCAATATGAAGTACTTCCCAATGAATCTGGTGGCATTTTCTTGAATATTGGTAGGCAAGATGGTTTTGTACCCTTCCAAATTCATTCTGCTACTGTCATCATACATTAAGTCATCAGTAAAGTTGAGAGGGTCTGTTCCAGAGACAGCCATGCATGCCCATGCCATGACACCACCTCCACCATGCTTTACAGACGAGGCTGTATGCTTGGGATCATTTACAGTTCTCTTTTTTTTCTCCACATTTTTGCTTCCCATCACTTCGATAAAGGTTCATCTTTGTCTCATCGGTCCAAAAACACAGTTCCAAAACTCTTCTGGCTCACCTTTGTGCTTTTTTGCAAACTCTAATCTTGCCTTTCTATTTTTGGAGATGGTCAGAGGTTTGTATCTTGCTGTGTAGCATCTGTAATTCTGTGTCAAAGTCTCCTGAGGACAGTAGATTGTCAGAGCATCACCCCAGCTTTCTGGAAGTTGTTGGTGATTTTACAGACACGTCTTTTAGGGTTCATTTTCACAGCTTTTATGATTTGTCTGTTATCAACTACTGTTGTTTTCTCAGCAGATCTGGGGTGCGTTTCCCAAAAGCATTGTTAGCCAACTAAGGTCGCAAGTTCCGTCGTTACCAGCATAGTTCAACGATTCGGTGTTTCCCGAAACCATAGTTCAAACGAACATTCGCAATCAGCATCACAAACTTGCGTGGTTGGAACTGCAGCCCTCGACCTGTGGTTAGAAGCATAGTTTCTTGTTAATAAGATATATGGGCTTAAATAAATATGTTCTTGGGCACAACAAGCAAGCTAACATGCAGTGCTATCTGTATCTTCCATTCTATCTAAATATAAAATGCATTTTAATTATGTATTTTTGTAAGTGCCATTTTTGAAAAAGGGAACACCGGAGTGTGACGTAAGAGGGAACTCGCGATGAATCAAACATCAAATAAAGCAAAATGACAGGGAACAAAAAATAGTAAATCAGTCAGTTGGTGCCATGTTCAATACAGCAGCATCTTAGAGATCTCTAATCAGTTAAATGGCAGAAGTTATTCCTCCACCACATGCATGTGACGTCATTACCAATGGACCTATGTTGCTGAACCAATGTGGTTCAAACGACGGACATGCGACCGTTTTCGGGAAACAGTCGTGACTAGCTAGTTCGTTTCCAAAACAATGTATCGTACTATAGTGGTTAATCAGCGAGTTACAAGGTTGTTTGGGAAACGCACCCCAGGTCGTTGTTGGTTGCTGGTGGTTTCCAAACTCTTGATTTCTCCATGCCCTTTGTTTTTGCTAGAGCTCTAATTGACTTCCTCTTTTCTTTTAGCATCCAAATTGCTTGCTTTTCTCTCAAAGTCAGCTCCCTCATCTTCATCCTGGTTTGTGTGTATCATCATCAAATGCAAGATTCAGAATGCAGAAGTAATGGATATAACTGATACGACACATTCCCTGCTTTTAATATCTGAAGAATTAATGCAACAGGACACAGCTGATCACTTAGAAAGACCTGTGAGGCAACTGTTCCAATACTTATGCTCACATCAGATAGAGGGATGAAACTCTAAAAGTGCTGAACTTCTTAGCTGGTAAAACATCTATGTGTTGAATCACCCAATAATAAAATGTGACATTCTGTAGTTTTGTCTCATATTCATCTTTTAATCATATTTGTAAATGTCTTGACTCCACAGCCAACAGAGAAATCGTGTCTTTACTGTTCCAATACTTTTGGAGGGCACTGTATGTATATGTGTGTGTGTGTGTTAGATATGTGTGGATGAGCTTAAACGTCACC
Organism: Onychostoma macrolepis; assembly: GCF_012432095.1. Classification (NCBI taxonomy): domain Eukaryota; kingdom Metazoa; phylum Chordata; class Actinopteri; order Cypriniformes; family Cyprinidae; genus Onychostoma; species Onychostoma macrolepis. The sequence goes on along the minus strand of NC_081175.1, from coordinate 6,398,130 downwards.
CGAATCCACTGCTTCAAATAAATTATCCGCCCGCCACCCACCCGCGCCTATATTTTTCTGATTTAGATACCCGACCCGCAACCGATCGTCACATTACAATGATTTTAATTGGACTAATTCTTATTTTTGCAGCAGATTCAGTGATGTGAGAGAGCTGATCTGCGCATCACGACTGCCGCGCATTACGGCTCCAACCGGAGCTGATCACAGTCGCTCTAGTCAAGTCAATGCTTGTGTTTATAGATATGTATATACTGTATATTATACCAGCCACGACGCGGCACATTTCAGAAGCATCCCAGAATCTCGTGGTCTCGCGAATCCAATTGCTTCGCTCCTGGTGTGATTTGGCACTGCGTGAAGGACGGAACAAAACGTCGTCGGAGCCATAAGGGGTAACGGTAACAGGCTAATACAATGATAATAGGCTGCTTTTAAATGAACATTTAATTAAAAAACAAAAGTTCTTCCTTGGCCAGATTATACAATGTAAAATGATTATACAATAGTAAAATACAATGGACCAACACCAGCAGACATCGCGGCTCCCCAAATCATCACTGACTTCGGAAACTTCACACTGGATTTCAAGTAGCTTGGATTCTGTGTCTCTCCAGCCATCCTCCAGACTCTAGACCTTGATTTCTAAATGAAATGCAAAATTTACTTTTATCTGAAAAGAGGAATTTGGACCACTGAGCAACAGTCCAGTTCTTTTTCTCCTTAGCCCAGGTAAGATGCTTCTGAAGTGGTTTCTGTTTCAGAAGTGGCTTGGTAACCCTTTTCCTGAAGACGTCTGAGCGTGGTGACTCTTGATGCACTGACTCCAGCTTCAGTCCACTCCTTGTGAAGCTCTCCCAAGTGTTTGAATCAGCTTTGCTTGACAGTATTCTCAAGCTTGCGGTCATCCCTGTTGCTTGTGCACTTTTTCCTACCCAGTTTCTTCCTTCCAGTCAACTTTGCATTTAATATGCTTTGATACAGCACTCTGTGAACAGCCACACTTAGATCACCTCTGATGTCATGGTATTTTGGAGATGAACTTGTTGGCCATCCATTATGCATGTTTCTTCAGCTATTTTTTTTTTATTTTATTTTGCATCTGACGCTGTAAACACAGTGCGCACCATATTCACATGAACCTCAACATGTCCTTCTGTTATACTCTCACTATTTCTTGTGGGTGCTCGTGAGAGGGTATAAGTATTTGCCAGTCATATACACCAAATTGAAATTGTACCTCTGTAATGTCGTCATCATCAGTGTTTGAATACTTGGTGTCATTTCATTCAGATTCTTTTTTTATTATTGAGAATAATGGATGATGATCGGTTTCTGCAGTATAGGTGGGCCATATACGTAGTTATGAAATTTTTCCAGGCCGAAGACTAATCCCAAGCACTCTGTCTCAATGTGTGCATATCGACACTCAGAAACAAGTCAAGTCAAGTCACCTTTATTTATATAGCGCTTTTACAATACAGATTGTGTCAAAGCACTTAACAGTATCAAATTGGAGGATAGAGTGTCAGTAATGTATAATGATAAGATTAAACACTCAATTTTCAGTTAAAGGCATTTCATTATTGAATTCAGAGATGTCATTGTCTAGCTCAGTTTAGTTTAAATAGTATCTGTGCAATCAAATCGGCGATAATCGCTAGAAATTAAGTGTCCCCAACTGAGCAAGCCAGAGGCGACAGCGGCAAGGAACCAAAACTCCTCTGTGACAGAATGGAGAAAAACCTTGGGAGAAACCAGGCTCAGTCGGGGCCAGTTCTCCTCTGACCAGACGAAACCCGCAGTTCAAAAGTTTCTATTTCTATTTTAATTTTGTTGCAATTTCTAACAATAGTAGTATTATGTAGTTAGGTATTTTATTATATTTTAGTTATTTTGTTATTTTTGGTTGATATATCTGGGGATATATCTCTGGGGGTCATCCGGCGCCCTGGTCTCCGCCGACGATCAGGGCCGCAGACGTCACCTCCGGCGCCGACCCACCATCTGATCGGACACGGACCGAGAAACAGACTAGGAAAGAAACAGACAAACATTAGCGCAGATGCCATTCAACTTACGATGTAACGAGTACATCGTGTGTTATGGGGAGTGTTCCCGGTTCGGTTGATCTAATTAATGCAGCCTAACAATCCTTTAACGGATTTGAATAATAGAAGCGTATTAATGTGTTATGTGTAAGCCAGGCTAAAGAGATGGGTCTTTAATCTAGATTTAAACTGACAGAGTGTGTCTGCCTCCCGAACAGTGTTAGGTAGACTGTTCCAGAGTTTGGGTGCTAAATATGAAAAGGATCTGCCGCCCGCAGTCGATTTTGATATTCTAGGTATTATCAAACGGCCAGAGTTTTGAGAACGCAGCGGACGTGGAGGACTATAATGCGATAAGAGCTCGCTCAAGTACTGAGGAGCTAAACCATTCAGGGCTTTATAAGTAATTAACAAGATTTTAAAATCTATCCGATGCTTGATAGGGAGCCAGTGCAGTGTTGACAGAACCGGCTAATATGGTCATATTTCCTGGTTCTAGTAAGGACTCTAGCTGCTGCATTTTGGACCAACTGTAGTTTGTTGATCAAGCGTGCAGAACAACCACCAAATAAAGCATTACAATAGTCTAACCTTGAGGTCATAAACGCATGAATTAACATTTCTGCATTTGACGTTGAGAGCATTGGTCGCAATTTAGATATGCTTTTGAGATGAAAAATGCAGTTTTACAGATGCTAGAAACATGGCTTTCAAATGACAGATTGCTATCGAACAGCACACCTAGGTTCCTGACTGATGAAGAAGAATTGACAGAGCAGCCGTCAAGTGTTAGATAATGTTCTAGGTTACATGTGGGGTTTTAGGTCCGATAATTAACACCTCTGTTTTTTCAGAATTTAGCAGTAAAAATTACTCGTCATCCAGTTTTTATATCGACTATGCATTCCGTTAGTTTCTCAATTTGGTGTGTTTCACCGGCCGCTAAGAAATATAGAGCTGAGTATCATCAGCATAACAGTGAAAGCTAACACCATGTCTCCTGATAATATCTCCCAAGGGTAACATATAGAGCGTGAAAAGTAACGGCCCTAGTACTGAGCCTTGAGGTACTCCATACTGCACTTGTGATCGATATGATACCTCTTCATTCACTGCTACGAACTGATGGCGGTCAGATAAGTACGATTTGAACCATGCTAAGGCACTTCCACTAATGCCAACAAAGTTTTGTAGTCTATTCAAAAGAATGTTGTGGTCGATAGTGTCGAACGCAGCGCTAAGATCCAGTAGAACTAATAAAGAGATACAACCACAATCAGATGATAGAAGCAGGTCATTTGTAACTCTAATGAGAGCAGTCTCAGTACTATGATACGATCTAAATCCTGACTGGAATTCCTCACAGATATCATTTTTCTGTAGGAAGGAATATAATTGTGAGGATACTACCTTTTCTAGTATCTTTGACAGAAAAGGGAGATTTGAGATCGGTCTGTAATTAACTAGATCTTTGGGGTCAAGTTGTGGTTTTTTAATGAGAGGCTTAATAACAGCCAATTTGAAGGTTTTGGGGACATATCCTAATGACAATGATGAATTAATAATAGCCAAAAGAGGATCTATGACTTCTGGAAGCAGCTCTTTTAGTAGTTTAGATGGAATCGGGTCTAACATACATGATGTTGGTTTAGATGATTTAACAAGTTTATACAATTCTTCCTCTCCACAGTAGAGAATGAGTGGAATTGTTCCTCAGGGGTCTATAGTGCGCTATCTGATGCGATACTGTAGCTGACGGCTGCAGGGATACAATTTTATCTCTGATAGTATCGATCTTGGAAGTGAAGTAGTTCATAAAGTCATTACTGCTATGCTCTTGGGAAATGCCAACACCTGTTGATGCTTGATTTTTCGTTAATTTAGTTACTGTATTGAATAAATATCGGAGGTTATGTTTGTTTTCTTCTAGAAGAGACGAAAAGTAATCAGATCTAGCAGTTTTAATGCTTTTCTGTAGGATAGGTACTTTCCCGCCAAGCTAAACGAAATACCTCTAATTTAGTTTTCCTCCAGCTGCGCCCATTTTCCGGCTGCTCTCTTTAGGCGCGAGTGTGCTCATTATACCACGGTGTTGGACTCTTATCCTTAATCTTCCTTAAGCGTAAAGGAGCAACCGCATCTAAAGTGCTAGAAAAGAGAGAGTCCATAGTTCCTGTTACATCATCAAGTTGTTCTGAGCTATTGGATATGCTGAGGAACTGAGATAAGTCAGGAAGATTATTTATAAAGCAGTCTTTTGTGGTAGAGGTAATGGTTCTACCATATTTGTAACAAGGAGTTGGCTTTACAGCTTTAGCTATATGGAATATACAGGAGACTAGATAATGATCTGAGATATCATCGCCTGCTGCAAAATTTCAACGCCACTGACATCAATTCCATGTGACAGTATTAAATCTAGAGTATGATTTCGACAATGAGTAGGTCCTGACACGTGTTGTTTAACACCAATTGAGTTTAGAATGTCTATAAATGCTGATCCTAACGAATCTCTGTCATTATCAACATGGATATTAAAATCACCAACGATTAGGACTTTATCTGCAGTCAGCACTAACTCCGATAGAAGATCAGAAAATTCTTTAATAAAGTCTGTATGGTGCCCTGGTGGCCTGTATACAGTAGCCAGTACAAACATCACAGGGATTTATCATTAACACTTGTTTCTTTGGATAACGTTATATGAAGCACCATTACTTGAACGAATTATACTTGAAACCCAACCTCTGAGAGATACTGAAAATATTTCTATAAATTGTAGCAACACCTCCCCCTTTACCTTTTGGACGCGGTTCATGTTTGTAACAGTAATCTTGGGGTGTAGACTCGTTTAAAGTAATGTAATCATCTTGTTTTAGCCAGGTTTCTGTCAGACAAAGCACATCTAGTTTATGGTCAGTGAACATATCATTTACAAAAGTGCTTTTGAAGAAAGGGATCTAATATTTAATAAGCCAAGCTTTATCATGTGTTTATCTGTATTATATCGTTTTTATTTGTTGAACATCAATTAAATTGTTACTATTACTTTGGTTTGGATGTTTTCTGTATTTTCTAGTTCGGGAACAGACACAGTCTCTATAGAGTGATATCTAGGTGAAAAAGTTTCTATGTGCTGAGAGTTAACTGACTTTGGTGGCGTGAGGCGGCTAGCAGACGATCGGTTTAGCCAGTCTGTCTGCTTCCTGACCTGGGCTCCAGTTAGTCAAGTACAAACTCTAAGACTATGTGCCATATTTCTAGAGAGAAGAGCGGCACCACCCCAGGAGGGATGAACACCATCTCTTTTCAACAGGTCAGGTCTGCCCCAAAAATTCTTCCAATTGTCTATAAAGCCTATGTTATTTTGCGGGCACCACTTAGACATCCAGCCATTAAGTGACGACAGTCTGCTATGAATCTCATCACCACGATAAGCAGGGAGCGGACCAGAGCATATTACAGTGTCTGACATCGTACTTGCAAGTTCACACACCTCTTTAACATTATTTTTGGTGATCTCCGACTGGCGAAGTCGAACATCATTAGCGCCGACGTGGATAACAATCTTACTGAATTTACGTTTAGCATTAGTCAGCACTTTTAAATTTGCCAAGATGTCAGGCGCTCTGGCTCGGGTAAACAATGGACTATGGTGGCTGGTGTCTCTATTTTCACGCCCGCATAACAGAATCGCCAATAACTAGAGCACTTTCATCAGGTTTCTCGGTGGGTGCGTCACCGAGTGGGGAGAACCTGTTTGATGTTTTGATCGAACGGAAGAGCGGTGTTTTGACCCGCGACTAGGCCACCTCACTGTCACCCAGCTGCCCTGCTGCACGGGCTCAACCGAAACCGAACAATGTACAGGACTCCTTGAGCTAGTCGATCCAAAGCAGTATCTACAGCCCTCACATTCTTACTATCCTCAACTAAAGTTTGGATGCGTGTCTCTAGTTCTAAAACCTTCTCTGTCAGCCTAACTATTTCCTGCATTTATCACATGTGAATCCTCGCTGCTGACAGAGACAGATAAACTATACATGTGGCAAACAGTGCAAACAACAATAGCAGGAGAAGAAGCCATTACTCACCGTGATTGATGAATGATACCAACTTAACTTACCACTTACCACTGTTGTTTGATGAGCTCGTGAAAACGGAGCGAGGAAAAATAAAATAATAATAGGCGCGAATAGAATGTAAATGGAACCACGAGTGACAAGCTAACGGGCTAACAAGCTGCACTCGCGGTTTTTAAAGGAGAACGATCAAATTAGTTTGAAAGATAACACCAGAAATATGGTGGGAATTAAGTTATATATTATCACTTTAGACAAAAGGGATTGAAAGTAAAGTAGAGATTCAATAAAAAGCGAAGGTACACGGAGCTACAAACACAAACCTCTCAGCAGCACAACAGACTGAAGCAATCGAACTCAGAGGAGCAATCCACAACCCTCCGTGGGAATTCAATATAATTCCATAAAGAAACAGTCATGGACCTGCTAGCTTACACTACTGGCTTCCAGATCTCATCATTAGCTTGCAATAAAACTGCACCAAGACCATTCATAGAGGCATCTGTGAACACTTTGGTTTTCTTAGTTGGATTAAAGAATTCCAATACGGGTGCAGATATTAATGCTATTTTCAGGCGTCGAAGAAGAAGAATGAGCTTGCCATTCACTCTCATGTTTGTTTGTCTGTCCATACAAATTCTGTTGTCTTTTTCAGGAGTTCTCATGGGCATGACGTTTTTGCAGAAAGATTCAGAATAAACTTTCCTATATAATTCACCTTACCCTTGACACTCTGTACTCCTTTCCTGTCTGTGGGACATTTCATTTTCACAATGGCATTGATCTTCTCACTGTCTGGCTGTATCCCTTGACTTCACAGTTTGTTTTTGTTTAGTTTCTGTCCACTTAATCTGGTCTTCTGCTGAACTTTGGTCAGTCTACTGTTGTGCTCTTGAAGTGAAAATCCCCAAATGATGATGTCATCAGTGTATGCTCTGACTCCTTCAATAATGTTCTCCATCGCTCTGTGGAAGATTTCTGAAGCAGAAACGATTCCAAATGGCAATCTAAGGAACGAAGATCTACCAAATGGAGTGCTGATGGCACAGTACTTCGTGCTGTCCTCATCCAGACGTGTCACATAGGCACTCACACGATTGGTGTGTTCCAAACAGGATATATCGCCCCCCGAAAGGCACTTCGGAGTGAAAACAATCATGGCCGCCATTTTGAATGGTCGTTCCAAACCGAAGTGCTCAAAACTGGCTACTTCAAAGGGCCCTTCGGAATGAATGATTTCGAAGAGTACAACTGATGGACACTTCAGGCCCCCATGATCCTTTGCGCTGATTCTTTCCATGATGACGGTGCCTCTGTGTGGGCACGGGATGATGACGCAGAAGGGCACTTCAAGAAACAGTTGTTTGGTCCCCTGCACCCTTCAACCTTTCAAAGCTCTCACTCTGGAGGGTAAACCCTTTGAAGGGATTAGGGCATAGGGATGAGCCCTTCCGAATGGAACGCAGGCGATTTTATTGAGAACAACAAGCTCAACAGCTCAACCCAGTCTTACGTCTCAGTCTTATATTTTTATATCCATCAACCCTGTTCCCAGTCGCATACTCTGACGTAACCTATCCCCAAAGCTTCATGGGTAATGTAGTGTAAGACACACCCCAACACAACTCCCTCCCACAAAATACTATACTTATATACTTATAGAGCATATCTCTACTTATAACAGCATTAGGAAACAGAAAACAAGGTTACATAACCCCTAGTGGATGTTAATCACCCTATAAACAATTACAACAGAAAAGTGAAACTCACACCAAAATCAAATTTATGGAAGCATATGTGTAGCAAAATTCAATTTGAAATGTAATATGCAAAATGGCAATGCAATATGTAAAATGGCAATGTATTTCTGTATTTAAATTTACATTTTCCCATACATATGTGCAACATTTAGTGCTAAATAAAAATGAAAATTCAATTATATCATTTAAATTTGCCATTTTCTACACTAGTTTTAATATGCAAATTAAAAACCTATTTTAAAGCTTTATAAGTTGCTAAATTAAAATTAAAATGTATTACTCAAATTGATTAGCTAGGTTTAACATGTCCAAGCAAAAACTGTAGCAAAATTATCATTTAAATGCTGTTTTTCCTAAATGCATTTGGCAGGACACTTGGAATTGCATTTTCATTGTGATACCGCGTGATAATTGTAGCAAAATGCAGTGAGAATTTCAAAATGCATTCTGAGCCAAAGGTGCAGCAAAAGGGTAGCAAAATGGTGATTTAAATGTCTTTTTATTTTTCTTAAATGCATAGACACTTACATATACAGGTGCTGGTCATATAATTAGAATATCATCAAAAAGTTGATTTATTTCACCAATTCCATTCAAAAAGTGAAACTTGTATATTATACTCACTCATTACACACAGACTGATATATTTCAAATGTTTATTTCTTTTAATTTTGATGATTATAACTGACAACTAAGGAAAATCCCAAATTCAGTATCTCAGAAAATTAGAATATTGTGAAAAGGTTCAATATTGAATACACCTGGTGCCACACAGCTAATTAACTCAAAACACCTGCAAAGGCCTTTAAATGGTCTCTCAGTCTAGTTCTGTAGGCTATACAATCATGGGGAAGACTGCTGACTTGACAGTTGTCCAAAAGACGACCATTGACACGTTGCACAAGGAGGGCAAGACACAAAAGCTCATTGCAAAAGAGGCTGGCTGTTCACAGAGCTCTGTGTCCAAGCACATTAATAGAGAGGCGAAGGGAAGGAAAGGATGTGGTTGAAAAAAGCAATAGGGATAACCGCACCCTGGAGAGAAACAAAACCCATTCAAAAATGTGGGGGAGATTCACAAAGAGTGGACTGCAGCTGGAGTCAGTGCTTCAAGAACCACTACGCACAGACGTATGCAAGACATGGGTTTCAGCTGTCGCATTCCTTGTGTGAGTGTCAAGCCACTCTTGAACAACAGACGGCGTCAGAAGCGTCTTGCCTGGGCTAAAAACAAAAAGGCTGCTGAGTGGTCCAAAGTTATGTTCTCTGATGAAAGTAAATTTAGCAATTCCTTTGGAAATCAGGGTCCCAGAGTCTGGAGGAAGAGAGGAGAGGCACACAATCCACGTTGCTTGAGGTCCAGTGTAAAGTTTCCACAGTCAGTGATGGTTTGGGGTGCCATGTCATCTGCTGGTGTTGGTCCACTGTGTTTTCTGAGGTCCAAGGTCAACGCAGCCGTATACCAGGAAGTTTTAGAGCACTTCATGCTTCCTGCTGCTGACCAACTTTATGGAGATGCAGATTTCATTTTCCAACAGGACTTGGCACCTGCATACAGTGCCAAAGCAACCAGTATCTGGTTTAAGGACCATGGTATCCCTGTTCTTAATTGGCCAGCAAACTCGCCTGACCTTAACCCCATAGAAAATCTATGGGGTATTGTGAAGAGGAAGATGCGATATGCCAGACCCAACAATGCAGAAGAGCTGAAGGCCACTATCAGAGCAACCTGGGCTCTCATAACACCTGAGCAGTGCTACAGACTGATCGACTCCATGCCACGCCGCATTGCTGCAGTAATTCAGGCAAAAGGAGCCCCAACTAAGTATTGAGTGCTGTACATGCTCATACTTTTCATGTTCATACTTTTCAGTTGGCCAAGATTTCTAAAAATCCTTTCTTTGTATTGGTTTTAAGTAATATTCTAATTTTCTGAGATACTGAATTTGGGATTTTCCTTAGTTGTCAGTTATAATCATCAAAATTAAAAGAAATAAACATTTGAAATATATCAGTCTAATGAATGTAATGTGTAATGAATGAATATAATATACAAGTTTCACTTTTTGAATGGAATTAGTGAAATAAATCAACTTTTTGATGATATTCTAATTATATGACCAGCACCTGTATGACGTTTCAATTGCATTTTCATTAAATACCCCAAGATGAATATAGTTTAAGTCAATGTGGATTTGAAAATGCATTCCGAGCCGAGCACGCCCCCTACCTGTCAATCATTACATCAAGGCGGGGCTCACGATAGGTTATTCACCGTTTTCACCTGCCTGAACATCTCTCACTGTTTACACTCGGATTGATGCACATAAGCAAACAGACAGTGCTATTCTACACTTATGCATTAATTTGCATTTTGCATATTACATTTCAAATTTAATTTAGCTACACATGTGCTTCCATAACCCACTGCAGTTGACGCCTGTTCTGTTTGAGGATAGCTCCAATTGTGTTTGGATCAGGCAGGATCCTGGTTCCTTTGTGTGTTTCACCACTGTGCTTGCTGTGCCCCATGTTTTCTCCACATCCAACTTTAAGAGAACCTGATCTACGTGGTGTACGTGGGGAAGTGTACAAGCGGAGTGTCTTTTGTCAAAGAAGTGCTTCTAAGCTGTTTTAGCTTTTTTGTCCTTGGCAGCAACTTGCTGCAGGCGGATTTGATGTGGATGCAATTTCCTCTCCAGGACAGGTAGGGTAGTCCGGATTTAGTGTCCCACCATTAGCTGAGCAGGGCTTGCCCCCATAGCTGCAATTGGAATGGCTCGTCTAGTTTTGTGTTGGATGTTTTATTTTTACAGATTTTCTGCTCCTTTATTCAGGAAGGGACATATTCATATTGACATATTCTAAGTCGCTATAGACCTCTTGAAAGACACAGAAGACACAGATGATGGTAAAATGCCTTTATTTGAAGTATACAGGGTGAGATGTTAAGGTCTTGGGAGGCATTTCTCTTTCTTGTCTTCACTTGCCGTTACAACAGAACTGGTCTGACAGAGTTTTTCAACTCTAGAGAGAAGAACTGTCACCTGCAGAAAACAAAAACAGTCTTTTAATATATTAAGACACTTGTCATTCAATTTTGGAGTGGAATTAGTAAAGCATGTAAACCTACCAAGTGTTGTTTGTTCATGGTGAACGTCTCCCGGTCATTTATTATCACTCCACCCGATCCTTTAGGATTTTCCACACACTGGACAGGGGTCTAAATATACCATTGCATTTGTTAATGTCATGAATTACTTTTAAGAATTTACAAAAAAAATAATTAAATAAATAAAACTAATTAATTATTAAAAATTAATAATTAAATAAAATTAATGTCATTATTGATTCTATTTGTAATCAGGAAATAATCTATTAAATATTTTGATCATCTAATCTGGTGTATATGATATAAAGAGTATGATAGTATAAAGTATTATATTAAAATTATAAGCATTATTGTAAGCTGTTTACTGTAAGCAATTATTAAAAATGATAATTTTTCTGACTTTTTTTCAGAAATACAAACCATTTCACAAACACATGTACCTTAATTTGACCCATTGTTTGTTGATGGGGGAGGCAGAATATTGTACCCTGAAAACAAATGCAAATAAATGGTAGTTAACAAGGCCTCAATCCACAGTGTGACTTATAAGGAAGTTTGACCCCCGCAATAAAGACTTGAACTCCTCAAAAGAAGTCATATGTTTAAACTGCATGTTTTATTATGACTCTGCACTGAAGGCACTGAAAACCCAATTTTCAAGTGAACAAAAAATGAATTATTCAGTTTATCATGCAATGACGATTAGCTCATGGATCGTGCCTTGTAGGTTTCCAGACCAGAACTTTAACCACTACACCACAAGTTGTACATAAAGCATGTTTCATACTACAGTATGTGTTACAAAGTAATATTCACAACGGTAATATTGAAAAGGCCTCATTATAGGTCTCAAGTGGTCAAGCAGTTTGACGATCTTGACGGATGAAATAGTGCCCGAAACAAGAAGCCAACAAAAAAATTAAACTAAATAATAAATAACAGTAAATAACAATAGCAGTAAATTTAAGAGTTAAGCAATTTATAGACTCTATAGGCTAAACACAGATGTAACCTGCAGCGGTTTACAAAAGCCACAAAGCTAATACAAGGCTAGCCTGTTTTTTTTTTTTCCGTAGAAACCTAAACGCACTGCTGACATTGTTACATATAATAAAAGCTTTAATAGTTACTCAATATTATCATATCTTCTTTAATAGTAATGATAGAGTGATAAAGGTTTTGATGGAAACCATTTCATGAGAATATTCTAAACTTACCATAACAACTATGCTATTCCACAACTTTGAACTAAAGGGTGCGCTGTCTCATAAAGGTCCTTCAAAGACTACAGCAAAAATTTATATAAATACAAAATATATACGACTAACAAATAAAATTGTAAAAAATAATTACACCACTTTATAAATTAAGCATATATTGTTTCACTATATAATAAATATATATATGATGATTATTTTTGGACAGAATCAGTAGGAGTCACAAACTTTTATTTTAACAACTAATATTTTCTAATATTGTAACAGCACATTTATTACATGCCTATTACAGGCTTTATATATAAATAAATAAATAAATAGCCATAAAAGCAGATCAAGCGATTTGTTTCATTAAAACAAACTTATCTGTCACTTCCCTGTCGGTCACCTCCTGTCATGACTGAAAACGCGGAAACAAGTTGCAAGTAACTCTCCGTTTATTGAATTGGATAGTGACGATAGAAACAGTTCAGAGAGAAAACAGTATAGTGATGCAGGGACGTCGATGGTCAGATGAGTGTCGTGAAGAGAAGTGCTGATGGTAGGTGATGAATCCAGAGTGATAATCCACAGGAAACACGAAACAGGAACGACGAAGACACCAGGCTGGAAATGAAGACAGCAACACAACCGGAGACTCACAAACAACGATCTGACAAAGGAGATGAGAAATGGGTGAGTATTTAAAGGTGGTGTGATGAGCTGCAGCTGGTGATGGTGATTAAATCAGCTGGAGCGTGATCAGCGCCGATGATTCGTCACGCCCACACACACACACACATAAACAACGAGCACGAGACAAGGAGAAGGCATAGGATTTAAGAACCGTGACACCTCCAGTCACAACCACATTTTGCTGCTGTCTTCATACTGAACTTATGGAGAGTAGAGGTTTACATCCTTTAGTTGCTCTTCAAGGCTCTTCTGAAGGTTCTTCCATGAGCTTTGGTCTCATAATCAACATGACAAATGTGAACATAGTTAAAAAAAACAACCCTGATTGATTGTTCTATAAAATGATGCGTGTGATGTGGTGGTTACCTACAAATGAAACTGTAATGTATGAACACAGGATGCAGTTCTGATGATCAAAAACCAAAACCTCACAACCCACTGAGAATGAGCACACGAATACAAGTTAACTGGTACTACTGATTAGTTCACATAAAATAACATTAAATGTGCTTTTGATCCTTATAACAACAAATGCATTATTAACTACAGTGTTAATAACTATGATGTTATAATTATTTAATTTCATATCTAAACCATTTTGAACAGTCAAACATCACGTTTCAAAGCTAAAACTGAAATTATTCAATTTTGTATCAGATTCTTGAATAGGATTTTCCATTCCTGTATTGTCTTACATGAGAAACATTTAATCCAAACATGTCAAAATGCTTTTGTAACTTTAAGAAGACTTCAGGGGCAAAATATATATATTTTGTGTTTCATATATACTAATATCATTTGAAGTGGATCAAAACCTTTCATCAAACTTGTCCTAAAACTTAAAACCAAAATGTGTTCTTGTACTTTGATTAACTTTTTTGATCCACTTCAAATGTTGACTACTGTATGTTTGTACATGATTGCTTGACTGTTTCATTCCTGAAACTTTGTGTCTGTATGGAAGTTCAACACAGAAGTGAAACTTCAAAAGCCTGATTCTGCCTCAAGACTCAGAGCTGCTGAATCAAGCTATATTGGATTTGATTATGAACCTGTTAACAAACAATTTTGCCTTGTTTAAATGTTAAATTCTAACACAATACATTTAGCTGTAATGTTTGAATGTAAAGGTTAGTAAGCAACAACAGAGTATGTGGTTTTAAGACAAGACACAGTATTATGTCACAGTGCTGGCACACAATAGGGACCTGAGCAGAAGAACACCCTCTCCGTGGTCAAACACGTGTAGGTGGATCAGTCTTGTTAGATACTTTGCAGTTGCAATTAAGTGGAAATCTTGAAAGTACATACAGAAAGATATCATGGATTCTTTGAAGTATCAGTTCATTTTGACAAAGATGTGATGTTTTGGGTGAATAGATTGAAGCTCGTGATTATTGGTTTTTCCAACAGGACAATCATTACAAAGCATACATTCAAATCAACTGAAGAATTTTCTTGAGTGGCCTGTTTGGTTTCCAGATTTAAATGTCATTCAAATATTTTTAGAATTTGAAGAAAGCAAAGGCAACATGAAAAAGATCATAGATCTTGAAACTGAAAGAATGGGGCAAGATTTCAGTAGAAAGGTCTCAGAAGCTTGTAAGCAGTTTAAAGGGTTAGTTCACCCAAAAAATGAAAATTAGCCTGTGTTTTCCTTACTTTGGCAAAGGAAAATCAGTCTCCTCTTGGCTTATATCGAAATCCTCTGACATTTTTCTTTACAAATTCTCGGTTTGTACTTTTTGTTCTCTCTCAGCATTTGTCACTAATCACCCAATGCCGACGTTCTATGGCATCCGCCGGAATGGCTTCGCCTTATGACAGATAGTGGAAGTGATAGAAAAGTGTTTATTACGTTTGAAATATGGGTATTTTTCTTACAAAAGCGCATGAATAAAAGGCCTTTATTCACCCCCCAGAGCTGTGTGAGGCATGTGTTACTATGGATGCGCGCACTTTATTTGACTTGTTTTGGACTGTTGAACAGAAACACCCGCCCACTGCAATGATAACACTTGGAAGCACTGGGACAATTTTTAATATAACTCCGATTGATTCATCTGAAAGAAGAAAGTCATATACACCTCAGATGGCTTGAGGGTGAATAAAGAACAGGCTAATTTTCATTTTTGGGTGAACTAACTCTTTAAGGTAATGTTCACTGGAGGTTCTCTACAAAATTGTACTTATGGGGGTTGAATCATTTTAAAATGTTTACAGACAGATTTTTCTTAACATAAACCTCAGAATCATTTTAATTAATGATTGATTGAGTGATTTTAGTTATAATCTGTTTTTTTTATATAACCTGTGTTTTGTTCAGTCGTCTGTCTTTATTCATCTTAACACCAACCAAGGTTTGTTTTTCTCCTTTCTTAATAGCCTCATATCCAACACATACAGACGTAGTCAGAATTGTTGGTACCCTTGGTAAATATGATCAAAGAAGGCTGTGAAAATTAATCTGCATTGTTAATCCTTTTGATCTTTTATTTTAAAAAATAAAATAAAAAATGCACCTTTGCACTTTTTTGCACTTTTTTATGACCTCTGAGTAATAAATGATCAGCCTTTTTGGGCTATTTGGATGAGTGTG
Organism: Onychostoma macrolepis; assembly: GCF_012432095.1. Classification (NCBI taxonomy): domain Eukaryota; kingdom Metazoa; phylum Chordata; class Actinopteri; order Cypriniformes; family Cyprinidae; genus Onychostoma; species Onychostoma macrolepis. Next base: position 6,382,634 of record NC_081175.1, on the reverse strand, counting down.
GATCTTCTTGGTCTATTAATCTTCATATTTTTGGATCTACGCACCGTATATTATTGACCTACTGGACTTTCGGACGAGTGTTTGGCGCTACAGCCTTCTCTATTTGTTGAGGAAAAAAAAAATCTAACCTTTCATTGGATAATAAGAATTTAAAATGGGGGGGAAATATCATTATGAAAAAAATGTTTTTCTCAAATACACATTGGCCACATTGGCCCTTTTATTCAATACTTTTTGAAACCTCCATTTGCCAGTTTAACAGCTCTAAATTTTCTCCTATAATGCCTGATGAGGTTAGAGAACACCTGACAAGAGATCAGAGACCATTCCTTCATCCAGAATCACTCCAGACCCTTTAGATTCACAGCTCCATGTTGGTGCTTCTTCTCTTCAATTCACTCATTTTCTACAGGGTTCAGGTCAGAGGAGTGGAATGGCCAGCAGAAGCTTGGTTTTGTGCTCAGTGACCCATTTTTGTGTTGTTTTTGAGGTTTGTGTTTGGATTATTGTACGGTTGGAAGATCAAAACATGGCCCATAAGATTTCTAACAGAGTCAGTCACTTATTGATTTTTTATCTGTTGGTATCTGATAGAATCCATGATGCCGTGTGTCTAAACAAGATGTCCAGGACCTCCAGCAGAAATATAGGCCCACAACATCAAAAATACAGCAGTATATTTCATTGTACACATGGGGTACTTTTTATCCCTGTGTTCACCAAACCCATCCTTGAGTGTTTGCTGCTAAAAAGCTCATTTTTTAGTTTCATCTGATCATAGAAGCCAGTCCCATTTGAAGTTCCAGTCATGTCTGATAACTGAATATGCTGGAGTTTGTTTTTGGATGAGCGAGGAGAATTTTTCTTGAAACCCTCCCAAACAACATGTGGTGATGTAGGTGTTGTTTGACAATTTTTTTTAAGGTTTTCTGACCCCGAGACTCAACTATTTTCTGCAATTGTCCAGCTGTGGTCCTTGCAGTGTCTTTAGCCACTCAAACTCTCCTTCTCACCGTGCATTAGGACGATATAGACACACGTCCTCTTCCAGGCATGTTGATTAGAAATTCTTAATTATTGCCCTGATGGTGGAAATGGGAATTTTCACTGCTCTAGCTCTTTTCTTAAAGCCACTTCACTAATTTGTGAAGCTGAATTATCTTTTTTGCTGCACATCAGAAATATATTCTTTGGTTTTTCTCATTGTGATGGATGATTAAGAGAATTTGGACTTTGTTTTCCCTCTTATTTATATTTCTGTGAAACAGGAAGCCATGGCTGGATAATTTCATGTCCATAATCACCCTGGAGTGCTCAAAATTGTGAATATGAATGGGAATATACTTCAGAGATATTTTACTCATAAGAATTTCTAGGGTTACCAATAATTGTGTCCAGCGTGTATTTGAGAAAAACATTTTTCATAATGAGATTTTCCCCCATTTTCAATTGTTTTAGTTCAATGAAATGTTAGATTTTTGTGATTTTTATTTTATTTTAATAAAAGATCAAAAGTATTAATAATGCAGGTTTATTTTTAGAGACTTCTTTGATCATATTCACCAAGGGTACCAACAATTCTGACCACGTGTGTAACACTTAACACATTTACATTTATGCATTTGGCAGACGCTTTTATCCAAAGCGACTTACATTGCATTCAAGTTACAGTTTTTACATTTTATCAGCTCTTGCTTTCCCTGGGAATCGAACCCATGATCTTGGCGTTGCTAGCGCCATGCTCTACTATTTGAGCTACAGGAAAGCTACAGTGCCATCTAGTGGCTTTCTAGAGTAACAGGCACAATCAGTTGATATCATCACATCCCACTTATTTAAAGAAACATAAACAAGTAAACCAAAAAGAATTGTTTCTTTTAACAATTTTCTAAGACAACACAACTTCCTAGGCAACAAACAAACAAAGCTATTATGAGAATGGCATGTATGAGAAATTAAATTACTTAATATTTTAGCAGGATGAAACTGCCTTTCCATGCATTTGACTTCAATACCATGACTGAGGTGAGACCCTTGAGCAACGCACAAACCTCCAACTCCTCCCCGTGTGTGTGTCAAATCAAGTCAAGTCACCTTTATTTATATAGCGCTTTTAGCAATACAGATTGTGTCAAAGCAACTTTCCAATATCAAAAGTCGACGATATCGCTGGAAATTAAGTGTCCCCAACTAAGAAATTCAGAGGCGACAAAAGTCCCGGAACCAAAACTCCCTCAGTGACAGAATAGAGAAAAAAACCTTGGGAAAAACCAGGCTCAGTCAGGGGGGCAGTTCTCCTCTGGCCAGACAAACCAGCAGTTCAGTTCAAGTCAGTGTGTGTGTGGATGTGGGTGTGTACAGGTTTATATATCCTGGTGGGGACTTAAACCTGAATACACACAGACTCATGGGGACTCGTGTCATGATGGGGACCTAAATTGAGGCCCCCATGGGTACAAAAGCTTATAAATCAAACAGAATGAGTTTTTTTGAGAGAGTAAAAGTGCACAAAGTTAGCTGTAAGGGGTAGGTTTAGGTGTAGTATTGGTGTAGAGCGATATGGTTTGTACAGTATAAAACATTACACCTATGGAGAGTGTGTGTGAGAGAGATTAATGCTTAAAGCAAAAACACCTGCCAGTAGGTTATGAAAATGGTAAAAGAAAATAAATTAATTATTATTACTATAATACTCCTATTATTATTATTATCTCTTTTCTAGACTGCCATGTTTTAGTTCAGATTAAAATGGTAAAATATAGGCTTTACATGCAAACAAACATGTAGGCCTAAATGAAAACGGGTAAATACTGTTTGACTTTCTTCTCTGTGGCAAGCAGGTAGACACAGAAAGCTGAGTTTGCAGCACTGCTTTGTGTGGAGGGGTAATGATGATAAACACTGTATTTCTGCTGTTCCATAAGCGCCACCTCCCATCAGAGAATGAACTTGCATTTTTATTCAGCCCGTCTGCTGATTTTGTTTAGATCAATGTGAAAATCAGACTGAATTTCACGCAACAAACATACAGTGCTATGAAATTTAACTGGTCCCTAATATGAATATATATAAATGTATAAATAAGCTAATATATTTCTAAAAGTCTGATAATAATGTATCTAGAATTATTAATGTATTTTGAAGTGCCCATGATAACAACAGTGTCAGTGTCGTGCACGGTGTTATCATGGACACTCACTAGCACAGCGTCTTCAAAGCATTCACGAAATGCGGAATTAAATCAGCGAAATGCGATGCAGCAACCGTCTTTTCAACATCATCTTTTTAAAATCCATCACTTACCACTATCTTGCTCACTTTCTTTCCTATTTTTACTCTAGTATTTCCTATTTTTAAGTCTAGTATTGTGTTGGATTTTTCATTTTTACAGATGACATATGTTGACATATTATTGTTGACAATATGTTGACATATTCTAAGTCGCTATAGACCTCTTGAAAGACACAGAAGACACAGATGATGGTAAAATGCCTTTATTTGAAGAATAAAGGGTGAAATGTTACGGTCTTGGGAGGCATTTCTCTTTCTTGTCTTCACTTGCTGTTACAATAGAACTGGTCTGATGGAGTTTTTCACCTCTAGAGAGAAGAACTGTCACCTGCAGCAGACAAAACCAGTCATTTAATAAACTAAGTCGCTAGTCATTCAGTTTTTGGAGTGGAAGTAATAAAGCATGTAAACCTACCAGGTGTTGTTTGTTCATGGTAAACGTCTCCAGGTCATTTATTATCACTCCACCCGACCCTCTAGGATTTTCCATACACGGGACAGGGGTCTACATATACCATTGCATTTGTTAATGTCATCAATTACTTTTAAGAATTTACAAATATACATACATTTCACAAACAAACACAAATACCTTAATTTGACCCACTATGGGTTGATGATGGTGGCAGAATATTGTACCCTGAATAATGCAAATAAAACAGTAGTTAGAACCGCAATCCACTGTGTGAAGTTTGACCATCGTAATGAGGATTTGAACTTCTCAAAAGAAGTCATATATGTTTAAACTGCATGTTTTATTATGACTGCCCTGAAGGCACTGAAAACCCACTTTTCAAGTGAACAAAAAAATTAATTATTCAGTTTATCATATGCAATGACGATAGCTTATGGATTGGCCTTGTAGGTTATCAACCTTCGGTTTCCAGACAAGAACTTTAAACACTACACCACAAGCTGTATAAAGCATATTTAAAACTGTATGTGCTACAAAGTAATATTCAAAATGGTAATATTCAAAAGGCCTCACTTATAGTTTAAGTGATTAAGCATCTTGACGGCTGAACAAGTGCCCAAAACAAGAAGCCAACAAAAATTGCAACTAAAAAACTAAATAATAGTGAATAACAGTAGCAATAAATTTAAGATTTTAGCAATTTATATACTCTATAGACCAACCACAGATGCAACATGTAGCGATTTACAAAAAAGGCTGCTATAGGCTAACAGCCCGATCATTTGTAGACACCTAAACCTAACACTGCTGTCATTGTTACATGCTATAAATCATTCAGTAGTTACTGAATACTGAATATTGTCAATATCTTCTTTAAGTTACAACAGAGCAATAAAACTTGGAAATATGAACATATCATGCAATATTATTTCATAATGCAATATTTACACGCACCATGAGAACCGGGATTTTTCTCAACTGACAACAAGAGGGTGCGCCATCTAACGAGGGTCCTCCAAACACTAGCAACAAAATATTATTACGAATAAAAAATATATGGCTATCAAAATAAAATTGTAATATAAATAATAATTATGCCACTTTATAAATTAAACACATATTGTTTAACTGTATACTAAATGTATAGTATATGATAATTATTTCTAGACAGAATCAGTAGGAGTCACAAAATCTTTTAACAACTAATATTGTCTAAGATTGTAATAGCACATTTATTACATGCCTATTACAGGCTTTATAAATAAATAAATAGCCATAAAAGCAGATCAAGCAATTTGTTTAATTTAAACAAACTTATCTGTCACTTCCCTGTCTGTCACAACCACATTTTGCTGCTGTCTTCATGTTAACTTATAGAGAGTAGAGGTTTCCATCCTTAGGTTGCTCTTCAAGGGTCTTCGGAAGGTTCTTCCATGAGCTTTGGTCTCATAATCAACATGACAAATATGAACATAGTTAATAAAAAAGGAACCCTGACTGATTGACTCAGCAAATGAGGGATGTGGTGGTTTTCTAGTTAAGTGAAACCGTTAACAAGAATGCAAAAACAGGATGCAACAGTGATAAAAAACCAAACCCAACAGCACAACCCACTGAGCATGCAAATAACATGTCGTGACTTCTCTGATAACTTCCTGTAAAATAACATTTAATGTGCTTTTGATCCCCTTATAACTAATGCAAGGGCGTAACCATGGTATAGATATTGGGGGGGTCCAAATGTGAACACCCCGCAATAAACATTACTTATTGCAAATAGTGGCATTTATCTGCACCTCTGCATTGTAATACATTATAAAATAGTATGCAATAACTTATTGAGTGTAATTTTTAAATTTTATTTAAAATTATTAGGACAAAAGCTGCAGCACCCCCACTTCCCACGCCTCTGTTACCGTCTGAAAAAAAAAGGCCTGTTTGTCCGGTCCTGCTTCTTTGTTTTAGCTCCTACCTTCATTTCATTTAAGCACCAGTTACAATCGAGGGGGGTGGTCACACAGTTTTGTTTCCCTTGTTTTTCCTAAATTGAAAGTAAATCGGAAATAACAGATCCACTAGGCTACAACCAGGGTTCATTAAAGGAGGGCATACCATATGTCACATATTACAATATAATAGGCCTATTATTGGGGGGGACAGATTGGTATTTTTCCAATTTTAACCAAAGTATATGGTGGTTACGCCCATGAACTAATGAAGTGAAGTGACATACGGCCAAGTATGGTGACCCATACTTGGAATTTGTGCTGACTCCAGCTTCAGTCCACTCCTTGTGAAGCTCTCACAAGTGTTTGAATCAGCTTTGCTTGACTGTATTCTCAAGCTTGCAGTCATCCCTGTTGCTTGTGCACCTTTTCCTACCCAAATTCTTCCTTCCAGTCAACTTTGCATTTAATATGCTTTGATACAGCACTCTGTAAACAGTCACACCTTTCAGTAATGACCCTCTGTGACTTACCCTCTTTGTGGAGGGCGTCAATGTTCGTTTTCTGGATCGTTGCCAAGTCAGCAGTCTTCTCCATTAATGTGGTTTCAAAGAACAAGAGATACCCGGAATTTATACTGTAGGGATGGTCATTAATTGAAACTTAAATGTAAATATTCTAATTTTCTGAGATACTGAGTTTGGGATTTTCCTTAGTTGTCAGTTATAATCATCAAAATTAAAAGAAATAAACATTTGAAATATATCAGTCTGTGTGTAATGAATGAATATAATATACAAGTTTCACTTTTTGAATGGAATTAGTGAAATAAATCAACTTTTTGATGATATTCTAATTATATGACCAGCACCTGTATGTACTCAATACTTGGTAGGGGCTCCTTTTGCTTTAATTACTACCTCAGTTCGGCGTGGCATGGTGGTGATCAGTTTGTGGCACTGCTGAGGTGGTATGGAAGCCCAAGTTTCTTTGACAGTGGCCTTCAGCTCATCTGCATTTTTTGGTCTCTTGTTTCTCATTTTCCTCTTGACAATACCCCGTAGATTCTCTATGGGGTTCAGGTCTGGTGAGTTTGCTGGCCAGTCAAGCACACCAACACCATGGTCATTTAACCAACTTTTGGTGCTTTTGGCAGTGTGGGCAGGTGCCAAATCCTGCTGGAAAATGAAATCAGCATCTTTAAAAAGCTGGTCAGCAAAAGGAAGCATGAAGTGCTCCAAAATGTCTTGGTAAACGGGTGCAGTGACTTTGGTTTTCAAAACACAATGGACCAACACCAGCAGATGACATTGCACCCCAAATCATCACAGACTGTGGAAACTTAACACTGGACTTCAAGCAACTTGGGCTATGAGCTTCTCCACCCTTCCTCCAGACTCTAGGACCTTGGTTTCCAAATGAAATACAAAACTTGCTCTCATCTGAAAAGAAGACTTTGGACCACTGGGCAACAGTCCAGTTCTTCTTCTCCTTAGCCCAGGTAAGATGCCTCTGACGTTGTCTGTGGTTCAGGAGTGGCTTAACAAGAGGAATACGACAACTGTAGCCAAATTCCTTGACACGTCTGTGTGTGGTGGCTCTTGATGCCTTGACCCCAGCCTCAGTCCATTCCTTGTGAAGTTCACCCAAATTCTTGAATCCATTTTGCTTGACAATCCTCATAAGGCTGCGGTTCTCTCGGTTGGTTGTGCATCTTTTTCTTCCACACTTTTTCCTTCCACTCAACTTTCTGTTAACATGCTTGGATACAGCACTCTGTGAACAGCCAGCTTCTTTGGCAATGAATGTTTGTGGCTTACCCTCCTTGTGAAGGGTGTCAATGATTGTCTTCTGGACAACTGTCAGATCAGCAGTCTTCCCCATGATTGTGTAGCCTAGTGAACCAAACTGAGAGACCATTTTGAAGGCTCAGGAAACCTTTGCAGGTGTTTTGAGTTGATTAGCTGATTGGCATGTCACCATATTCTAATTTGTTGAGATAGTGAATTGTTGGGTTTTTGTTAAATATGAGCCAAAATCATCACAATTAAAAGAACCAAAGACTTAAACTACTTCAGTCTGTGTGCAGAGGTAGGTAGTAACGAGTTACATTTACTTCGTTACATTTACTTGAGTAAATTTTTTGGGTAACTAATACTTTTTGAGTATATTTAAAAATGGGTACTTTTACTCTTACTCAAGTACATTTTTAGTGAAAAAACGGTACTTTTACTTCGTTACTGTGGGTGACGCTCCCCTCGTTACTTTAACTTAATGCAGTACAAGTTCAAAATTCTTCAATTTATTCCAAACGTATGGAGTCAATTTAATGCCGCATATATATGCAAAAGAAAATAAAGTTTTGCAAAAGAAAATAAGTTTTGCAAATAAAAATAAAGAATTGCAAAATAGATAAATAAAACAGAGCAAAAGCAATGATTTTGCAATACATATTTTCCATGGCCATATCTACTAATTTATTTGCAATGCAGATTTTTTTTTGTGTTTCAGTCAAGTTTGAGCTTGTGATACCGTTTTCCCTTTGCGCTTCACGTTTCTGCGCGTCTCACTTTGTGGCGCTGTTTTGACATGGGGCTGGAGTCAGGGGACGGGGGTGTGTCCAACAGGCCTGGGCATGCCTCCCTGGAAGTGACGTCATCGGCCCGAGACGCAGATCACAGCTGATCCAGGCACCGTCACTGAGCAGAGGCATGCGGGCAGATCGTTTCCTTTTATTCACTAGCTTTAAAACATGCATGCTTTCGTTTTATTAACAAATGTATATGTGTATTAGCAGCGTTTGCTCAAGTTAAAGAAGTTGTTAATATGAACATCTGCTGTTTATTTCTCTCAATGTGTGCACACTTTTATAGCATTAAAATGTGTATTGTTTCATTTGGTTAACTAAATGTGCATTAATAGTGCTTGTTTAAAATCTCTTAACCTGTGCACAGCGCTCTTTGTTTACATTAGTTCAGAGTTACTGCTAGTTTCACTTCAACCACCAGAGGTCGCTGTATACCTAAAAGCGCCAGCGGGTCAAATTTACCCGTGCCATGACTACTGTTTTGATATGGCTAAAAACGTAGTATGTCACTGTATTATGCCATTGTCTTCACAATGTCTAGAGTCATAAAATTATTATTTTTAGTCATCAGCTATGTTTTTGTCCTGTTGTTTTAAGTTCACAGCTATTTTTTAGCAGGTTACACTAATCACTTTTCTTAATGATGAATATAAACCAGTCTGCAATGACAACGAGAATTACGTTGTAATATTATAGCTAATAAAATGTTTCAAGATAACCCATGTTATTTAAATGACTAAAACACCCTAAATAGACTATTATAAGCAATACTAATTCACCACATTGCAAAAGATGTACAATGACAAATTCAAGTGCACAGTTTCACCTAATTAATTAATTTGTTTAGTTATATAATTTATCATTTGAATAAGAGAACAACACCAATAAACTTGGGGTAATCATAAAATTGTTTTATTCATTACATCATAGTTCAGATTTTTTTCAGGAATAAATAAGCAACACAGTAGCGAACCATAAGCGATAAAAATTGCAAACACAAATTAATATTTAATCCAAAGTTTGAACATTTATGAGTAGAGGAATAAACATCTAAAACATCTTCATTTGAACGTGATGACAGGAATTATGCGTAAATTTGTCTTGATGGCGCTTATAGGTATAAATGCCCCATTTTTGTTCTGGTTTTATCTAAACAATTTTTTAACAATAAACAGGGATTGTAAATAACACAATTTTAGTAAAAGTCAATGACTGTAAGACTTGGATATTTTTAATTGAAAATATATTATGTAGCCTATTTGAAAAACAGCCATGGGTAAAATTACCCCGTGGTGGTGTTAATATAATAATTTAATAATGTATTTCTTAATTAAAAATAAAATATTAATAAATACATCTCTGATAATCCCAGGTTGCTATGGTCACGCTGGTTTGTTTACCCATTAATATCTCGTGGCCACGAGAAATTTAAACCAAAAAGACTCAAGCTTCATTTTTTTTTTAAAACTTCCAGTGCCAATCATTTCTTAATTTATGCCAGGAGTTATGTAAATGAAAAAACGAAGTCGAGATGGATATGAAGCTTGAGTCTTAGACCTTTTTAATGATGTATAGTTTGTGAAGTTAATTGCATTATTTTACATTAAAACTAGCAGTAACTCTGAACTAATGTAAACAAAGAGCGCTGTGCACAGGTTAAGAGATTTTAAACAAGCACTATTAATGCACATTTAGTTAACCAAATGAAACAATACACATTTTAATGCTATAAAAGTGTGCACACATTGAGAGAAATAAACAGCAGATGTTCATATTAACAACTTCTTTAACTTGAGCAAACGCTGCTAATACACATATACATTTGTTAATAAAACGAAAGCATGCATGTTTTAAAGCTAGTGAATAAAAGGAAACGATCTGCCCGCATGCCTCTGCTCAGTGACGGTGCCTGGATCAGCTGTGATCTGCGTCTCGGGCCGATGACGTCACTTCCAGGGAGGCATGCCCAGGCCTCTTGGACACGCCCCCGTCCCCTGACTCCACCCCCATGTCAAAACAGCGCCACAAAGTGAGACGCGCAGAAACGTGAAGCACAAAGGGAAAACGGTATCGCAAGCTCAAACTTGACTGAAACGCAAAATAAAAGCTGCATTGCAAATAAATTAGTAGATATGGCCATGGAAAATATGTATTGCAAAATCATTGCTTTTGCTCTGTTTTATTTATCTATTTTGCAATTCTTTATTTTTATTTGCAAAACTTATTTTCTTTTTGCAATACTTCATTTTCTTTTGCAATTCTTTATTTTTCTTTGCAAAACTTATTTTCTTTTGCAAAACTATTTTCTTTTGCATATATATGCGGCATTAAATTGACTCAACTGACATACAAACGCGTCGTCTACTTTTTTCTGGGCAACGAGCGGTGCCCGTTCGCGAATGATTCATTCTTTTGAGTCAATTCTGTCCGAAGGCTTGATCAAACCATTTGGCAGACCAGTGAATTGGTTCGCGAATCAATTTGAATGATTCGTTCAGTTCCCTGCCGCACGCGCCGAGTCGTCTGAAGCGGTTCTCACTCAGAGTTGTAACATCAGGAGCGCTGAAGACGTGTCTTTGGATCTACAGTCAGTTGAAAGCTAATCTGCAAAGGCTATGGTTTGCTAGCTATGAAGATCTTTATTAGATGAACGCATGTGCTGTCGGTTCCACAGGTATAGATTCGATTACAGTACACGATACCTCTATGACATTACCAGTTGTACATACTTACACATTAAATACAATGTATAAATTATTCATTAAATAAGCTGTGACAGAGTATGAAATGAACACCCGCCAAACCCGCGTTAGTTCCAGGAGGAATGCCTTTGCCTAGACACTATTAATATTGATATTTTCACAATATTTACGCTTGCAGAAATAAAGGCTACATTTGTTTACATTTTGCAGAACAGACAGAAGCAAATCAGAATTTTTATCAGCTGTTACTCCAGTTTTCAGAGTCATATGATCCTTCAGAAATCATTCAAATATATTGATTTATTACCAGTGTTGTTGAAAAAAAACACCATATGCTGGTTAGGTGTGTTTTGAAGCTGGGATGCTGGTCCTTTGCTGGTTTAAGCTGGTTAATTTTTTATGTGCTGAACGGCTGTGTGTGTGTGTGTGTGTGTGTGTGTGTATATATATATATATATATATATATATATATATATATATATATGTGTGTGTAATATGATCTAAATAAAAATAGACTATATTCAGTATATGATCCAAAGTAACTAGTAACTAACTACTTGAGTAGTTTTTTTATCCGATACTTTTTTACTCTTACCCAAGTAACTATTCAGACTATTACTTTTACTTGAGTAAATATTTCTTCAAGTACTTTTACTTGAGTACAGTTTTTGGGTACTCTACCCACCTCTGTCTGTGTGCACTGAATTTATTTAATACACAAGTTTCACAATTTGAGTTGACTTACTGAAATGAATGAACTTTTCCACGACATTCTAATTTATTGAGATGCACCTGTATGTGACCCTGGACCAAAAAAAAAAGTCATAAGGGTCAAATTTTGATCATCTGAAAGCTGGAATCTGAGGATGCAAAAAAATAAAATATTGAGAAAGTCACATTTAAAATTATCCAAATGAAGTTCTTAGCAATGCATATTACTAATCAAAAATTAAGTTTTGATATGTTCACGGTAGAAAATTTACAAGATATCTCCATGGAACATGCTCTTTATTTAATATTTATTTAATAATGCTTTTTGGCATAAAAGAAAAATCAATAATTTTGACCCATACAATGTATTGTTGCTATTGCTACAAATATACCAGTGCAACTGGTTTTGTGGTCCAGGGTCACATATCAATTAATTTTATTAATAAAAACAGGGCAAATTTATTAACAACATGGTAATAACACTGTAACGACAAATGTTTGTGCAATCACTTATTAATAAGTTACTGATCACATACAATGTGGTTTTAGTTAAGAAATATTATGTTATGACTGTTTTATAAGCTTATGTTTCACCAGGTCCAAATGGCCCCGGGAACATAATGAAAACTCGTTGGCCCAACACCCCACAACATCCAGTATATTCTGATTGGCTGTTTTGTGATCATCTCACATGGCACAGAGATGAAAACACAAAAAACTATTTGATGCTTGAAACTCAACATACCATGCACACGATACAATGACGAGATGTAAACCAGAGATTGACATTACAAGTCTGAACTGCACCAGCGTTTAAATCGCATTTGATAAAAACAAATCATTAAAGAGACCCTCTTTCAGTTTATGGTGCTAATGTTTTATGAAATGTTAAATGGAACAGCACTTTCAAGCTCTGTTCAAACTGTTGATTGTCATAATAAGATCTTCTCGCAGTCTGGTTAACATTCACTTTATTAGAGACAATAATGTGGATAGAAAAAAAAAAATAGCAGTCTGTACAACACTCTCAATGTGCCACATCAGCTGTTAGAAATTACTTCTGATGCATCGCCTTTTGCTGCAGCCTTTCTTTTTCTCCTGAAATTAAACAGTGAAGATGTATTGAAGTTACACACCAAACTACGATCAGAAACCACCATTATGATTAAGTCAATTAAATATTGCAATACAAAATTAAACTGTTAATGGGTTTAAAATGATAGACGTTAAAACGATGAATTAATTGTCAATACAAAGTCTGAAATAATGCGATTCTGGTCCTGTTTTTTAAATTCAGCGAGGCTAAAACAAACTTGTCTGTCTATCTGCACTGGGATCCAGAACAAACCTTTTTCTCTTGCCGGGCTTTTTCTCAAAGAGAATGCGTGGAGTCGTGCGAATAGTTGACCGTCTGGGGGGTTTTGTTGCAAGCTGGCGTTTCAATTTGCTTTAGGGAGAAAAATTAGAGGTCTTACATTGTGACATTTGATAGCAACACTAGTCTCCAGAAAGCATTTTGCACATGTAAACATGCTAGACTTTATCTCCAAACCATAGTATTTAACAAACAACTATGCCAGACTTATTAAAAAAAACACAAAAATGAGGAAAGCCATGGTATAATAACACCTATATAATATAACTGAGTACCTTTTGATTTTCTTTAACCCGATCATGTAGTCAGGGACAGGACATCCAGCATTCTTTATGACATTCGCAATGCTGATACATAAAAAATAAGTGAGCAGAGGCGCATGCAATCAGGGTTAGAAAGGGATCTCCCTTAAATTTCTGGCAATACTATTACAGTTGTAGAGTGCAGTTATTACCTGCGAAGGAGAGGCTTGTCATCCTCTGTGAAGAAAGTTATTGCCTTCCCCTTGTGTCCTGCTCTTCCAGTTCGCCCTATAGAGAAAACAAAGCAGCAAGCTTAGTATAATAAATTATACTAGACAACATAAATTGTCTACTCAAATAATAAGCTACAAAAGACTAACCGATGCGGTGGATGTATTCCACAGCAGTGGTAGGGAAGTCGTAGTTGATAACCAGGTTGATGCCCTTGAAATCAATACCACGGGCCATGAGAGCAGTGCAGATCAGCACCCAGATCTTCCCCGAACGGAAACTGCTCACAACATTGTCCCTCTAATGAGAGAGACAAAGAAAGACCAGTTAAAGAAAATATTATACTAATATTTCACTGGAGATCAAAATTAAAGAACAATTTCCTAAATTTTAAGGTCTGAAGCACAGTATTATAAACTTAATATTTAAAAAAAGAACTGATCAAAATAAGAGAGCACTTACAGATACCTCCAAGTTAAAAGTGTTTATCTGGCACCTGGAGCTAATTTATATGACAAACCCTATTTAAGTGACAGCATTCCTCTAATTATCACTGTGGGCCGCACTAAGGTGACTGAAAGCCTGCGACAGGAGGTTGTCCAGATGAAGGGAAAGGGGATGACCCTTTCACCCACTGCAAGAGAAGTTGGTCGTTCCAAATCCGTGATTTCGCAAATACTGCAGCTTTACAATGATGCTAATTCAAGTCCCCCAAAAAGACTGGTTATCCACATAAGACAAATGCATGAGAAGAGAGGATTATGTGGAATCGGTTCAACACTGCAGCTGGAATTGCTTGCCAGTTCATTTACATTTATGCATTTGGCAGACGCTTTTATCCAAAGCGACTTACATTGCATTCAAGTTACAGTTTTTACATTTTATCAGCTCTTGCTTTCCCTGGGAATCGAACCCATGATCTTGGCGTTGCTAGTGCCATGCTCTACTATTTGAGCTACAGTTCAGCGCTAAACAGGGTAAGGATCTGTCTTGGCACGTTTAAGAGAAGTTGGACTGAAAGCTCACTCTGCAGTGACCAAACCTCTCATTAGCAGAAATAATCAAAAGGCTAGGCTCACCTTTGCTAAGGAGCAAGTTTAATTTATTTGGGTCTGATGGGAAGCATTTTGTTTGGCATCAAACTGGGGAAAGACTGAAGCCCTAGTGCGTAAAGAAGTCAGTGAAAGGTGGAGGAGGATATAATATCTATGGGATATTTTCAAGAGAAAGATGAGAAACAGTCAATTCAAAAATTCAGACGAGCTGAAGGCTCAATAGTGCCTCAGCAGAGCCACAGACTGATCGCTTCCATGCCACACCTCACTGATGCATTGAGTGCATAAATGAACATACTTTAAAAGAACTTGAACTTTTCTGTTTTGCAAATACTTTTTTTGATTCATCTTCGGAAATATTCAAATATTTTGAGATACTGGATTTTTGACTTTCATGAGCTGTAAGCTCTAATCATCAAAATTAAAACAAAAAACTTTTGGAATGTTTCACTTTTCATGTAATGTATCTAGAATATATGAAAGCTTCACTTTTTGAAATGTTACCAAAAAAAAAGAACTTTTTCACAATATTCTGATTTTCTTAGATGCACCTGTATAATGCAATATTTTTGAGTAACA